>NC_090932.1:614888165-615190573 GCF_040938575.1 Ambystoma mexicanum
GTGCAGAATATGGGTCAGAAATGGAAAAAGCGTTAGGGGACACATGTCATGATCAGAAGATATTTTACTCTGTTTCCAAATATGGAATTGGGTTTATAATATAATAATGTGATCTTTTATAACGCGCTTAATAGCAGAGATTGATTTCTAAGCGCAGGATCGGCATTCAAAGCTGTGTTGCGCTGTGTTGTCTTGCTTCCAAGACAAACGCTTTGCCCCTGAGCTATCACCCCTCACCCAAGTGCCAGGTCTTCAGACCCGGATCAATATCAACCAACCACATCGGCTATGCAGTTTCCCAGGCAGCACACAGAGTCTCCTTCAGATGCCCGGGTCATGGCCATAGGGCCTACCCTATTCAACGAGTGAATAACGCATGGCCCCTGTCCATGCCAAATGGGTACTCTATGAGAAACTTGGGTAACCATTGTTTGGACACAGGGGGTTTCTTCGAGGTACCAGGGGCATAGTTGAAGGCCATATATTGTCCAAAACACTCACAGGCTTTGCTAAAGGCATTAACTAGTGAGCCCAAATGGGCACTTTGAGGGGGCAGGATCATGACCCAGGTAACCTGCAGGCCAGTGGTCTCGTAGGTTTTTTGAGTTGTCCAGGATATGCTAAAGGCCATGTTCCAAGCGCAGTAAGAATTGGAAATCGCAGCAGTGAATGCCCAGTGAGCACACTGGGTCTCTTTGAGTTCCTGGGACATAGGTGAGGGCCATGTTCTGAGCAAAATGTAAACATGGTATGGCCACAAATCATATGCAGTGCATCTGATGTGCCCAAGCCTTCACTGAAGGCAAGGATCGGAGCACAGTGTCGACTCATTTGGGATTCTTTGAAGTGTCTGGGGCCAAACCCCAGGCAAAGTGTTCATTGGATAAAACCACAGGCGATTCCCAGTGGCTTCTGTGCATATATGAGTGAATATCATGAAAATAGGAACTGAAAATAATATTAAATACAATTATGGTTAAACCTCAGTCATAAAAACCTCAGAAATGCTTTGAAAAAATGTTAGTTGAAGCATCTTGAAGGGACTTAATTGATGAAGTAAACAACACAAAAATTCCCAAACAACGAGATCCCACCCACTGCCATGAACATGGGGATTGTCGATGTACTGAGTAGCCAGGAAAGAAAGAGCAGATTGACCCAGCATCCATTGCCTCTGATTTGTGATTGAAGGCCTACAGTGGACACTGCCCAGATCTCATCGAACCTGTTCTTCGCAAATCTTGCACTGCAGAGGTATTTTTGATGCCTGCCGAATGCCGCCCTTAGTAAATCCATTACCAAATGGTTCAAATTGGTGTTTTGCCTCTTGCCATCATATAGTGAGTAAATTACAATAATCCATACCGACTCGGGCTGTATCTTCAATTCCACTCTCTATTAACTGCACCCCATAAGGTGACTGAGATGACGAACAACAGGAAAAGCTTGCATTGATCCCCTGTTGATGAGGTGTTAGTGCATAATACCGTTGTCAATGTAGCACTAGATTCTATAATTGTATGTTTGGACCCCAAGATTTCGTCTATGGTCAGAATAAAAATATTTGATGAGCAATTACTAGCCATGCAATCACGTTTCATGGAGATAATGTAATGCAATGCAATGTAACACGGTCTTATATAATGCCCTTCTGCCAATAATGTTGGTGTTGCTGTGCATGACTCTAAGAAAGGATGGCATGGTGTGTACGTTGAATAGCGCAGCAGCAGATGCAAACACCTTTGCTGTTGATGATTGCAGTCCGGATATACCCCCCCTGCTGATACGAACATCTCTAAGTTTGTGGTTGGTACTGACTGGGCAGGTTAGCCATATGTGCAGCCACCAGATTGTGGAATGCAGAAAATAGCAGCGTGGTTGTTGAAAGAAGGAGGATAGGGTCTGAATCTGTTAAGTACACTAGACCTGGCGGGCACCTGAATGAGTGTGAAAGGTGTGCAGGTGCAAGATTTTATAAGTGAGGAATTAGGGGGATAGAGAGGGTGGGGAGTGAGGATGTTGTCGATTCCTGGCTCTTGGTTGTAGATCTCACTGAGACTAGGGTGCAGATTAGTGTCATGCAGCAGAGGTTCCATTAATCAAATTGGTTCCCCACAGGTGGTAATGCCAAGAGTTTCAAAAATTGCTTGTCATAAATTATCCACGTTTGTGGCGCACAGTTTTTTTATCTGTTGCTATTATATTTCATTTCTTTCATAGTGGTTGGTTGAAAAGCCAAGTTGCAAACTGTTTTCTGAAAGTCAAATGGTTCACTTCAAGGTGGGGAGGTTTGGGTAGGGTGTTCCAGTTTAATGGCTGGAACTGAAAGAGCAAATTGTCCTTGCCATTTCTTGTTGAAGTTGGGGACTAGTATTAGTGCAACATTGCTGGACCGAAATGTCCTGGAAAGAGTGTAGTGATAAAACTTCCTTATGGAGGATGAGGGGCTCCACCCATGATATGAACAATGGGTTGTGCACAAGGTTTTGAAATGTACCCTTTCTTTGATGGTTAGACAGTGTAGAATACGCATGATATGTTCAAACCACTTCATTCTGAGAAGTAGTCTGGATACAGCATTTTGAACTCTTTGAAGTTCCTCATTATTAAATCTGGAAGTCTCAGATAGAGACTATTGACATAGTCTAGTATGGATATTATTAAAACAATTATGTCTTTGGCCCTGTGGGTGGATCTTATGTAAGGTAAGATGCAGTGTAGCATGTGCAGTAGGGAGGAACAGCTTCTGACAATGACTTTACATCCCCTTGATCAAGAGTGTCAATTGTCGTTCCAATATTCCTAAATGTGGTTGACCGTTTCGAGCAAGGGCCGAGTTTGTCAGGCCAAGTGATTGTGGTGGAGTTAGAACCTGTAACATTACAGAGCATCAGTGCTGTTTTGCTAGGGTTCAGTTTTAGTCTGTTTGCTGTCATTAATGTTTCCACCTGTGCAAAGCAGATTTTAATGAATGTGATGGTAGTGGTGGGTGGTTCACAATGTGAACATTATTTGTGTGTCATCTGTGTGGTTATGTCAGGAGATACCAGAGTTATTGATGATGTAACTTAGATTTTTAAGAGTGAAAGTGTGGATCCTTGAGATAATCTGTAGGTTAGCGGGCCAGGCTGGGAATTGTAGGGGCCAAACATAGTGGTTTCTGTTCTACCAATGAGGAAGCAGCTGATCCAGTGTACCGCCGCTTCTTTATTACCAATATCTTCCAGTCTTTTTAGGAGGATCTCTTGGCTAATGATGTCAAGATGGCTCAGATGTCTATCAGGATGAGTGCACTCTCTGAGTTTTCTTCTGCATTGCTTTTAAGTGTATCCCAGATGGAACACAGAACTGATTCTGTACTCCTAGAAGGTCTGAATCTCCATTCATTGCCTCATTCAAGAGTTGATTTGTTTCAATGACATCCTAGAGTTGAAGATATATGAATTGTTCCCAAATACTTCCTGATGCAAGGCGTGTTTGAGTTGGGGTGATAGCTGCTGGGTCATATGGGTCAGTTACAGGCTTTCCAAAGTGTGTACCCGACATTATGTCGCTCTTTACCTTCCTGTAACTGCATGTTTTGAAGTAGCTCCCCGCACCATAAGGTGAGGCTTTCCAAATTGTGCACCCTAAAACCATGTCGCTCTCTACCTACCTGTAACTGCATGCTTTGATGTATCTTCCCGCATCATGAGGTGAGTTTTTCCAAATTATGCACCCTAACTTGTGCCTGCTAACAACCACTGCATTCACGTCCTAAGCAAACTATTCTTGTAATGACTGTAACTTTACACTGCAGCAAGTAACCACTGTAACCACTTTCTTAAGCAAAAATGCCTAGATGCCCCTGGCCTTTGTGCGTTATATGAATAACAAAATAAATAAAATAAAATACATAACTACATCTCTAATTACCCACTATTTACCTACACCTTTTTCATGTGATCTCCTAAATGTGTTTGGTGTCAGCGAGCATAAGCAGACACAAAGCTCATAAATAGGGAGTCTATAACTTACACTCTGTTTTGCACCAGCAATTTAATTGTAGGTCCCAGAATACATTGAAAAACGCATACTGTGCACTTGTTGACACATTTTCAGTATTTTGCTAAAGTGTGGGGCTGATATTTTCACAAGTAATTCAGCCCCTTCCAAGACAAACCACCACGCCGTACAGTTTGCAGTATGGGTGTGTTGTGCCTTCTACATGCTCGATATGTGTACATGTCATGTGACCATCCCTATGACTCTTTTTGCCTTTTATTTAACGTGCCGAAGCCACAGGAGAGTAAGCCATGGCTACTTCTGACCAGCGGCACAGACAGCAAATGCAGTCAGAAATTCATGAATAAGGTAATGTGTGGATCGCTGATTTTATTCTTAATTGAAGTGTTGTGTTTTGAGAGCTATCAGCCTCTGACACACCCTGTCTCTCACCATACCATGGATGTGATTTGGACTTAATTGCAGAATCTGGGGACACTAAGATTTATCGCGCACTGAACAGCCCACTGAGGGTAGCACATTTGTTACAAGTAGGACCGCACAACCTTTCTTCATTTAGGCTTCTGCAGCCCTGACCGGCCCCATTAGGTCAGTTTACCTATTTTTTTCAATATCGCTCAACCTAATTTGTATGTTAGACAACACCATCAGTGTAAGTTTGAGCAGTACATTTTATTATGAACAAAGCATATGTAGCTAATGCTGGAATATTGCCCACTGATCTGGTGGGAACCTGTGGTGAACTCATTTTTTTGGTTCCCACACAGGGGAAGCAACCTGGTTGGTGAGGACTTTTTCAAATATTCACATTGCAGCTCCACATTATTTTGGGGACGTTCCAGATGAGTAGGTTAAAACAACAGTTGTTTATACTAGTTTATCTGGGACATTAATTCAATAATGTTCTGATGCAGGACAAGCGGTTTCACCCTCACATAATGAATAGTAATATTATACATTATTTCAGAGATCCTCAGATGGTACACCAATGGCATTTCAGCCCATGTTATGAATTTAAATTCCACTTGGAATTTTAACCGACTGTGATGAAAGAACCCCCCTGAAGAATGTTCCATAATTTCAGGAACAGAAACATGTTGGGGCAACAAACTGTGTAAAATTGACATTACACAGTGCTGTGTTTTTTCAATAATATTTTTCATTGTTTATTTTGATTTGATATTGATATTGATATTTTATTTCTATCACGCTCATACACAAGTGTTTCAGAGTGCGACAAGGCAAGGGAAGGGGAACAGGGGAGAACAAAAACATTGATCTTGCTAGGCCCAGTGACATTGAGAACACGCAAGTGCATGGGGGAGGGGTAGGGGGAGAAGTGTGTAAAAGGTGAGAGAAAAGGAGAGTGCGGAGTAAGGATAAAAACAGATACATAATAATAAATGAATAAATAATAAAGGCAACAAACAATGGCTAATTGTTTCCACACTATGTCACTGGATGTGATGGTGGGGATTGTTTATATAAAGCATCTTACATTAATTTTCACAGGTGGTAGTACCGCCTTAGGAGTTACATAGTGTTGATTAATACTCCTTTCTATTGGTTTCGAAATGGAAAAATAGAAATATTTTTGGTTGCAAAATAGACACTTATTGCACTGTTAATAATTAAAACATTGTGACTGAACTTTGATTGTAGTCTCCACCCCCTCTGTTTTTGATTCATAGTGTTTGATGCACCCGAGTGGGGACTCACTTTCATTTACATCAGGTCCCTCTCTTGGACATTTCATGATGAATGATAAATGTCACATTATTTGGAAAAATAACATCGAGGCCCTCACCTGGATAGATGAAAGACATCAACCATTACACATAAAGGCACTCACACAATGTTCTTTATGTTTCAGATCCACAGGAACCAAAGTTTCAATCAAATTGGGGACTAATCTTGCCTGACAGAGGACACTTCAGTTGCCGAATGTACGAGTTGGAACTGCAGCACTTATGGACTATTTCTGGGCATGTGGGTTGCAAGCATACCTAATTACCACCAAACTGGAGCGCTCCCTGGTCACTCTACACTCCCCAGCCCTAGTAGTGTCCCATTCTGACATTTTGCCATTAAATGATCATGTGGCCCTTCCAAAAGGGGTCTTTACCTGTGTTAAGAGAAATATGGACACAGAAAATTTGAATCCTTGTATCACCGCAAATATTGAAGAAAAGAGATATTTACACATCAGCCGGTCGATGAATTTGCAGAGGAATAAAAGAAACAACTACTATTGGTCCGGGGACGTGGCTTGAGCAGCCATGGAGTAGGACGTGCTTCCCGTGTAGCTCCGGAGGATCCGAAAGATGATCCGAAAAAACTACCTTTGAAAGTGCGCCATTGGTTCCAGAATTGATCACACACGCACGGGAATGTATGCTCTGCTCATTGTGCAAAGATTGAGAGTATCGTAAGCGGGAGTCGGGAGGAATTGCTCAACGAACGACGGCGGCAGTTCGGTCCATTGTTACACAAGATGGCCGACAACAAAGGAAACGACACTGGGATACCTGAAGAGGACGAATAGAGGCGGTGGCCACCGGGAATGGCAATGCCGAGGTGAAGACGGAACAAAACCCCTGGGGGTTGTGGGCCTTGGGTCGTGGAGGCTCAGGGGCTGGCCCGGACGGCAGGGGCCCGAGGGCAACAGAGGTGTGAAAATGCAGGCCGCACCACGACAAGCACGAGCGGCGCTCGCCCGGCACTGATCAGCAACTAGCAGCGGTGAGAGGATGTTGCGACTGCCCTGAGATCACCACGACGGTCGGTGAAGAGCAGAAATTACGGTTTGGAAGACACTCAGACGCTAGGGAGACCCAACAGAGACCGGAATATGGCGGCGCGAGGGGCCATGGGCAAGAATAAGAACAAACAACCCACGATGGATATTTTTGCAAAAACACAGCAGTCTCCTGTGGCCAGCGCAACCAAAGGCCCGGTGGCACAGGCTGAGGGCGCCACAGTGGCTGATAACCATCAGATTTTAGAAGCCATCACGGAGCTGGAGGAATCTTGGGGGGTTGCGATGATGGACCTACGCACTTCCCTGGAAGCTAAAATCGAAGCAGTGGGCATCAAAGTCTCCCTGCTGGGACAAGATGTCAGGGGAATGGCGGAACGCACAAGCTGCCTGGAGGGTGCGGTGAAATCTAACACGGACACCAGCACCAACAATGCAAAGGAGATCCATGTCCTTAAACAACAAGTGGCCAACTTGGAGTCTCGAGCAGAAGAAGCAGAGGGGAGAGCGAGGAGAAACAATATTCGCGTGGTGGGCTTGACGGAAGGAGAAGAAGGCTAGGACCCGACTAATTACATTGAGAACTTACTCCTACAAGCAATTGGGGCCGGTACACTCTCGCAGGGTTTTGTGGTGGAGCGTGCACATAGGGCCCTTATGAGGAAGCCGAGACCAGGGGCCCCTCCACAAGCGATAATTGCTAAAATACTGAACTATAAAGACCGCAAGAAAATATTGGAATATTTTCGGAAAGGCTGAACAATTGAGAGGGCCTCGAGTACTATCACGCCATACCCGGACTATACTATGCTGGTCCAAAGGCAGAGGTACAGCTATGTAACTATCAAAAGGAGGCTACAGGCTGCTGGGATAAAATATATTCTGCTGTACCCTGCGAAACTGAAGATCGTACATAAGAGCAAATTGTATGTTTTTAACACTTCGGAAGAAGCAACAACATGGCTGGATCTGCAGGGCTGCCCGGATCAAGACACGGAAGAGACACAAAATGGATGCGAAAAAGTGACTCAGATACGGTATGCATACTGCTAGGGCGGTGAGCGAACATCCCGAGGGCGCCTAGGCGAAGGCTGAGAATGATGGGCCTGGCTGTGAGAGGCTGATGTTCGATTACATATTGGTGATTGTGAGAGAATTGATGGACTGGAATATAGTGGCAGTTACAGATATTTAAATTGTTTGGCAATGTGTAGTTCACTGATGTGCTATTGGAGCGCAGGGTGGAAGTACCCTACCCCCCGAATTATAGTTGTAGTAGGTTGGCCACTAGGGCGGCCTCACCCTGCGGAGCTTCGAGTACAGGCAAAAGCCAGAAAGAGCTAGATGTGGGGGAGCCTGAGATCCAGGGATAGAGCTGGGCAACAGTTGGGGGGGAGGGTGTTGGGGAAGGGATGGGAGGCTGGGGGGAGAGGGAACGGGAAGTTTGGTGTGTTTTTGGTTAAAGGGGTTTTAGATTGGGATGCAAGCCTATATGGATTGGATTGGAACTTGAAGCTAAGCGATACCTGGGGGGGAGGGAACGGGACCATACCAGGCCATGGGGGACCTTAAAATACTCACATGGAATGTGCGGGGGCTTAATAGCTATTTAAAAAGGAACAAGGTTATGCTGTATCTGCGCAGGCAGAAAATAGACATTGCATTGCTGCAGGAAACCCACCTCACATGTGAGAGGATGGACATGATTGCTGGGAAATGGAAAGGGGTGTTGGTGGGCTCATCTTACTCGGCCTACGCAAGAGGAGTACTTATATGGGTTGCGCCACATGTCCCGTTTCAGCGGCTTCAACTGGTGGCTGAGCCAGACGGGAGGATGGTTATGCTGAGGGGATTGGTAGAGAACAGGCAGATAAGTATTGTTAACACGTACACCCCGAACCCGAACACAGTGGCGTACATTAGGACACTGAGTGCGAATCTAAGCGTGTGTGTGGGTAGCACGGTGATCTGGGGAGAGGACTTCAACTGCGTACTGAACCCGAGGGTGGATAGATCGGATGGCAAATTAGATAGACCGGCCCCTGCAGCCAGGGCGCTACAGACACTGCTTGATGACTTTGGGCTGGAAGATGCATGGAGAGTGTGGCACCCTGGGGAAAGGCAATATTCGCATTACTCGGCCCCACAGAAGTTATCAATGAGGCTGGACTATGTCTTTGCATCACCTGAGATGATAGCGGAGATGGCATACATTGAGTACAGGGCCAGGGTCATTTCAGACCACTCGCCCCTGATTCTTGCTTGGCAATATTGCCCCCCGAGGGTGAGGATCCCGACTTGGTGCCTACGAGCGGAGGCATTGAGGGACCCCTTCTTTAGAGAGGACTTGCGGGAGGAGATAGTGAACTATTTTGAAACCAACACTGGGAGTGTGGACTCGGCAGGGACATTATAGGAGGCCTTTAAGGTTGTCATGAGGGGGGCGGCCATGGTGAAATCCAAGGGCCTACAGGGGGGGTTTCTGCTGAACTGAGGGAGACGGAAGCAAAATTGGAAGAGGCCTTAAAAGCTGGTGATGATACAGCAGAGAAACTAGATTTAATACTTAAGTTACAGCAAAAATGTGCGGAATATTGGGAGAGGTTGTGTAACCTTAATTATTAAAGGTACATAGAGAGACAGCATGCTGGAGGCGATAAACCGGGGAGACTTTTGGCATGGTTATATAAAAGCAAGACCCCCATAGCCACAATTAGAACTATAGAGAGGGAAGATGGTAGCGTAGAGGATACCCAGGAGGTAGTTAATCAAGCGTTTGTGGATTATTATAAAGGGTTATACGGGGAAGACGGGGAAAGCAGCCATGTAATGATAGAGGAAACGCTGGAGGATATGGGGCTGCCCAAGATAAGCGAGGAGGAAAGAGAGGAATTGGACTCCCCGATTACCCTGGAAGAACTGGGGGAGGTGGTGAGGCAGTGCCTACTAGTAAGACCCCGGGGACAGATGGGCTCTCAAGCAAATTTTATAAGGTATATATAGAAGAGGTCCTCCCCCCACTGCTATAAATGATAAACAAAGCATTTGAGATGGGCCGCTTACCGGAGTCACTGAGAGAGGCGGTCATAGTACCTCTCCCTAAACCAAATAAACCTGGGCGTAGCTGTGGTTCCTTTAGACCTGTGTCGATGCTGAACCAAGACGGCAAGATATTGACTGCAGTCCTGGCGAATAGATTGAAGAGGGTCATTAGCAAGTTAATACATCTGGATCAAACGGGCTGTGTCACCCATAGAAACATCACCAATAATCATAGGCGACTCCAGAGGATCATTGAGTTTGGCAGTGGAAGGGTTGAGGAAATGGCAATCGTGTCCTTGGATGCGATCAAGGCCTTTGACTCCGTCAGGTGGCCCGTGGCTGCTGGCGGCACTGAAACACTATGGGTTAGGGCCTGGTTATGTGAGGTAGGTGAAGATTTTGTACAGTGAACCGCTGGCTAGAGTTAAGACAGGATCTCTGATTTCAGAGAGGTGGCAGCTTAGCAGGGGTACTAGACAGGGATGCCCGTGGTCTCCTATGCTCTACATACTGGCCCTGGAACCTCTTGTGATCTATCTGTGGCAACAATATGACACTATAGGCATTGAGGTGGGCG
Organism: Ambystoma mexicanum; assembly: GCF_040938575.1. Lineage (NCBI taxonomy): Eukaryota > Metazoa > Chordata > Amphibia > Caudata > Ambystomatidae > Ambystoma > Ambystoma mexicanum. The sequence goes on from NC_090932.1 coordinate 614,898,548, forward strand.
GTTCGCACGTTTCGGTACTTGGGGATTAATATATACCACACTGTGGAAGATGAGCATAAGTGTAACACGGAAGTGGCCATTAGAAACATCGAGAAGTGCATGCGGTTTTGGGCGAAGCTGCCTCTGGCGATGATGGGGCGGGGAGCGATGCTAAAGAAGGTGGTCCTGCCGAGGCTCCTACATTACTTCGGGAATATACCGTACCTGATCCCTAGGGGTTTTTTCACCAAACTGAATATCATGTGTAGGGACTTTCTGTGGCATGACACGTGGAACAGAGTGGCATTGTGGAAGCTTCAGAACTTCCATGACAAAGGGGGAATTAAGCTGCCCAACTACGAGGCGTACTACGTGGCGAGCCAGTTGCAGTATGTTGCCAAATGGCTATCTGACGAAGAGACCTCCGAAAACAGGTTGTTTGGGCGGAATTGTGCACCCTTTTATCTGGAAGAAGTCATGTGGGCACCCAGAGCGGAAATGGGGGGGCGCCCTAAAATGATGCTACTAGGGTGTAAGGTGTGGTGCAGGGCATGCCAAATGATGGGGGACCCGTCCCCATGCTCATCGCAGATGCCATTGGTAGTATTGACAGGGACGGACGCTCAGCTGCGACTGATACTCCGGACCCACTGGGAGCCCACTGGGGTGGCAACGAAGGGGGACATCTGGCAGGAGGGCTCTAGTGTTACTTTTGAGGGGCTACGGGAAATAGCTGGGTTGCATGAAGGCCAGTACATCATGTACCACAGAATGGTACAGAGGATTAAGAGAACATGGCCTGAAACTGTGCTGGGAGAAGAACTGGATGCCACAGACTGTATGAGATGTTGATGTCTAAAGTGGGGAAGGAGGTCACGCAGTTGAGGATGGACTGGGAAACGGAGGTTGGGGCCCAAATGGGAGATGGGATGTGGGAAAGGGCGCAGGGGTATCATAAGAAGGTGTCTAGAAACGTGAGGCTCAAACAGATACAGTTGTACATAACACACAGGGCTTACATGACGCCTTGCAGGATATCGAGGTTCGAGAATGCAGGTCGGCAAGCATGCCCCAAATGTGACCAAGAGAACACCGGCATGGTGCATATGTTCTGGTCATGCCCAATCATAGAGAGGTTCTGGAGGGGTGTAAAGGAGAAACTAGAAGGAAGAGGGGTCAAAATAGTAGTGGATACGGTGTGGGCCTGTCTGCTGGGGGGGTTCCCAAGACCACAGAAACTCAGGCACGTAAGCAAACTAAGGGACCTGGCTTATGTGCTAGCAAAAAGAAGGATTGCCATGGGATGGAAGTCATGTCATGTGCCGAGGATAGAGGTGTTGTGGAAAGACTTGCAAAAATGGGCAGATGCCGAAACCACGGCATGGCAAGAAGCGTGTAGCAATGGGGGGGGGAGAATGAGTCCCTGATGGCCTGGAAATCACTGATAGCCGGACTGTTTGGGTCATTGGATGACCTGACTGAGCCTGGGGAGGAGGTGACCGAACTACAGGGTGTGGAAACTGAAGGTTCAATGCAATAGACTCGCAAGGGGGGTGGGGTAGAGAGTAGTGGTTAGGAAGTTAAAAAAATGTATTGAAACTGTTGGAACATGCACTATTTGTTTGGTTTATTGTTTGTTTGTTTGTAAAACTTAATAAAAAAACTTTTAAAAACAAAAAACAAAAAAACTACTATTGGTCCCAACAGAGTTGGACCGACTGGTAACTATCCCAATGGCATTTAGGCTACTCAGAAAAAAATGCAATGTGTTTCACATCGTTGCATGTCCCTTGTGTGCAGACCCAACCAATGCCAAGTTATTGCAAATCACACAGTGCATGGTCTTGCAATTGGTGAATGGGACAAGGAAAGTGCTAAATGCAGTAAGGGACGAGCTAAGGGGATTAAGGCTGGCCACTCTGCAGAACAGATATGTATTAGATTTCTTAAATGCCATGGAGGCAGGAGTTTGCACCACGATAAGTAGCAGCTGCTGCATGTACATGCCCACAAATGACACTGCAAAAGGCACAGTGTCAGAAGCAATAGATGCCTTGCATGTCCTCCATGAGACCATGGTTCACGAAACAAGCAGATTGACCAGGCAAAAATGGATGTTAACCTACATTTTTTTTAAAGAATAGAAATGTATATATTTTTTAAAAATCGTTTGAACAAACGTTTGCTTGGGTACCCACATAATTATCAGTGCGCATGAACATTGTGGTTCCTATTCTCGCATTGGCTCTCAGCGTCTTTTGTACATTATAGTTTGGATTAAGATGGTGCCAAGGGGGTGGAAACAGGGAAATACATAATGACAATGGAGACAGCCGAAGTTAGGGAAGTAAAACCACTGACAAACACATTCCAACTCAAATGATTTCTGAAAGTGATATGCTACAGGGGGAAGGGGCTTTGTGGTCACAGGGGACACTGTCCATGCCACCTTCCTATTTAGAAAGTTATACCACCCACTGGGTGCATTGTTATGGAGAAGGAGGATGCTGCATTTTGGGATGAACTCCAGATGAATATGTTAGCTTGAGAGCGAGCTTAAGGGGGGAGTCTAGAATTTGGATACCACAGGAGAAGATGGGTGAGAAGGAAAACAAGAGTTGATCAATAAATTGATTGAAGGGGAAATGTGAATATGAATATGTGAATATGCAAATCCAACACTCACAAGGGGGGGCTCACGTACAAGATAAAGAAGTAACGCAGTAACAGAAAAAGTAACATGAATGGTGACGTCACAAAGCACAATACACGCATATCACACCTAATGTGCCACATGTTAGGGAATAGGGCACTGCGCAGGACACACACAACACCACAGAAATTATATGTAATTTTCCTTTGTGCTGTTTTGAAAGGCTGCCCCTCACGAAACATGTCTGTGGAAATGGTTTAATCCCCTCTCGAGCTGCAGCAGTGTATTTTTGCCACATTGCAACAAATCTGACTGAGTCCTCCCTGTTAGCTGTCTCCATCTGTCCAGCTGCAGTGTCATGTTGATAGTGGGGGAAAGGACTGGTAGCAAATGCCCCAGAGACAAGGGAGGGGACTGGCAAAAAACTGCAGAGACAAAATAAGCAGTGAGAAAACTAGCTTGTCTAGTGTTTTTGTGGCTTCTGACCCTGTTTTTATGTGCTGGCCTCCATCTAGAGTGTGCAGTCCCTGGGGTTTAGTCTTTTGTTTGTGTTTGGCCTTTTCCCAGTCCCGCCCTCCCCTCTTGCAATTAGTTGGAAAAGTCAGGTGTGTCTGTGCCTTTCTTCCAGCAGCCATTTTCCACTTGCTTTGTGGACTGAAATCTGGAAGGATCTGGTAGGGAAACCACTTTGGAAGCAGCTTTAGGGGCTGGTTGATGCTGAGTGAGTAGTTCCACATTGATTGTAATCCGTACTTGGCCTGTTTCATGTACTCTATTGGAGTGGTGTGTATTTTCAATCGTTTTTGGTGAGCACTGTGTGCTAATCTAATGGGTTTGTCTAGTGTTTTTGTGACTTCTGACCCTGTTTTTATGTGCTGGCCTCCATCTAGAGTGTGCAGTCCCTGGAGTGCAGTCCATTGTTTGTATCTGGCCTTTTCCCAGTCCCGCCCTCCCCTCTTGCAATTGGTTGGAAAAGTCATGGGTGTCTGTGCCTTTCTTCCAGCAGCCATTTTCCACTTGCTTTGTGGACTGCAATCTGGAAGGATCTGGTGGCGAAACCACTTTGGAAGCAGCTTTAGAGGCTGGTAGATGCTGAGTGAGTAGTTGCACATTGATTGTAATCCATTTTTGGCCTGTTTCATGTACTCTATTGGAGTGGTGTGAGTGTTTTTTCAATCGTTTTTGGTGAGCACTGTGTGCTAATCTGATGGGTTTGTCTAGTGTTTTTGTGGCTTCTGATCCTGTTTTTCTGTGCTGGCCTCCTTCTAGAGTATGCAGTCCCTGGGGTCTAGTCCTTTGTCTGTGTCTGGCCTTTTCCCAATTCCGCCCTCCCCTTTCCGTCTCCCAGCCCACCCACCTCCCCTGATTGGTACGTCCACCTGTTCATAACTGACCTTCCCAGGGAGGGCCTCTGCCTGTGCGGCCCCTGCGGCTAAGGGCCCCAAGGCAAAGGGGGGCTCCCACAGAGGCGGCTCCATATTATGTCTGCAGGTTTCAGCAGGGGAGGCCAGCAGCCAGCCATCAACCAGCAGCAACCATCAAGGTAGGTGTGGCCTGGGTGGGGAATAGAGCAATTACTCTACTCCAAAAGCCCTGCCACTCTACCTGCCCTCAGACCATAGCAGACCAGGATATTAACACTAACATGCTTAACAAATAGATAAAATTGGGAACATTTGCTTGTGTCGCATCTAGATGGGATTGTGAATGTTAGCGAGTGCCACACTAACATAGAATTGTGAACATTGGCCTGCGTCGAATCTAGATAGGATTGTGAATGTTAGCAAGTGCCACCCCTATATAGAATTGCAAATGTTAGCAAGTGCCACACTTACTTAGAATTGTGAACATTAACCTGCTTCACATCTAGACGGGATTGTGAATGTCAGCCAGTGCCACATCTAGATAGAATAGTGATTATTAGCCATTGCCACATCTAGGCTACATTGTGAATATTACCAATGCCACATTTGCATATCGTTGTGAAAATTGGCGTGCATCATACATAGAAAGGATTGTGAATATTAGCCAGTGCAGGATCCAGATAGAAATGCAAAGACATTAACACGCCACATCTAGAAAGAATGTGGACATTTAACACATGTCACTTCGAGATAGCGAGGCCAATAACCAACCCACTAACAATTTCGCCCTTCTGCATACACCTCTCACTCTAACCATACACAACCACAACCCTAAAGCACACCAAACCGCACAAACTTCACTACACTGCAAAAACGAAACAAACCACACATTGCTTCGCACAACCGCACACGATGGCTACTGACCAGAAAAGCACCCCCGAGCCCAGTGAACAGTGGTAACTGAATTGAAGCTGCCAAAAGCACATCACTTCTCTCTTGCACTTATCCCACTCGTTCCCACTAACTCAACCCCCGCCCCCTTTCCTTTTCAGATTTGCCAGCGCGCCAGGGGACCACTCAGGTGAGGATAGTGCACAGTACAAATATCCTTGAACATTAACATTAACTAAACCCTAATTAGTTCCCTAATCCTAAAATACTTGTCCTTTTATGAGACTTAGGGCTTAATTCAGAGAAGTATTTTATATTGGCAAAACCCCATTGGAAAACACACTGTGAATAAGGGCCTTAGAGTGATCAGAGAAGTGAAATTGCAGCCTGCGCTAATAACTAGTAGGTTAAACAGGTGCTACAATGACCAAGAGGGGAGACGCTTCTATGTACATCCTCAAAATAAATGCATAACCTTTAGAAATTGTGTCTCTTAGGTTAGAATTTCACCCAACCTGAGTAAATGATGTATAGCTTTTTAATCTCTTTAGTCAATATATGAACATACTACTCCATCGTAAGTCTGTATAGTTGATGAAGTGTTCTGATTTGTTCTCATTAGTACACCTTACAAAATTGATGGTACTACTAGAGCCTACACGTTTTTGAAGAGTGCATTCAGATTTGTATACAGTCATGCCTATAGACCTCATCAATTTAAATGTTCCGTATTACTATAAGCAATTGGACAGTAGATGCCTTTCTATTTTCCATAAGTATAGTGTGGGATACATTGACCCACTCAGCCGACATCCCATCCATAACCAAGCTGCAATTCAGCAGTTAACAGCTGGCTCCTTTGAGCACTGCTGCCTCGCATCAAAACTGCATTGTTTTGCCAAGCACCATTGGGCAAGGAGCACATCAAGAAAGGCTGCAAAGGTGTGTTCTGGTGTGTACTATAGAAGCGGAGTGAAAAAGCTGCGCTGCTCTGCTGATTGCTTAAAAGTCCATTTGAAAAGGGAATATTTTACATTAAAAAGGTTGCTGCCCTGACGCTCTTTTCATCTGTTCAACATCACACTTCTTTAATCTGTGAGGCTCTTGCCATACCCATTGTTAAGGAGTTCAATCAAGCGACACACCTTAGTATCGGCCTAGTATGCAGAGCGCAATTGAAATGCTTATGTTTTTATGTAAAATTCAATATTGAGATGGTACACCACTCATATCACACCCCCTTTTCAAATACCCGGGGTCACAATGGACCATGAAACAGGCTGGTTGAAAAAAATGTAATATATATTTATTTTAAAATTCGAAAGAAATCATACAATTTTTAATATGGGGCAGAAATCACCAATGGGGTGATAAGAACAATATGAATGTAAGCAATGCACTTAGTTTAACCTTCTATTGACACAACTACAAAACACCAGGGAATAGGAGCACTTTTTAATTTTAGGTAAGATAGCACTTGGGTTAGAATTTCCCCCTGCAATGTTCCCTCTATCCACTTAGAATTGATTATTTGTGGGTTAACAGAAGCAGCAGGTAATCAGGAATGACAAATGGAAAACAGAATTGAAATCCGACTTTCCCTCCCCAAACAAGAGAGAATTTTAAACACTGACAATGCTAAAAAGGACACTCGGAATTGGATGAATAAAACAATGAATGTGTATAAAACTCTTGAAACAAAAACAATTCTTTACTGGAGCAACACTGAAAAGATACTAGCAATCCCAAGCAATGGATTGAGCAAAAGCATACAATTCGAAATTGAAGGAAGATTTAAAACAGTTTATAATCAAAATTTAGCAAACTTTTGCAATTCCCGCCTGAATTTACCAAAATGGGTTTTAATAAAAACGAGTAAATCGCAATGCTGTTTTTGTGTTGTGGTGTAGCTATGGATCATAGGTACAATATGGAAGTGAAATTAGGTCTCTAGCTGGTAGATTGAGTGAGTTATGCAAGATCTAGTGAGGTGCGTTTTGAGAAAATGAAGGCGCGAAAAGGAAAAGAAATTAATTTTGACAAGAACAGTTTTACACTACACTAGAGCATTCAGACTAGGCTACCAGATTGAGACACAGTAAGCTCCAGGGTTGACTCGCAAGTTCGACCCTAGCACCTCTGCGTCCGCCCTGGCGGAACCAGTCCGATCCCCCGAAAGAGGATTAAGGGTTTAGGATTTCACAAGACAAAATTATTGAAGAAGTTGGCGCTAGCACAAGAAATCAAATCAGGGTTTCAAGAATGATTTTTGACAGTATTACAAGTTATCAGGGATAAGGATAGGATGACTTAGAGAGTGGAAATAAGCACAAGGCAAGGCAAGGTATACTATGATTTTCTATGGTTCTTATTGATACTCACAGTCCACTTTTTAGTTTGGATTTTGGACATTCAGCGGTTCTGGTCACCACATAGATCTGGTGTAACAAAGGACAGCCAGACAAAATCAGCGGGACAGGATCAGCTGGGCCGGGACTGGATACCAAAGTATAGTTCTTCTGGACTGGCAATTCTGGTTTACTCGATACTATACGTCAGCAGGGTAGCAGGATGGCAGCAGAATGCAGTGAGTGGAGGCAAGCCAAGCTGGATTAGGATGCCAAAGTACCACAGTTTCTCCTGGTTACTGGGAGATTAGTAGGTTTTAATATTGTGGGATAGGCCTTGCTGGAGCAAGATCAGCAATGCTTGGCCTTGTAGTTGGGATCTGGAGTCTTGAAGATGAAACAGGAACAAGAATGCAGCGCAGGAAATCAGGAAGAGTGCATGTGTGTCTGTGTCCAGGGTCTTGTCAGGGACCCTTATTTATAATACAAAATGACATCATCAAAGTAAAGGCTGGGCAGGGTTAACTACGCCTGCCCCTAAACGACTTGGATTGGCCAGGGAAGCTAGCCTCCGCCTCATTCTCAGTTGGTTGGATTTCTAAGGGGATGATGTTAGGTTTATGAGGTGAAGTTTACAATGTCCCAACACTCCCACATTTACTTTACTTAAAATCCGATTTTGCTAATCTCTTGGCAAATTATACACACAGTTTGCATATCATGTGCAGCCCAGAACAGACCAATCCTCAGGTCTGTACGACCTTGTTTTGCCTTTCGGACACATTTTGGTAATTTTACACATTAAAGATTTGGCCTAAAATTCCACAATTTTATACACAAATGTGAATTGTCCCCAGGGATGTATGTACACAATGTTATGTTTGCCATATTAATACTTTTCTTGGAATCTGCTTCTGTTCCCCATGCGGCAATGAGTTCTACCAAGTTTTAAAAGATAGCCCTCAAAAAAGCCCTAAAACTGCAAACTTTTGATAATTCTTGCTACAGAAATAAATGTCTTCAAAGTTTCTTTATAACATAGTCTTTGGCACCAAAAGGCAGTACCTTTGTTACTAATCCTGTTTTTTTTTTCTTCCTCCAACTGCTGTCCTTTCCTTCCAGGCAAGGGGGTTTCTAGTCTTAATTGAAGGTTTTATTGCCCCTTCACACTTGACAGGTGAGTGCCCCAGGACTGCTATGGTCCCAGCCTGGAGCACAGACGAATGTCTGACAAGTGTGTGAACTTTCATTGTCCTTTCCATACAAAGTTTTTCAAGCTGGCACTTAGCACCTATGTGTCCTGGATTTATGTTGTAGCTCCCTTCCTTTGGGAAATTTTGTGGCTGGCAACCTGAATAACAGGGTTTTCTGAGAGCTTGCAAATCCATCCCATGTGTTTTAAACTCTTTAATTCCTTATTTTGAGTCTTGAATTAAACAAACCCGTGACTGAAGATATCCTTTGTGTGTATTATGACCACTAACATAATTCCTTTACATTGCTAAGTAAGCAGGCTTTCATCAACAGTTTATTTTAAAACAGGCCATTTTTTTCTCTTCAGCCCATTTTTCCACATGTGTTAAAAACTGCTAGGATTTCTTTCTTTAATTTGGTTTGCAGCTCCTCAGATTGCCACTGTCTTTGCAGCTGTAGTGATTTCCTTGAATGCAGGAGTTTTATCTAAAGCATAGATATATTTATCCTTGACCTGGCTCAGAGAGTAAAAATCTCTGTGAACTGCTGCGCCTGGATACATTTTGGCAAGAAATAAATGTGTGTTCCTGTGCGGGTGAAAAGAAAGTTGCTTGTTGATTTCTTTCTAATCTACTTTGACAGGACCTGTCATTCAGGAATTATGACCGGTTTTTCTGAGGCACAGTGACTTATCCTGGGCCTGGCAGGATTGTTTCCATCACAGTGGTTTAAGAATGCACATATGGAAATAGGATAAAATAGCATTTTGAAAGGGTGACAAAAGGTTTCATTTTGAAGGGGATTTTTTTGGCAATGCAGTGCTTCCGGTTCACTTGACTCCATATAAATGTCTAAGAACACTCTGACATACTTTTTCCATCTAGCCCCTTGTTCCATCTTGCCTGAAGTGTGCTAGGCAGGATGGTGCAGCCATCTTTTGTTGTTGCCAAAATGCAGTTTTGAAGTCCTGGTGTGCACAGGAGCCAGCGCAGCCAGGTTGCTGTTTCTGGCGCAACTGCAGCTTAGTGATGTGAGGCAATGCTGTTGAGTGGGTCAATATATCCCACACCATCCACATTCAGATTGTGCTCCAGCAGAAAAGAGCATTATGCCTGAATGGCAGGCTGTGTCAGACCAAGTCTGGAAAATCAACAGAATCTTTACTTTCAACCACACGGAAAAACGCTTGATTTTTGGGCTACAAAATGTCAAAAATCGATGTTCAAAAGAAACCCTAGCTCTAAGGGCATATGTCAATTTCAGTGGACCTGTGTCTTAAACAGAATGCTGTATAAGTGAAACTGACTAGGGCTGCAAAACAATGTTGGGAAGCCAGAAGGAAGAGAAAACCTTTTGAAATGGTCAGCCCAGCAGACTTTACCACTTGTTAAAATGTGCTTTTGCAAATAAGGGAAAAATGCCTGTTTTAAAAGTGTAATGTTGAATGAAGGCCCTGTCTTGGCCTAGCAATGTAAAGGGGTTTTGCTGGCAAACATATGGGAGGTTTTATTTCAACAGGCTTGCTGCTGATTCAAAACAAAATAAAATAGAATAAAGAAATACATGTTTTTGACTGCACTGGGAAATCAGCCCAAACAGGTTTCTGTCATGGCCCAAGGGACATTTGAGTGCTGATAACAGCAGTGCCCTACCCCCAGAGAAGCCACAAGGGAGATCTGAGACACATAAATGTTAAAAGCCGCCCTTGAAAACTATGAATGGACCAAGAGAAATAAATATCACACGCTCGTCAGACTTCTGTCTGGGCTTCAGCTTGAGACAATGGCTCTGGGACACCTACGTGCGACTTTTTGAAGTGTCAACCACCAGTTACTCAAGCTGGGGAAACTCCAGGGCAGCCCTGGTCTGAACTGACATTTGATGGTAACCTGAGGAAATAAATGGTCAAAGTGGAGGACAAGGCCACCCATTTTGGTGCTAAAGACTAGTTTATTAATAAAACTTGGAGACTTTTATCTCTGCAATGGGACAACGCAGAAATGTGAAAGCTTCACGATCTAGATGAAATTTTGTTGGCTTAAATTAAGATGTGCTAGCCTTCACTGGCATATAAGGGACAGGAATGGCAGAGAATTGGATATTCTATATAGTGCCACTTTGAAATTCAAGATTCACATGCCTTATGATAATATGTACACATGTATGAAGTTATAGAATTCTAGCAATGACATTTCTCACTGAAAAGGACGAGAAAGTATTAGACGGACGAAACAAAGTCCTACAAACATGAGAATTGGACTGCCATGCTCTGCATGAAATATGTAATCTGCCGATGTAATTTGTTAAAGTGCCACAACTGTACAAATGTGTAATTTATGTTAAGATTGATTTTGGACAAAAAGGACTGTGGGAAGACTTTGCACCTCATAAAAACACAACCCTAGAAATTGCGTCCCCTCCTAGAGGAGGCATCCAACATTGGCTGCCCTATCCGGTTCTTGGGTGTAGGTCTAGCTCAGATCTGCCCAACAATAAACCTGGTGATGTCACCCGCCTTTGTATAAAGGGTGGGAGCTCACAGGGACAGGACTCTCTCCTGAATTTCCATTGCCTGCGTATTCAGACATTCCAGATCCACCTTTGCAATATTCCAGACTCTCCTGCTAGGCCAAAGCGTAACTGACCCTATCCAAGTAGGGCCAATTATCCTGAAAACCCCACAAAAATCCCAATAGCAAACGGGAAAAGTTGTGGTGCTCTTGGGGAGCATCCTGTGACCAGACCGGCCTTTTGCTCACTACCTGTATGCCCGTTGTACCCTTGCCATCCAGTGACCAGACTTGCCCAGTTACTTGCAGTTAGGAGTGTCCACCGTTATCCTGTGACCAGAGCTTTTGAGTCCAGAACCAGTTGACTGTCCAAGTCCCCAAACTCAAGTGCGGATTGTGAGTATTTCCTCATCCCACAGCCACACATAGCCTACCCCTTCTTGATACTTTGTCTTTGTTCCACTTTTTAAGTAATCCTATTGATGCCCTGATTCCTTGTTAAAACTGTTAGCATTCTCTGTGCATCTTGTCATTGATCTCCATGCGTTAGCGCCACTTGTCTATTCATTTCTGTCTTACATAGATCATAAATCCTTAGTCATATTTGGAATAATCAAATAAATTCCCACATAAAGTTGAACGTGGGGTGAAAATGTTGACATTGTGAATCAATCTTGGAACGTACCGTGTCTTTCTTTAACCATATAGTCTAGATAATTTTGTTTAAGTAAACCTTCCCTTTCCTTTTTAAAACTGATTTTCTTTTCTTAACTGCTTTATTTTACCTAAACCAAACCTCATTCCACCTTGAAAATCTCATCCAATTCTTCAGCTATAGCCACTCTTTCACTTCTATGCTGTCCCTATGATGTGCATCTATCGCCCAGCCTAAACACCGTGTTCTGATTCTCTGTATTTCACCCGTTTAAAAAAAAATGTTTTGACATTTAAAACTGCAAATGTGTAAATTGCAACTTTTCAACGTGTGAATTGGGCTGCACTGTGTTTTCATTTCAAGTTGCTTTTTGAACTGTATGTCTTTTGTGATACCTTACCTTACAGTTTCTAGCGATATTACATCCCTGATACTGTGATAAGACATATGTATATCATTATTTAACCACATATTAATTATTTGTCGAATTCCTAGTGTCAATTTATGCCATTGCAAATGGTTTTTGCCTCTTATTTTGTGAGGGAAGACCAGATTCTGTTTGCTGCCTCATATTCATGATTCCTTGCTGCTTCTTTCTATACATTCAGAATTCAATTAATCAGGGTTTGAGGGAACATTGCAGGGGGAAACCTTAACTCGGGTGCTATCTATCCTAATTCAAAAAGTGCTCCTATTCATTTGTGCTTTGGATATGTTCTTGTAGAAATGTTACCCAAGTGTATTTCAGTGGTTTTCATTGTAATTATCACCCCATTGGTGATTGCTGCCCAATATAAAAATTGTGTGATTTTCTTTGAATTTAAAATAAATAAATATTGTGTTACCACCCACCGGCATGGTTCATGGTCCATTGTGACCTGGGGTATTTGTAAAGGGGGGTGCGAGATGGGTTGGGTATCGGCTCAATTAGAATTAGTAGAAAATAAAGAAAAAGCATTCTCATTGCACGCTACATCTAAAGCTAAGGGCAAGAGTCCTGGTCCGGTGTGTGACGTCCGATTGGAATCCTTCACAATTGTGTTTCTGGTTGAATGATATATATGGATGCATTCCAACACACTGTGATCAGGAACATTGCTTGGTTCATGCTATTTAGTTAATCGAGAGACAACTGTGTATGATAACGCATGCCTTGAGGGTTTCCCTTCATAACTTTGCCTCACACCAACTTGAGAAGCTGCATAAATACCCCCAGCAGGAACTCAGATTGTCCTGTGTTATCAGAGACATGGGACAACAATGTCAGGTACTAGATCTGTGATGTCTTCCGTCTGAAGGGAATTTCAGTGGCGAATGGCTATACACTAATTCTGTAATATTGACCTCCACAAAAAGAGAAAAAGTGACAAAGTGTGCTGTCTGTTTAATTTTCACAGCCATATTAATATGCCCAAAAAACGCAGAAGGAAAGTACATGTTTAAATAAGATATACTTGTCTCTCATCACCAGCTCCCTTCTCATGACTTAATTTTCAAAGGATGGAGATAAGCCGAATGACATGATATACGAGTCATCCTGACTGTGTCATTATTATCCAAAAGAGAAATATTGGGCCTCAACGTGAGCATGTGCACGTTTTCCAAAAAACAACATTTTCTAAGTGCAAGCATTGAAGATGGCAGCATGTAGCAATGAAAATATTCAACGGGGAAGCGGGTTCCCCATGCTCCCAAACAACTTTGAAAACCATGGTGCTTTGCAGCAGAGAGTCTGAGAGTCTTTTCAAAAATGTGGGGGACTTGTGTGTGGGCTAGAGGAGCCAGTTATGGGTAGAAAATGTTCAGCTTCTCAGGAGAATCTTTGTGGTATCTCACAGGATTACCACACTAATGTCACAAGACACGATCAGAAAAGATAAGGCATCATACTAAGAGTCAGGGAGGGAAAAGACAATTGAGAGTGGGGTAACCAATAAAAGAGGTGGGATGTACATGTTGAGTGCCTTGTGTGGACGGGGAAGGCTTTTTACATTTTGAGAATTCTTTTCAATTATCGCCTGAATTGACATAATCAAAAATGATTCCCAGGATATTATTGCTGAAATATGAAGTTGGAAAAAACATATTTTACACCTGCATAGATCACATTTACTAGGCAGGAGGCAATGGGTTTTGGGAAAGATTGGTGCAAAATATACAAGGACAGAGCCATGGCCAATGGACACTGGGCCCAGAGGCTACATTTTTTATATTTGGGGCAACATGGATAGTGGGCACAGCTGCAGGTCAGGGGCAGTTGACCCTGAGGCCTCCGGCTAAGGCCCTTTGTGATTTTACAAAATATGGGGCAACATTTACAGGGCCTAGAGGGGGTTGTGGGCCTAGTCCGGTAGGCTCAGACCACTGGCCACGAACAAAGACCAGGCCCTGTGTCCTTCCCTCTTTTAAAATGATTGGTGTAACTTGTACATTGGCCACAGCCAGCCAAATGCCATGGTCAGTGGGCCACTGAAAATAACCAATGGGTAGTAGAAGCCCAGCTTCCCGCTTTTAACTAGCCATGGACAAAAAGCTATGGTTAGTGAGTCCAGAAAAAATATAGCAACAAAACCCTTTTGTAATTCACAGTTTTTTTTAATTTAAGAGACAGACAGTTAAGGTGAGCTGACTTACCCCAACAAAACAGCTGGGAGCCCCTCTACCAAGAATAAACATGGCCAAATAACCTATTCTGAGGGTTGGTTCGAACTCGGGGGGGTCAAAAACCATGCTTTAGCTCACTGCAACTTTCACACAGAAAAAAAAATCATTTTCATATCAGACTGGTCCCACCAAACTGCAGTGTCCAGCACCAAAATGCTAGGTAATTATCCTCTGAACGAAAGTGCCAACAGCAACTGGTAACCTGGGTAACTAAGGGTGAAACCCCAAGGCCCTTAACGCTTCAACAAAGTTCTGGGTGCTCCTTTTCTGAGAACGAACACTGACAAATAACCTGTTCTGCTCCCGCACCCCGACTTAATTTGTAAAACTTGGGGTTTCACCCTAAGTATCCAGAGTAGTCCAGACATGGATGCCTTGCTCACTGTGTCTTAGAAAGGCTCAGCTTCACCTCACTGAGGAGGCCCAACAAGGCCGAAACACATGTCTGGGTGTTTCCGATGGTACTCTTCTTGTTCACAGGAGAATTGGCTTGCATTTCAGTGCTGCACTGACCTTGTGGGCGGGACCAGACATGTATGAAAATGAATAGTTTGCCTCTGTGAAGGGTGCAGTGAGCAAAAACATGGTTGGAGACTTTCCTGATTGGAAGACATTCCATAGAAGACGGTATTTGACCCATGTTTGTACTCAGTAGCGGGGTTCCCACACCCATGCTTAATTTGCAAAACTTGGGGGTTTACGCTAAGTAACCGAGGGTAATCCAGACGTGGACCCCTTGCTCACTGTGTCTTACAGAGGCTCAGCTTCACCTCACTGAGGCAGCGTAACAAGACTGCAACATGTGTCTGGGGTTGCTGATGGTACTCTTGTTCAAAGAAATGCCTAGCATTTCAGTGCTGAACTGTCCTTGTGGGTGGGACCAGACTGATATGAAAATTAATATTTTTCTTTATGAAGAGTGAAGTGAGTTAAAACGTGGTTGTAGACCTTCCTGCGCGGAAGAAATTCCATAGAACAGGGTATTTGACCCATGTTCGTTCTCAGAGGAGAATTGCCTAGCATTTTCTAGGCGGGACCAGACTGATATGCAATTGGATATGTTTCCTCTGTGAAGATTGCAGTGAGCTAATACGAGAATATAGAACTTCCTAAGTGGACGGAATTGCACAGAACAGGGTATTTAATGCATGTTTGCTCTCAGTAAAGGGGCTCCCACACACTTGCTTAATTTGTAAAACTTGGGGTTTCACCCTAAGTAAACCAGGGTAATCCAGACATAGACCCCTTGATGATATGCAAATGGGTATTTCACCTCTGTAAAGGGTACAGTGAGCTAAAACATTTTGTACACCTTCATGAGTGGAAGAAATTTCATAGAACAGGGTATATGACCCATGTTTGTCCGGAAATGTACACAAATGTCGACCACGTAAATGTGACTAAGCAGTTACGGCGACTTTGGTACATATCCTTTTGCTCACTTTCATTACTGTGCCCAAGCAGAATATTTTCCTCTGTGAAGAGTGAAGTGAGTTAAAACATGGTTGTAGACCTTCCTGAGCAGAAGAAATTCCATAGAACAGGGTATTTGACCCATGTTCATTCTCATTAGAGGTGCTCCCACTCCCTTGCTTAATTTATCCCAACAAAACCCTTGAAATTCGGTGGGTATGGGAAGTGATGCCCATCTTAACTCGCCGCCCCGCCACGTTGCAAAGCCTGTGTGCACATACATGAAAATGCAGAAGAGATTCACACTGAAATACAAAATGACATCATGGGGGACACCAAGTTAAGATGGTTATCACTTCCCACACCTAATGAATTTCAAAGGTTTAGTTGCATTAAATCAGCTCAACTCAACTGCCTCTTAACTAAAGTTTTTTTCTGTGAATTCAAATACATACATATACCAGGGCACTCAATTACTCCTCACAGTGCCTGTACTTCAGACAGCTCAATTTGCTAGGTGGCAAACACACCAAACAGAAATTCTGAAGATAAGGAAGGCCCCAGGCCCTCTGGCACGCACCAAACACTATGGAATAGCAGGTCAATAAAAGCTTAAGGCAGGGTTGAAAATGTATTACAAGGGTGAGCTGAATCTGCTCTAGTGCTCACCTGTATCAATGTTGCCACTCTATGGGAAACCCGTCTGAACATCTGAGGGCCTATATATACTTGCCAATCCTACTGCAGTCTACACCTCTCCTCTTCCCTCCCAGACCCTCTGCATGGCTCTGGCCTCTCATTTCACCACTAAAACTCAGGACATCCTATCCTCACTTTCCTCTTCCTCTCTCTCTCCCTCGACCTGTCTCAGGCCCACTTTGGCCATCTCTCTGTCTCCTATTCCTTTTTCCTCCTTCGCTCTGACTACACCTGACAATGTTTCTAGACAAGTTCGATCTATGAAAGTGTGGTAAAAAGAGGTGCTCCCTTGCTCCTCCAAAACCATCAAGGACCACATTGCCACCCTTGCTCTAGCCCTGGCTGATTTCTGCAATCAATCTTTTGCAAATGGATCTTTCCCCTCTTCCTCAAGCACTCACTTGGCACCTTCCTAAAAAAGACATCTGCTGATCCTACCTGTCTGGCAAACTATCGCCCAATCTATCATTCCTTTCCTGGGCAAACCTCTGGAAAAGCTGCCCATCTCCCAACTTACCCAAATCTTTTGGGTGCCTCCATAACCATCTGTCTGGCTTCAGAGCAGCCAGAGGCACAGAAACTGCTCTCCTGAACACCCGTGAAGATCTGCTCTCTTACCTTGACTCCAGCTCTCCCTCTATCATCATCCTCCCGGACCTTTCCTCTGCTTTCGACAGTCAATCATGCCACCCTGATCAACAGACTCTGGTCCTCATCACGAGTTTGGCGGTAGCCCTTAAATGCAGCGGTAGCGCTGTTACCGCCACATTTAAGGGTCCACCAAATCATGGCTTCGGCTGATTTCCTGCTGGAGCTGGGGGGAAATCTGCCTGCGGTAAAAAAGCGCAAAATTTCCTCATTGAGCCCAATGGGGAACAGGGAATTCCCAAATGGGCTCAATGGGGAATGGGCTATACCCGTTCCGCCAAACCCGTGATCCGGCGCCGGTGGGTTTGGCTGTAGGGCTAATAACACCAGAGCTATTAGCACCGGCGTTACCGCCCAAGTCGTGATGAGGCCCTCTGTGTGTACCTTGGCATCACGGATCAGGCACTGGCATGGCTGACCACTTCCTCATGTAACATTCCTCCCAGGTCCAACATGTTTTTTTTCTCTCCACCCCCTCTCTCTCCACATGTTGTGTCCCCCAATGTTCTATCCTCTCACCCTGGCTCTTCAATAGCTATCTGGCCCTTTAGGCCACCTGGTCTCCACCTTCTCTTCTAACATTCAGTGTTATGTGGATGGCACTCAGATCTCTTTCAGGCTCCCCTCAGCCTTCTCGCTGCCTCGCTCATTCCTCGCTCATTCCTGACTGTCTATCCATGATTCCGGATTGGTGCACCTCCAGAGATCTTTGCCTTAATGCCAATAAGATGGAGATCCTTTGCATTCAGACCCCTGCTCCCGCTTTCCCTATCTCACTCTGGCCACCCTCCTTGGGCCCTCTACCCTTGCATTCCTGTGAGATAAAAAGCCTTGGCGTCATCTTTGACTCCACCCTCTCCTTCTGCCCTCACATCATGCCAAAAAGGCCCACTTCCAGCTGTACCTCATAGGTATTCTACCTTTCCTCACTTCCCCCAGAAGAGCACTTTCTCCAGAGCCCTGGTTCTCTCAGGCTGGAGTACTGCAAACGCTTCTTTTGCAATCTGCCTTCCTCTACTCTTCACCCCCTGTAACTAGTCCAGAATAAGACTGAGAGACTTATCTCAAGCCCAGGCACAGTATCTCTCCAGCCCTGAAATCTCCCCACTGGCTCTAGGTGGCTGCAAGGATCAAGTCCAAAACCCTCTGCATCGTCCACAAGGTTTTCTGGGCCCTGGGCCTGCACTGCATCCAACACTCTCTTCCAAAATACTATCCTTCTAGAGCCCTTCGCTCAGCTACCTCTAACTCTTTGAGGATTGGACGCTTCTCCAGGCAGATAGTGGAGGGTAGATCTGTCTCCTCCACAAATGCCTCCCTCTGGAACTGCCTACCTAGCTGTCTCAGGCTTCAGATGGACCGCCTGAAGTTCTGGCTGCAGCTCAAGACCCTCCTTTCTCCTCTGCTGTCTCTTTCTCACTTGCTTGCTAACTTTTCTGTCTGCTGTGCCGACTGTTGGCTTGGTTCCCTCAGAGTCTCACTGTCTACCAGGCTACTCCACTACCAGTCTTCCTTGCATTGCCTCCTGGCCTAACGCACACTTAGGGGCTGTAACTGTAACCACTACAGCTACCTGGCTTCCTGCACTACCTGGTGCCACGCTGCCCTGGCTACACTTACTCAGAGCCTTGCTACCCAGTTCACACTTCCCCCTTTTATCTCCCTTGCACTTCCCCTTATCCTTCCCCTTGCATTTCTACTGTCGCACTTGTACGATTCGAATGACACAAGGCCTGTAGGATCATTTGTCTTGTCCTCCCTATGTTTTCCCTCCCTTGACTTGTGGCACCTAGAAACACTTGTGTACAGGTGTGCTATAAATGACATATATCATATCATGTAATGTGTGTGAATGCATGATATATGGGTGGCTGCCGGTGTGTGTGTGTGTGTGTGTGTGTTGCGAATCTTCATTATTCCTTGCCCTGCTCTTCCTCATCCCAGTACTTGTGTATTAGGCAGTTTGCCTCATGCACAAGTACTGCGATGAGGTAGAGGGACAAGGAGGTAATGCCTGGCTTACTTACCTGTAATCATCATTACTCACAGCCCCACTCTTCTTTGTCCCAGTACTTACATGTGAGGCAAGGTGCCTCATATGTAATACTGGGACGAGGAAGAGGAACGTGGAGGTAATTCTGGGCAGAGGCACTGATTTGGGGAAGGGGATAGGAGGGAGAGGGGATGTGTGGGTAGTGGGGGGAGGGGATTGTGCACTCAATCATCCATGTCGGTGGTGTGGCTTGAAGCACCAGCAATGCAGATGCTTCCCTGTTAGCCTCTGTGAGAAACCCGGTGACAAGCATATATAACGCCGGTTTCAGAGCTGCATGGCTCCAATGAAAGCCATATTATGAAGAGGGAGCCTGGTGTGAGAGACAGGAGGGGATGGTGAGGCGATCAGCCACCTGGGAGCCGAGCAATACAAGAGAACGGCCTGTCGTGTCCGCAGCAGGGCTTGCCCAAGATGGCCGCCGACTGCCAGGCCATTGTGGCTCCGGAGATCCGGCACTCTCCCCCAACATTGAGACTCGCCTGCGGGGGTGGGAGGTCTGAGAGGAGAGACCAACTCAGAGGAGCTGCTGGGGATATCCATTTCCTGTTGGGAAGGCACCCACACCACAGAGGACTCATCACAGCCCAGTGTATCAGGCTACAGCCCGCAATGAGCGGGGAATAAGAGGTGAGTGACAATCCTCCTAACTCGCAGCTGAAGGACTAAACGTATCGGAGGGGACGCAGACCACATGGATTAATCAGGTGTGGGTCCTACTGAAGAGGGCACACAGAGAGGGCGGCCTGAAGCGCTGCGGACCACCCCACTGACCCACATCAGAGAGAAAGCTGAGGAGGAGCCACCTGAGGCTCCAGCAATACTTACAGGGTTCTGTCCAGGGCCCTGAACCTCACCCACTGTCTCCGCTGAAGTTGGAGGTACCCGGCAAAGACCAATTCAGGAATTAGACTGCACGTCCTCCCAACCCGGAGGAGGCCGCAGCAGCGACATCATCACTGTAGGGGGTGCACGAAAGATCCCAGTGGGGCGCAGGCAGAGGGGACCCCAGAAAGGCTCCAGCCATATCAAAACAACAGAAGCCCCGGAAAAATGCAGACATCGCCACCTTACTTTAACCCCAGGACAAAAGTACAAAAATGGACACTGCAAAAACCCCAAACCATTCGGCAGAACTCCCCGCAGGGCAGCTAGCCAGAAAAGAAGACCTACATTCTTGTATGTCTGAAATTAAAGTGGAATTCCAAAGCTGTATGGTGGGGATCTCAACGAAAGTGGACCGATTGGACCAACAAGTCCTGAAGGGGGAACAGAGGCTTGGTGAAGTAGAAGACCAGGCGACAGACCAACCCACATTGGGAGCTGAGTTCCAGTGCAAGATCCCGGTGTTGGTAGGGAAAAGTGAAGAGATGGCAGGTAAACAAGAGGACATGGAGAACAGAGCCTGCAGAAACAACCTTCGGATTAAAGCGGTGCCCACCTCGTTCCCAGACCAAGCCCTGCCTGACTACATAGGTGGGCTTTAACAGACTCCTTGAAAACGTGATGCTTCTCCTCGACCGGAACCACAGACTGTGAATTTGAGGGGGCAGGCCCTCAGACAGGCCCGCAGATGTGATCACATAGGTCCACTTCTTCACATCTGAGCAAGAAATCCTGTCAGCCAACCGGACACAAGGAGTTCTGACATTTCAGGGGGACCCTCTGCAAATCTTTCAAGACCTTGCAATGGCAACGGTACAAAGATGGAGGGAGCTCAGACCCCTGACGGAATTTCTGCAGGACCAGAAAGTTTTGTACCGATGGCTGTTTCATGCCACACTAAAATTCACTTTCAGAGATACGGCCCGCACCATTAGCCCAGAACTTGCCCACAACAAATTTGACGGTCTACCCCGACAAGACTCTGATGCTCTCATTCCATTTTGTGGCTTACCTCAGGTTCCCCACCACAATATCTGGAAACACAATCTTTCTTGATTCGGGCTTCACACAGTTTATGCCTAGACAGGATTGCTATTGCGCCCAAAGGCCGACGGGGCAAATACCCCATTTCCAGGTCCAAGTTATGGTTACCATTCACAAGTTGGATTCTTACTGCTGTTCTATTGTTGCAGTTTATTAGTTGGAGTTATAAGTTAAAAGCTTGTTTGCAGATTGGGGTTGGAACAACAACAAAACAAGATGGCCGATAAGACTGACCCTGACCCTCCCCTTTCGCACAGCGGAGTCAGATCCATCCACAACACTTCCACCCGATCAGGAGTTGACCTTTGTATCGCTTAACGTGAAAGGCCTAAACATGTCTACAAAGTACAAATCTACGCTCCAGTGCCTGCAAGACCTCAACCGATCAGTGTTTTTCTTACAAGAAACTCACCTTCTTCCAGTTTACTTTGTCCGCCTCCGCAACAGCAACTTCCCACTTCAATACTTAACCTCCAGTGGCTCAAAGATAGGCGAAACAGTAATCCTCCTGGTGAAATGGGTCTCATTTAGGGAATTAGAGATGCTGTACTGATCAGGGGAACGCTATACAGTAGTCAAAGGTATGCTTTTTGGACAGTTATATACTCTGATTTCAGTCCATGCACCCAATGAGGGACATGACGCCTTTATTTTGGAACTGGAGTCGAGGCGTCTCCCCTTTATCGAGGGCCTGGTGATCATTGGGGTTGGGGGGACTGGAGTCGGGTTCCAGACCTCCTGATAGACAAATCTCACCCACCTGCAGCAAAAGAATTTAGAATTGCTACAGGGCTCCTCCACCTATTTAGGACTCTCGGGGGTGGTCGATGCCTGGGGAGTATTGCACCCGGGAGAAAAGGACTTTTCTTTTTTTACGCATGTACGCTGAACTACCTCCTGAATAGACCTGCTCCTGACATCCCCCCCAATTTTTGTCCTTTGTCAATGAGGCGGCTATAAGACTGAGAATATTGTTGGACCAGGCTCAAGTCTTGTTGACATCTTAATTCCATGACTCGAAACCCCCCCCCGAGGCCCAATTGGAGCCTATATGACCCAATCCTGAATGACATGGCGCTGAGAGATGCCATCGCCAAAGCTATCCGGGTCTACTTCCAGGAGAATCCCACATTACTCACCTAACTGACAAACAAATGAAACGCGATGAAAGCTGTGATCAGAGGGGAACTCATAGCCCATGCTGCAGCTTATCGAAAGCGCAGACTGGAAGCCCAAAACAGACCAGGCAGGAAAGTAATATAAGCCGAAGGGAAACACAAAAAGGGATGGTCTCCCAAGGCCCATCGCTCCCTACCGGTTGTCCGAAACAAGCTGGAAGCCCACTATGCCAAGGAGATGGCCCCTTTCTCTCTGTCCAAAACTAAACAAGTCTATTATGCACAACAATAATAAAGCAAATACAATCCTGGTTGAAAAACTAGCTAAAATAAAATGTCAAAATATAATACATGCCTCCAAGACCCACAAGGCAGGGTCAAATAGAGGGACGAAGCCAAAAACTACAGTTGGCAGCTGCCCACCTAACTGAAACCATGTCAGCGTCTCCTCATAACTCAGCGGAACAGGCACAATATATCAAAGGAGTAACCCTATCACACCTTATGCAGGCAGACATCGAAGCCTTGGACTCCCGAATCACTAACGTAGACTCTGTAATTAAATCCTTACAAACAAGGGCCCCAGGCCCTGATGGGTTCACAACTAGATTCTACAAGCTCTTTTGTCTCCAACTCCTGATCCCCCCTTACGGCTGTTTTTAACTCCTACCGTCTGTTGGCCTCTACAACCCATTGAATGTAGGGCTCTGTAAAATTGCCGTTATTAAAACCAGATAATGACACTAGGGATTGCATTCCTACAGGCCCATTTCCTTGCTCAATATAGATGGCAATATTTATTCCTGGATAATCGCCTATCGACAGTCCTACCTAAAATAATTGACCCACACCAAACTGGCTTCATATTGGGCAGATCAAAAGGGGATAACATTTGGCGGACCTTGAATCTGGTGGAGGTAGTGGCCTCAGACCACTGTAAAATGGCGCTTATTGCCCTGGACGCGTCCAACGCATTTGACAAAGTTGACTGGTCCTTCCTGTGACTGACCCTCAAGGCATTCCAATCTGGCCCACTGTTTCGCAAAGTGGTCCTGGCCAATTATTTCTCACCAAGAACCTCTTTGCAGGTTAATCAAAGACTAACAGCGCCCATACCACTGGCCTGTTGGACCAGACATGGATGCCCTCTATCCTCCTTACTATTGGTCCTAATAATGGAGCCATTACCTCAGCGGCTTCAGAATAACTCTGCCATTGAGGGGCTGCAGGTGCTTTATGATTTTCCCTGTGACATGGAGTCACCCCTTCCCCTTCTATGGCCAGGGATCTTCACTTCATGTCTGCCGCCACAAACATATTGCAGAGAAAGGATTGCCACAAGGCAAGCTTCATGCAAGAAGTGCATGTTCTCCGCAGGGTTGTGACATAATTTGCCTTAAGGCAGAACACACACAAATCACCATTTGTGTGTGCAGGCACAAATAGTTTACAGCAGTATGGAGGAAATTCAGTGGAAGAAGGTGCATGTAGTAATATCATAACAGAACGTACCTGTCCATTACATACTTTCCTTGCATGCAGTACTCCTGTTCTGACTGGACTATGCAGTACCTGTTCTTTGTCGTCCATTCAACATGAGTATTTATTGACTTGCAGACCCCTCGATCGCTATGGCCTCAGCCAACTGCACAATAGGTTTGACTCCTCAGATCTCAGGGGGACATGGATAGGGAAGGGAGCATGTTGCCCATCAGGGAAGAGAACATGTTTCCCCCAGGAAAGGGAAAATGTTGCCCATATGTAAGTAATGTGGATGATTTAAAATGTGATGTAGTGGAGCTAATTGTGAGCATCACTTAGTGCTGCATGAGTTATAATCCGTCATTCTAAATTCTAAGATAACTGCATACTAAGTGACTAGGTGATATTTCTGTGAGATGTGAATACCCTCTGAATAAAGGAAGCGAAAAGACACAGTGAACGCTGTTGGCTAAAGAGTTTGTGTGGACTAAACAAACAGTGAGTGAGTTGCATAGCTGCTGAGTTGACATTTTGTAATAGATAACTACAATCGTGTGCCTCCGTTAAACCTTAGAATGCCTGAAAGATTTACCCCTGAAGGTGCTTTAAATTGAGATTACAGTGAGGATTTTCTTCCAGAATTACAATGGAGGACCATAATAGTAGAAGTAGTGTTATATGACTTTGTGAACAATTCTCACTAGTGTTGAAGTTGAAAAATGTAACACGATTTCCCTATATTTAATCAGGAGAGATATTTGTTCCACATTAGGTTATTTTATGATTTGATTATCGTCTGGATTAGAAATTACAAACATTGGGCCTCATTACAAGTATGGAGGTAGCCACGCCGCTTTTAGCAGCATGGCTACCCCCATACCGGGTACCGGGTCAGGGTTCCTTGATTGGGGAAATACCAAGGGTCGTAATGAGGCCCATAGACTTTATATATCTGTGGTATACTATAGTGTGTATTCAAGATTCCCTAGAAGATTAATATTTGGGAACCACGTTGATTATATGGTATTTGAGAAATTCAGTAATATTTTTACTTGATTTGACTCATTTTAACATTGTGTTGCTGAGTCTTTTTGGCAACGATATGAGATAGTGACTTCCTTCCAGAATTTATTTAAAATGTATAGGAAACAAAAATGTGTTTCTCTGCATGAAGGGTCCATACAAGACTTGAAACATGGAGAGTTTGATTTCGCTGTATCTAAATATATTCTTGTTAAATATTGAACATGGATTACGATCTGTATGTGAAAAATTCACTTCTGCCCTGCAGGAGTACAAGGATTAGAAGAGGCTAAAGTGCCTACTCAACCCTCACACTTTAACAAACCAAGAGCTATCACAACATGAAGGTAAAAGAGGCTCTGTTAAGAGATATACTTCCCTCTCCTTTAGTGGTAATGTGGGTCGAGGGAAGGCTGTACTCTCAAGAGGGGTGTGTATGTGGTTCAGTAGCAACCCAAACAGCGACATATAACATTCCAAAATAAAGGAATGTATAATCAAGGTTCTATACAAAACTACATACTTTAATAAAACACGCCATGTGCAATATTAACTAACTAGAAAACACTACCAAAGCCTACACCTGTAGAAAGAACAAAGGAGATGCAAAGATAGAAGATGTAGTACTCTCGGTAATGTGATGGGAAGAAGAGTTAATGAAAATACCACAATGTTCAAAGGATATGTTCTTGAGGCTACAAAAAGGGATTAAAGAGACCAAGCCTGTCTCTAGGGCCCCAAGGATGGATCAGGGGAGGAGATCTGCCAGTAATGCCTTTGGCCATGTATTAGCAGTTCCACATGTCGAACCAGGCTTCTCAGCATCGTTTGATGGTTTGTTTCAGTTTAAGGATGCAGTGATCATGGTATTCCAGCAGCAAGCTGCCGTTGAGTTTTCGGTCGAATGGGAGACATCTGTGGGATCAAAGCGTCTATTTGAGCTGTGCGGATCTGGCAGTCACAGGTTCAGTTTGGCGGTCAAGGTCGGCAGAGGAAGAAGGGAACAATATGTGATGGCAAGTCGTTTCAATGCGGAGACTCGAAGATCGCTGCTCGGAGGAAATCCAGGTCTGGTCACTTCAATTTACAGAAGCAGTGATGAAGAAGCAAGAGATTCAAATGGAGCTTCAAGGACCGCAAAGCAGCAGTACTTCGTACTTCTTTGGTTTGAGCCAGGCACCAATGTGATTCATATGGCACGGTGCGGCAGTGAACAGAGTAAAAATGAGAAAACTGCAGTTCAAATAACTATAAGGCCAAAGGCTTCCCTGGAGGCTTCTGATGGTTCATTCAGCATTTAACCCAATTCATGGTCTCAAAGGCCAACATTCATACTTTTCTCTGGTTCCCAAACATGGAGGGTGCTGGCACATGCCTTTCTGGCAGCCACACTGTTCCCCAGAACCTGACAGTGCTGCAGGAGCCTTAAAGGTATGTCTTGATCCAGCAACAGAGTTAACCCCCAGTGGTCACTGGAGATGGTTAGGGGACAGAACTTGCTTCTGCCTTGCAACATCTTCCTTGCAACATCTTCCTTCAACTCACAACTGGAGAACTTTACAAAGTACTGCTCTAGCAGCACTGTCCAACAAAATCTTCTTCAAGGGTTAAGTTCAAAAGATGATTCAAAGAAATGATGGGAGACTCCTTATTTTGAAGTAAAACCCAAAGGTGATAGGACAGAAGCTAGGCTGCTTTCGAGGCCTAATACTTGTTCTTGAAAGAAGTGGACTTTACCCATCGCACCCAAAGTGCTATATGCTAGAAGTGGAGGAGACAGGAAGGAGAGATGGGGGCATGAAAAACAAGATGGTGGAACACTCCCTCAACTGTACAGAGCCCCCCCTGTTTACACTAACTCCACCCTGTCCTTCTCATTAGGATCAAATGCCTTCAGAATATGCAGAACCCTAGTATTAGACCAATACTTTTGTGAATGGCTGTGCCCTTTGATTCCCACTCCATGGCCAGCTCCCAGTGGAGTGGATGTCCCTGGCAAAGGGTGTTACCTACCCTTATAAAGGAACAAAGAGAGGCAATCCCGCCAGGCTACATTATATCCAGTAGGGGGAGGTTCAGCCTGTATGGGGGAATACACATAACCCTTTCACTGCTAAACTGGGCCTATAGGCCCTACCCATGTTTGCTTTCAAGGTGATGTGGTTTGGATAACTATGAGACCTTCTTGCATAATCTAATCTTGGGTGTGGCATATATTTACAGTTTACCGTGCAACCGGAGGAACATCCTTATAGTTGTGTAGTTT
The DNA here is from genome assembly GCF_040938575.1 of Ambystoma mexicanum. Taxonomy (NCBI): domain Eukaryota; kingdom Metazoa; phylum Chordata; class Amphibia; order Caudata; family Ambystomatidae; genus Ambystoma; species Ambystoma mexicanum. Next base: position 614,925,437 of record NC_090932.1, read on the forward strand.
TTGGAGCAGGGCTGCATGTAGGTCTGCATATTTTATATGCAGCCCCTATGATGCAGAGACTTGGATGTCACTGCAGCTGTCAAGAGGTCACCTGTGAACATGCTCTGCCCCACTGGTAGAGCAGGAGCCGCAGATCAAGGTACTGATGCAGCAGGGAACAGGTACACAATATGCTTTTGGCATGGAGTTTATGGAAAAAGAATGTGATAAGCAGACTTCCCTTTCATAGATGGAATTGCCTGCATCATTTTTATTAATTTATAAAAATTAAGCAAGCCAGCGCTTCTACGCACTTGTCAGATGGCAATTCCTCACACTATAAAACGTAAGCATTTTATTTATCTTTGGTTTCAAGAAACTTCAATATTCAAAGTATTGTATTATCATTGAAAACATTCTATTGATATTGTTTTATGATGTAAATACATCTTTTCATATTGAAGAGTAATTTGTTTATTTATGAATTCTTTGCATTTCTATAACTATGTTCATATATGAAATGGCGTAAATATGTTTGGTGGGATTTTCTTCCCTTGGAGTTTAGAGTGTTGTTCATTCACCTATATGTTATGGTATAACATGAACCGTGTACCTCCAGTCACTCCCAATATCTTAAGTGAAAAGTCACTAATTTTGATCAGCTGAGCTCACTAACTCCTCCATTTATAAATAGAACGCAACTCCATAAATGCAATGAAACTCACACTTGTGTGTGGTTTTGAAACACATTGAATGGTAGAGTACAGCACTGTTAAGCAGTATTGCTATAAGTTTGAAGGGATTGTATAGTACTTATCATCAGGATTGATATAGTTGTAAAATGAAAGTACTGGCAATCTAAACAGAGATGTCATATAATTAATAGGATATCAGGGTTGGGAAGCATATGCCAGCCCAAAATACCCACCCCCTAACAGAATGAAGCACATCACTGTCTGCTTCTTTTGCTTTCACCCTCCAACTTTTATGTTAACCAATCAGATTGATTGTGCAACAATTGGTGTACACCCACCTATTCACAGTGGACAGAACACGTTGGCTGTTTTGACAATTTTTTCCGGAATGATTCCACCAGGTGCTTATAGTCACCAAAAGTGTCATAAGCCCCCCATTCCACCAATGCACTGCTTTTGGCAGAATGTAGTTGTTCAGTCCACTCCTATCAGAAATGACCGTATTTTTCATTAAGACTGCCTGGCTGTTCAAAAGACATTACTTACTTTTTGATGCAGCTATGTTTTCCCCTTAAAGGACAGACACAGTGTTTCCCAACATGGCTACAATAGTTTCATGACCAGTCTCTGCACTTCTAAGCATGGCTGCTATACATTTAATGGGCCATTACCATGGAACACAAGTGTTCAGCATGATTTAAGCAAAGGGCACAGATTACAGCCCATTGTGATTCCATGCACTAGTTAATGGAGCTACATCACTAACATGCATGAAATGCACTACCTGTCATAGATCTTTACATGGGAGACTCTTATAGCTCTTATCTAAGTCAGTAGGCCATATCTCAGACACCTAATGATCACTTCTTGCAGACCTAAAATATTAACTTTATTATCAAGAGCTCTTATTGACTTTTGGTAATATTTGGAGTCCGCCCAACACTCTGCTTATTGTCTCTTGCTGCCTTATGGAGCCAATCTAGGGTGCGAGCAGGCAAAGCCGGCCCCCCTCATCAAGGCCTACTACCAAGGCCCCTGTCTGAGCTTGTCCGTGTCTGGGAGGACCTCCCTCCTCTCCTCCCAGAGCACCTCTTTGAATAGCCAACAATCATGCAGTTTCTACCCCACAAACCTGTGCTTCTGGAACTCTGCTCTCTCTATTCAAAAATTAACTGTTCATCACCTTTTGCTAACCTAAACTGCTGTGCCTATGCCATTCTGCTTTCCTTGCCTTACTTCATCCCTCATTCAAATTCATTTAGGTGCCTTTTTGATCATTCGAATCCTGGTGTGTTTTTACATCACTGCATCAAATTTTGCAATGCATTTTTGTGCCCTTTTGATAATTCAGATCCTGATGTGTTTTTAACATCTCTACATCCAATTTTGCATTGCATTTATGTGCCTTATTGATCATTCAAATCCTGGTGTGTTTTTAACATCTCTGCATCCAATTTCGCATTGCATTTTTGTGCCTTTTTGATAATTCAAATTCTGGTGTGTTTTTAACATCTCTGCACCCCATTTTGCATTGCATTTTTGTGCCTTTTTGGTAATTCAAATCCTGGTGTGTTTTTAACATCTCTGCACCCCATTCTGCATTGCATTTTATTTTATTAGTGTAAACAGTTTATTACAAACTTTTCAATATGTTTCCACCTTAAAAAGAAAGTCAATAAAATAGAAAAAGAACCTAATGAGTCCCGCATTTCCCAAGTGCTCTTCATTCTTCACCATTACCCTTGTCCAGAGCGGCAGCTTAATTTCACTTTTTCAACCTTCTTTCTTCAAATTTCTAGAAACAACTTCTAGACATTTTTACAGTTGAGAAATGATTTTTTGTCTTTTAACATCCATATATAAATTCCCAGCATTTTGAGGCATCTAGTCCGCCCAGGTCTACCATCTGATCGTGTAAATGGATAGTCCTCAGATCTTTCAATTTTGGGCAGAAAAGTATCAGATGTCTTAGGGATCCATTTTCCAAGTTACAGAGTCTGCAATTTGTACAACTGTGGTGTCTCCCATTCCTTTCCAAGGTTGTTTTGTTATGCAACACATTCAGTCAAGAGATCCCGTTGTTTGCAATGTGGACATTTTTTCAAATATAACAGTTGTATTCATTTCTCTGTAATTTGCTTCTGACAATGTATGTGTCAGATATTTAGATCTTGCTTCTTCTGTCTTTCTCCAATCATCAGCCCAAAGAATTCTCTTTACCAGCGTGGGATAACTTGCAAGAGTTTTGTTCGAGATTCCAAGATTAGTCAGGGTTGAATCACATTCTGCTTTCCATTCATCTAGAACCCACTCTTTGTTTCCTGTTTTCTTCATTCCAAGTACCTCGAATTGAGGGGGACATTCATTGAGTGTTATCTTTCTGTATAACATCAACTTGTTTCATGTAACCCTTGCACACAATGATATTAAGCCTAGTTCCTGTCGGATCACAGGCATTGGGATTGCTGTCAGTAAACGCAGGATTGCGTTTCCAAAAGGAACCTTCTTGCATGTTCCAAAATTCTTGTCTTAGTCCCAAGCAGGGTCTCTCCTCCAAATGAGAGTGCTGTAGATATGTTTTGTTTATAGAAAACAATTAAGGGTTACAGTGGAAATTTACCATATCTTCTATGTATGGCTTTTCCTTGTTCAGAAAGGCTCTTGGCTTTAGATCTTAAGGCCTCCATCTAGGCTTTTTCACATTTGGACGACCTTAGCTGGACACCTAAATACTTAATTTCTTTAACAGGTTTTAATCGATTTCCATTTAATAGCCAGCTCTCTTTTTTCTTCTTTCGCCGATTCATATCACCCAGGTCCATGATTTCAGACTTAGTGGTGTTTATTTTCAGGTATTTTTTGTGCACATAATTTGCAAGCTGGTTTAGCGATCTCTGCAAGCCTACTTTCGTCTGATCCAAAAGTATCAGATCATCAGCATATAGAAGTCTTCCTACTTCAATACTGTTTACCTTTTGTGGGAAAGATAACTTGTTGTCCGTTATCACCTTCATGTCTTAAATATAGAAGCTGAATACGGTTTCCGCTAATGGACATCCCTGTTTAAGTCTTCTTTTGGTCTTGATCTTCTTTGTTAAATTTCCACGGTGATCAAATTTCACTTGCATTGATTTATTGGAGTAAAGCACTTTTATTGCTTTCAATAAGTCTGTGGGACAGCCCATCTTTTCCAGTTTTTCCCACAGAATTTTCTGTCAATGCTGTCAAAAGCTTGCTGAAGGTCTCTAACCAGGTAGATTTTCTGCTTATTGCTCTTTTTTTTAGTAGGGCTAGCAAACGTAGATTCACGCCACAAGCAACCTCTTTTACAAACCCTGCTTGCCGAATGTCATAGGAATTAGTTTCTTTGAGCCATCGTTTCAGGTGATCTAAAAGTAGGTTAGCAAAGATTTTTCCTATACAGTCAAGCAGCGCAATTGGGCCATAGTTAGTTGGTTACATCCAGTCCCCTTTTTTGAAAATGGGGACGGCAATTGCTTCTTTCCATGAAACTGGTACTCTGCCTATTGTCAGTAGTCGTTTAAATAGTATCTTGCAGAATTTCAACCACAGTTCTGGATTTTCTTTCAATACTGCATTTGAAAGCCGATCAGGCCCTGGTGCTCTAGCTGCACTTGCTTTTTCGATCAACCTTTCGATATCGTCTTGGTTGATTTCCAAGTTCCAGGGCTCTGGTTCATTACGGTCTCTGCTGACTGTCTTATTGTTGTTTTTCCCAATCGTTGAATAACTTTTTGAAGTTCTCTACCCAGATCTTCTCTGGGATTTTGAAGGCATGGGTCTTATGCAAACCTTTGTCCATTTATTAATTGCCAGACATTTCTGCTGTTTGAGTTATTCATGGATCTGAGCATACATTCTGCATCTCTTTGGTGTAGTATTATTTTATGAGATTTTAGCCAATTCTTACATCGCTATTTCTTTTTCGTATTCCCTCCTTTTTTTGACATTTTGATGTTTTCAGGAGCCACAGGTCTTTCCTCAACAGCTTTTTCTGTTTAGCCACATCATATGGATGGCTTTAAAGTTCGGCTTCAGAAATTGATCTTGTTTTTCTGTAAATCCCAATACCATTTCATTGTACTCCACTGAGTTTATCTCTTGGAGTGGCCACTCTTCCAGAACTTTTATTAATATCGGAATGTCTTTAGGTTTTATTCACAGTCGATTTCGACCAGCCTCTAATTCTAGTTTCTGCTTCCCAGCGGATCTTAGCTTAATTTTCCTATTTCATTATCGTAGCTATAATGGGATCATGGTCGCTGTGAGGTGTAGGGTGGACATTTAGTCGTAGAATGCTCCATAGTAGATTTTCTGATGTAAACATGTAGTCCAGCATTACTTTCTTAACACCATTGGACCATGTTGGAGGCACCGGCATATCTCCTTTGATATTACCATTGAGTCTATGTAGGCTCCTCTGCTCCATTTCTTCCATCCATGCTTTCCCACAAAGACTTTGTCTGTCTTTGTGACTAGTTTTACGCTGTAGATTTCCCCAATCATCTTCAAAACAATTTGAATTCAGATCTCCACAGATCAATATCTGGATATTTCGATGTTTTTCAGATATTCGATCAATGCAGTCGATTACTAGATCCAAGACAATGTCTCCATCAGCAGTCACAGGATTCCAATATACATTCATTAGAAGTAAAACATCACAATTGGTTGGAGTCCAGCTTGTCAGTTTTATTCTTGTTATGTGAATATAGGGGTGAGGATTGATTGTTTCAATGATAGTCATATCTGAACCATTTTTAAGCCGCTTCAGGAGACCTGCCGAGGGTCTGCTTTGCTGGCCTCCTTTTGCGAGATTTAATAACACAGTATAACAGTCTAGCAGCTGAGGTATTTTCAACCATGAATCTTGGATGCATATGATTTCCCAATTAGTCAATAATTTTTGTCTTTCTTTGAAAAGATGCCGGAACGCCCTGGTTTTCCAGCTCGAGCTTGTTTGTGTCTTTGCATCCTAGTTTTGAGCTTTCGTTGCTAGAGCTCCTGCCTCCGAATTCCAAAGGGCCGGGTCATCTGCTGTTTGTGAGTTAGGTCCATTTTGTAGATCAGCTGGAGTACGGCCCCTAATTGTTATACGAAATTTGTTTAGGGAGTCAGTCCCTTTTTGTAGTGTCTGAGGTTGTTTCTTATCATGACCATTACATGGTTTAATTTCTGGGCGATGTTGTGTGACTCTATCCAATTTCAAAGCTCGCTCCACTTTAGTGGGTGGGGTGACAGCACTGGACTATTAACCTTTCCGTCTTTGTCTTGATATAAAATCCTAAAGATCGGAAGTCATCTCTACTTCAATCATCATAGTAGCCAGCGTAGCAAAATTTAACATTAAAGTCACAGAGTCATTTATATTTTCATCCGGAAATACCACTGTCTTTATATCTTCTGAGCAGATCACTCTGAGGTGCGGGATATGTTGTAAAAGCTTCAAGACAATGGATCTATTTAGTGTTAATCTGTCATTTGCCATCAGAATTCTCTCCAACCTTACAACGGTATTCGGATCCGGAGTATCTATTCCTTTGTAGCTAACATTCATTTTTGATGTTCCATAGTACATGTGGCTCCGGATTAGTTCCAGTTTCCTCTTTTAGATTTGTTTCTTTTTGTCTTACAACTGACTTAGGTATTGTGAGAACAGACTTCATAATCGACTGCAGTGTTAAAGTATTACCAGAGATTTTGCGTTTAGATTGACATTTATCTCTCTTATCACTTAAAGTCATGAAGTGTATTTAGTCAGCTTTCACCAATTGAGGAGACATGTAAACTTCTCTAACTTCATCTCTAGGGAAGCCATGAATCATCCTCTCTGGTTCATTGTTTTTGAACTGGTCTTCCTCTTCGATGAAAGTATCCTGGACCTAATGAACCTGTTGGTACATGATCTCACTGGACTCTTCTTCTATTGCATTGGAAGTCCCGAAAGTACACTGTTCCAATGATTTTGTTTTTAATCATATGTTTCTCTGTGACTTGTTCTTGCCATGTTTTTTTAATTACCGACCTTAGAGTTATTTTTCTAAGGAAGCTTCTAGATCCACAATTCTTCCTCATAGCCTGTTTTTATTAAAGTGCTTTGTCTTGCAAGTTTGCTTACCACCACTACTTTTATTGCTTATTTCTTCTTTCTTCTTTTGGTCACAGATAGAGAACGGTTTAGGGTGGACATTTAGTTGTAGAATGCTCCATAGTAGATTTTCTGATGTAAACATGTAGTCCAGCATTATTTTCTTAACACCATTGGACCATGTTGGAGGTGCCGGCACATCTCCTTTGATATTACCATTGAGTCTATGTATGGTCCTCTGCTCCATTTCTTCCATACATGCTTTCCCACAAAGACTTTTTCTGTCTTTGTGACTAGTTTTACGCTCTAGATTTCCCCAAACATCTTCAAAACAATTTGCATTCAGATCTCCACAGATCAATATCTGGATATTGTGATGTTTTTCAGATATTCGATTAATGCAGTCGATTACAAGATCCAAGAAGATGTCTCCATCGGCAATCATAGGATTCCAATATATATTCATTAGAAGTAAAACATCACCATTGGTTGGAGTCCAGCTTGTCAGTTTTATTACTGTTATCTGAATATAGGGGTTAGGAATGATTGTTTCAATGATAGTCATATCTGACCCATTTTTAAGCATCATCAGGAGACCTGCCGAGGGTCTGCTTCGCGGGCCCCCTTTCACAAGATTTAATAACACAGTATAACCATCTAGAAGCTGAGGTATTTTCAACCACGATTCTTGGATGCATATGATTTCCCAATTAGTGAATAATGTTTGTCTTTCATTGAAAAGGTGTCGAAACCACCTGCTGTTCCAGCTCAAGCACGATTCTTCCTTATAGCCTGTTTTTTATGGGTTTTTTTTCTTGCAAGTATGCCTACCACCACTACTCTTGCTTATTTCTTCTTTGTTCTTTTGGTCACAGATAGAGAACAGGTTATTTAAGCTTAATGGTTTTTCTGGAATTGCTTTTTGCAGAGACGGATGGCAGCTTTCTGAGGGGCCGGTAATGGCTGTGTCTTCTTCATTCATATCACTTCCATTAGTTTGAACTTGAGTCAAGATGGAGCTTGCATGGCTCGTGGAAGGAGCGTTTCTTAAGCCATTTCCCTCCTGAGTTGGATTTTCACAGTTTTGTGTTCGGCTGGCACTTTCTTGTGACACAGTTATTCCAGTCAAACTACTACTTTCCTTTATGCCAAACACGTTTTCAAACAATTGTGAATGGGATATTACCACCTTCTTAGGTTGATTTTGCAATTGTGAGGCGATATCTCAGATGCCTTCTAAAAATATACGTTAGTCGGATTTGGCGTCTTGCAGGAGGTCAATAAAAGATTTAAGGATAATTCCCTTAATTTCTTTTTCTCTGCCTCTTTTTTCCCAGAATGCTTCCATGACAGATTCCACTGTTGGGTGTCCTGACCCACGTTTAAGCTATCATGCCACAACATTTGGTGCTGTGGGCTTAGAAAATTCAAGATGGCGGAAAACCCACATGTGCGCCGAAATCCAGGAAAGCTGTGCAGTTTGTGCGCACACCAAAATGGTTGCCTCACTTGCCACCCACCAGTGCGAGAATGAAAGGCCGGGTTGCCATGAGGGAAATGGGTTGCCAAAGGAAAAACAGTAGCGCCGGTTAGCTTCAAAGCGCTTTAAAACCACCATTGGACTACCCGCACAGTAGTCTGAAACCATTGGGAATGGAAATGCTGATTGCCAAATGCAACCTAGAATTGTGGGGAATTCATTTCTTAAATCCCAAAAATGGGTGCAGTACCAGTACTCACCACTATCCAAAAGCCGGCGTTTTAAAACCACTCTGTTTCCCTGAAGGCAAGTCAAAATGCCTATTTTCAAACATTGCAATATGTGCAAAATATTTACTGAACACCAGCAGACATTTGGCAGAATGGAGTTTTGTGTGCCTACAAAATCTGGGAAATGAAGATCATAAGACAAGGTTTATAACAAGACTGGCTGAGCTGTGGATTGCAGCAGTTTAAGTTGCACTGGATTTAAAGACACTAAAATCGAAAATGTTTAGATTAAATGAGTGACCTATGTTTGGTATCACATGCCTTTGTAACTGTTGAAATGTCATAGTTTTGCACTTAGACTCAGCATCCTAGCTGCATGTGTAAAATTGCAAGTTAAGTTAAAAAGCAACAAAAAACCTGCCAGTTAGCTGAAGGTCTGGCTTAAGGAACTTGATTTTGCTTGGCAGCTACCCCCATCAGGAGTGAAACTTGAGTCACCACTGTGTTCCCAGGCCAACCTTCCTTTTGCTGCCCACACTAAGGATATGCCATCTATCTGATAATTGAATTACCTGTGCTCTGCAGGAGAGTGAACAAAGCCCTCTTCACTCAGGCAAAGGTTTTATTACGCAGTCGTAAAATGTAGCTTCCTCTTGGCAGGAGCTGGGAGGGGCACTGCCTGTGAGAGCAAGCTGGCTTGGCAGAACTGGATTAACCAGTATTTCTACCTTGTGCTGAGAGAAAACCACACCCCTTTGTAGCCAGAATATTGTTTAGAAAAAGATTAATAACTCATGGTGCGGACATGTGAAAATTTTATAAATGATACCATAATTCTTGTGATTTTTCTGCCCACAGTTTAAGAGGTTTTTAGAACCGGTGGTATGTACAGGGGGGTGTCAGCGGAAAAGTGGATATTACTCTAAATGTGTGCATGTTAAAAATCTGAAACTTCATCAGTTAATGTCCCTACTCCCTGCGCACATGTATGTAAAGTTGGGTCCATGTCAGAAATTGAAAAATCAGTTAAAAAGTCCATTATGTGCCATCTCTGAATGCAAGCTCCTAGAAAGAGCAGATTTGGACAGAGACATGGCTAAATTCAGCCACACCATGTATATGTAATTTCAAGCAACTGTGTAACTGTGAAATATGTCTTTTATTATCAAATATAGAATGTGTGCAATCTGACAAGGGAGTGCCCTCTTGGCAAGCCATAAAATGACATCACTCTGACTCACAGTTCATTCCCCAATCAAGGGGAGGAATGAAAGCTGGACCAATGACAAGTGAGAGGGGCAAGTCTAGTGATGCAACACACACACCCACTCTCAAAAACACATAAAAGCAGAGAGTCAGGACAGATAGGGACCTTCAATTCCATTTGCTGCAACGCACTCTGCCGGAAAAATCCATACTTACCTCCATCAATCTTCAAAGAGCCAACCCTTAGACTCCAAGATAAACAGAGACTTCAGAACCTTAACCAAAAAGGCCACTGCCAGCAAGAGTATTTGTCAGCAGGCCTCAAAATATTTTTGCAACTGAACTCTTCAGACAGCCGGGTGAGCCGTCTGAATTTTGCCAAGAACTTTTGCAAGAACCCGGTGACAGAGATATCCAAAGAGAAGGCAGGACCCGACCCAGAGAACCGGTGCCTAGCAGAGAGAAAGCAGTGCTGTACCCAGAGAGACCCAGACCAGACCGCTGTGAGCAGTTCCAGAGGCCAGGCGCTGTGAGCAGAACCCGGGAAGACCTGACCAGACTGTTGACCAGATCGTGACAAAGCCGCTTTCCGGTTCAAAATCTCTTGTGAGTACTCAGCAAAACTCAGAACACATCTCTTAGTTAAAATCATATAATTCAATCCATTTTTAATCTAAGTAGAACTGCAGCTTAGCAATTGTGTTATCCTGCCATCATTTTTAAAGCTGAAAAAGTGTGCGTTTAAAATTTGCAAAACCCAAAACGACCTCTAGTAAATCGGTCATATCTCCGCAACCGTTTGGGCTAGAGACTTGCAGTAACTTTCCTCTGATAGCTTAGAATCGTGGCTTTCACACGAACCTAGAACCGCATTCCTACCCCCTATAGTTTTACCGCAATCGCGGAACACGCATCCGCGAATTTTACCGCGATTTGCAATTTCTTCACGTGTAAAAAGACAGCAGTTTTGCTTTTCCATTTGCCAGAAATTCGTTTAACCTGTTAACTATCCCTGCATCATTGCTAGTGTGAGCCTGGACTAATATTAACTAGATACCACTCACCCTGAACCTCTGAAAGGGAATTAAAAGCAAATTTAGCATATTTCTCATCCATTGCTAGCACATATCAAAGCATTTGGGCTTGTGTTTTCAAAACTCCTATCTGTTTTCTGTTGTCTAAGCTTGCTGGGTTGAACTGAATTACATTGATTGCATTTCTGAGAACTGTGTGTTTCCTCCCATTTCCTTGCATTGCATAAAGAGGGGGGGGAGTGAATAGCCAGAGAAAAGTGATTACATTGTTTGGTTGAAATCATATTGAGTATTTTCTGTACTGCATTCATTGAATATTGCATCCACCTGAGCTTACATAAAGCATCCTCTACCACATTATACTTTTGTTCCTATTTACCAGTGTGCTACCTTATCCATTTCATGTCAACTCATTAGTGATTATAAGAAGTGTGCTAGTGCCAGATTCTCCATTGTTGATCTTTATCATATCAGATTAAGTGTGCTATTCAATTATTAATTTATTATAAAGCATGATATATATATCTATTTTAAATTATCAAATAAACCTTTTAAACTTGCAAAACAGAACTACTTCTTGGCTCAGTGGGGTCAGGGGGATTCCAAGAGAGGGGTGTTATACAGGGGTAGTCATCCAGAACGCATGAACTGGACCTAAAGATATATCAATAAGGGTTTTCATTCAGTATTCTAGACTAGGCGTTAACTTAGCTGTAGTGCTGAATTGAATCCTCTTACAAATTGGGGGCTCGAGCCGAGACGTTGGGTTAGATTTACCACTTGTGCAGCTTAATACAGTGTGCTAACTGACGGGATACATACATCCGGTCGGATCACCACGCTGCATTACGCTGTGAAGCATTCCTCAAAAGGGACACTCCAAGAAAAGTTCTGTTCTGCAAAAATAAAATACAAACTTCTGTAAGTCAGGACAGAGACCAATCTCTAGAATGACGACCTTAGTAGACATGAAAATGGCCAGAGAGCACCTCTTGCATAAGCTATTTGTGAGAGGTGAATGGACCGAACAGGGCCAGGATGCGTGGTTGCAGGCAATCACACAACAGGTCACTGAAACAGGGTCAGATATATATAGAGATCAGGGTCCATTACATGTGACCCTGAGCGAACTATATATGGCTCCTAAAGCCAAAGAGGAACACAATAAGATTGCCAGGATAGCAGCATACCTGTACCTATATATGGGAGACATGCAGGATAGATGTGCTGAAAGCCAAAATCTGGCAAATAGGCAACAGATGGTGTTAGAGAAGGCCCAATCTGACCTGGTCTCTTCTGAGCAGAGGCTGCAGAGGAGCCAGGAGTCAGAAGATGATAGTAGGCAGCACATCATTAAAATAAAGAAGGATATGGATGTGCTGCAACAGGAAAAGGTAGAACAGGATACTAGATTTCTGGCCCTGCAGAAGGAGCACCAAGACAGTTTGGACTCCTTACTGCAGAGCCAGAAAAAGCTGGAGCAACAATTAGACTTTAACAGGGCATGCACGGAGCAGGTAGCCACCCTGCAAAGTCATCTAGATAGAGTGAAGGTAGAGAGCAACAAACTAATTCTGAAAGATCTGGATACCCAGGCAGAGTTTGATCAGGAACGCCAGAAAGCTGGTGCCTTTCAAAGGCAGAGGGACGACCTGGCGGCACAAATGCAGGCTCTTAGTCAGGAAAGAGACGCCTTGGGCCAGGAAGTCTGCCATTTAAAAAGAAAAATGGAAGAAAATCACCTGGCCCGCCAGGGACTGGGTGACCTCCAAAAAGAACACCAGAACTTGGTAGAGCACACCAGAAGGGTGGAAGATGCTCTAGCAAGAAAGGAGCAGGCCAATAGGGACACAGCTCAGGAGGTAACCCTCCTGCAGCAAAGACTGGCCCAGTTCTCCAGGACCACCCAGGAAGCACAGAGGGAAAATGAGGCCCTCTGTCAACACAATGATAGGCTCCAACAACAGGTAGCGATGCAGGAGAGACTGATAGAGTCGAGTAAGGCCTTAACAGAGGAACTGAAAGCACAAATGCAGGCTCTTGCATTGCAACAGGGAGCAGGGGCGGATAGAGATGAGGTCCGCTGGGAAAGAGAGACTCCTGACCATAACCGCAGGAGCCCTAACACCAGGGGCCTTCATCTTCCCCAGTCCCTGGACTCTACCACCCCCATGTCCCCTGGCGCACATGAGCACAGGGCCACAGGGATGGCAGATTACTATCCAGCTAAGAGTATGGGGCTCATAGGCCAGTACCACTCAGGAATGGAGGGGTGGGCATCCGGGTATGGGCACCCAAGTACAGTACAGTTCAATGGGGAACCCCAGGAGAGTAGGCCCATTAAGGGCATCCTGAAAACCTCTGCCCAGTTAGGTCAGTGGAGGGGGTACCCATCAAATCCTGGCAGCAAGGAGGAATCTGAAGACTCCTCTGAACTGCGCAGGACACAGGAGACCAGGTCCCCACATTCTGCCAGCCATTCCCAGGCTCGCAGAATCCGGGAAAACCTGGAAGAACAGACGGGAACCTCTGGGAGCAGTGCCTCTGAGTCCGAGGAAGAATGGACAAGGGTTACCCGAACCAAAAAGGCCAATAAGGCAAAAAGGGCCTTGCTTAAGGACTCCTTAAAGCAGATTAAGGCGATCAGGAGCGTCATCACGCCTTACCATAAGAACGCTAAGTATTCTGTTTGGGAGCACTTAGAGTTGTTTGAACAAATGATGGAGACTTTCCATTTGAAGGACAGCCAAAGCTGCATTCAATATGTAAAGTGGACCTTCTCCCCGGAATACTCCAGTTTCTTTGCGGGGCTGGAGGACCAAAATCATTTAAGATGGTCCACCTATAAGGCGGCCATCCTGAAACATTTTTCTGTTCACAGAAATCCTCAAGAGGCTCGCAAGGCAGCCTACAATTTGCAATGTGGGGAGGATCAGGCCCCACAAGAATTTGTGCAGGAGTTAAAGCGTGCTTTTGCACAGACCACAAGAAGGGTGCGCACGGATAGCAGGGAGTTTATTAATACGTTTTTCCATGCCTTGCCCAAATATATCATGACCCAGCTCGTGAGGGATTTTCACGAGAAAAGATCTTTAGACTGGGTCATTGAACAGGCTACCCGGATCTATGAGGTGCAGAAACCGGTAGATAGCAAAAGTAATGCCCAGAAAAACCCCAAAGCCAATAGCACCCCTGCTGCTGCCAAGGTGGCAGAGGTAAAGGTCACCCCCGTTTTGGATTTGGAGATGGGGGGGCCTAAAAACCTACCTGCACCTAATAATGCTAGGCCCAGGAGGTCCTCGGGTCAGTCACAGACAGGGAGCCAAGGAGGCAGCCCCACAAATGGGGTCCCTCGCTCTCCTGATTATGTAAGTCCCCGTTACAAGGGAAATCGACCCATCCTGGGTTATGTGTGGACTCCTCCAGCCCAGGGGGGGGGATCCAGCCAAGCACCTAACCCAGGGAACTTCCCTCCAAACTTCCCACAGGAGGGCAGAAATTTACCAAACCCTGGGCAGAACCTTTTCCCCAGATATCCACCCGACTTCCAACCCCAAAATCATCCATCCTTCTTTCCCCAATTCCCCGAGCCCAGACCACTGAATCCGGGAGAGGGGAGGCCAAGGGTGGAGGGGTACCCAAATCTTCCCAACCAGGGGTACTACCAAAGAAGGGACAGCTACCCTTCCCGGGATCAGCCCAGGGGAGAAAACAGGGCCCCGTATCAGCCTGAGCGGGTTTCCCAGTTAGAGCGCCAGGTTCAAAACATGGCGCGGGATCTGGGTCACATACTGAGGGCTCAGCAGAACCCTCAGATGGACGTGCCGGCGCAGAACGCACCCAACTCTGGACCTGGTGCTCCAGAACAATGACGGGGGCAGCACCCCGATAACTCACCGGTTCCCAGGGAGGAGGCACAAAGGGAAGGGGGGTGTAAAGCCTTGGAGGAAGCTTCCTTCCTCACTTGTAAACAGCCCCTGGAAACCCAGGAACCGGAAACAAAATCTCTTGCCCCTGAAAGTCTGCCTCCTAAGGAGCAGAGGGGGGGTAGGAGAAACAAAAGACCCAAACAGACTCAGTTTGAGGAGGAGGTACAGGTCTTCCAATTTGAGGGAGAGGGATCCTCAGAGGATCCTGGGAAAAGGATCTTCTCCTTCAGAGAGGGGGGAACTCCTCCCAAAGAAAAATGGGTCCCTAGGGATGCAAAGCCAGACTGGGGAGATGTGGAGACTGAGCTACCGCCGCCCACCATCTCATCCCAGAACCAACAGCAAGAAAATCCCCTGGTTCAAACCCATCCTGGTGACTGCCTCCAAAAAGGGGGGGGCGGCCCGGAACCGGAGCCAGGGGAACCCACAATGGCTCTGATCTCCAGTTGCCAACTTTTTCTTTCAGATTCCCAAGGCTCTCCACAGAATTCTGCCCAAAATTCTTCTCTCGCGATGTCCAAAACCAGAAAATTAGCCCACCAGTTGTCCAAAAATGTACATTATCTGTGCCCCCTTGAGGAGAAGGAGGGAAGATATTATGCCCCGGTACAAGTACAGGGGCAGGGTACAATCGCGGCACTGGTGGACACTGGATCTCAAGCTACCCTTCTGTCCAGAAGGGCCTTTGACGAACTGAATGCAGGAAGGGGAGAGAATTACCAAATTCCTCTCACCTCTCTTCCGGGACAACTACAGAACTTTGACGGGAAGGAAATTCCCGTTGAGGGGACTGCAGATTTGGACATTAAAATTGGGCGACACAAGCTGAAACACCCGGTTATAGTTGTGACCCCAGAGGGCACCCCTTGTTTACTAGGGAATGACCTCCTGAGAAGGTTGTCACCCCTAATTGATTGCGTAAACAAGGTCCTCTGGACCCAGACTAGCCGACCCATAAAATTAAAACAGAGTGTCAACCATGTTAGTTTAAACGGCACCTGCCACATGGTTGAACAAAAATCTGACCAAGTAGAGTTTCACTTCCAGAACAACCAGATTCCAGACGTGACAGTAATAGCAGTAGGACAACAGACTGGTGATGGGGGGTCCTCTCTATTTCTGAAAATCAACCTTCCTTCCAGTCTAAAGTGGTATTCCACACTGGAAGGAAACACTCTGAAATTCTATACCAATCCACAATCTGAAACTCCCACTCCTATAGTCCAGAAAGAGGTGAAATCAGCTCAGAGCCTGGCTGATATTCAGCAAATTGGAGAGCAGTTGTTCATCCCTGTTCAGTTAAATGATGGGAAGGACTCTGTTCTCGCTCGAGTGTGTGTGAACAACGGTAAGAGCTTCATCAGCGAAGCCATGTTCCGCCAACTCCCAAAAGATCCAGCCATTCCCACCTTCAAACTGATAGACAAATGGGAAATGGACCTGGGAGCACCTAATTCCAAACATCTCCTGCCAAGCAGGTGTATGCTCAAAATCTCCATTGGCAACAAGAGCATAGTCCACAATTGTTGGGTCGTGCGAGACGTCCCTGCCGCCTTTTACTTAGGCAGTGACATTCTCAATCGCTTTGCCATTAGTTTGGACCTAATAAACTTCAAAGCTTGGTCCCGATTAGCGGATAATCCCATGGGCTTTGATGATCCAGAAAAAGCATTTAGGTCAGCTCAATTGCTACCTTATGCAGTTGAAATTCAGACTAAAGAGGAAGTCACCATCCCAGAAAGGACCCGACAATTCTCCCTGGAAGTGAAAGTTAAAAGAGGACAAGAGTTGAAAAACCCTGATGCTTACATACATCCAAATGCATCTCTCCAACAGCAAGGGTTGGGGGTAAACCCAACACCATTAGTCAACATAGAACATGACACCATTCCAATAGAGGTGGATAACAGCGACTTAAAGAGTATTACTCTAGCCGCAGGCACCATTATTGGAATGGCGGTTGATGACCGACATTTCTCCATTGATCTTAGAAATGAACTGTTAGGACCAATCCCCAAGGACTGTTTTGACAGTGACAGTGAGGACAATACAACACCAGACAGGATTTTTACCCGGCATGGGGGGAACTTCCTGGTGTACACTTCCTGCCCCTATGGTAAGGAAGATGTGACTTGTGACTTCAGGAGGGATGAGGTGATTTTCCAGGTCCATGAGGGCTGCCTTTCCCACCTGAAGCCTCCAGTCCAAATCAGCACTCTGACCAGGGACTTCTCCACCCAGCTGGAGGAGGCCGCTGAAATAGCCAAACCAGAAGTCTTTCCAGGCTTCAGGCAGATGGTGGAAGAGAGAGTCAACCTAGCTGATGCCTGTGTGACTCTGGAACAAAAGCAAAAGTTGAAACAAGTTTTCTTGGATTTCCAAGATCTCTTTGCGGTAGACTCATATGACTGTGGTCGCACTGACATCCACACAACAACAATCCCCACGGACCCTGGCATGACTCCTGTGTTTGTGAAGCAATATCGCTTGCCTCTCGCATCAATGGAGTCCCTTACTGAAATAATTAAGAACCTTGAGTCCCGGGGAATAATCCGTCCAGTCCACAGCACCTTCAATAATCCGGTGCTGGGGATATTGAAGCCAAACGGCCAGTGGAGACTCTGTGCCGACCTCAGGGAGCTCAACAAACGGGTCCATACTTCCCGATGGCCTCTGCCCTACATTGACCAAGGGCTGGCCCAGATCCAGGGGTCACAGGTATTCACTGCAATAGACCTGACCAATGGATACTGGACTGTGCCTGTCAGTAGGGAGGACCAATACAAACTGGCTTTTACCTTTGGGGGCCAGCAGTACACATGGACCCGGACTCCCTTCGGATACCTCAACTCCGGCAATGAATTCAACATTTTCCTACATAAGGCCATGCCCGACCTGGGTGCGAGGGGTAACCTGGCTTATGTAGATGATGTCCTCATCAAAAGTTCATCTGTGGAGGAACACATAGCGGAGATCCGTTATGTTCTGACACAGTTGAGGGCCGCCGGAGCAAAACTTTCCTTTCAGAAAGCACAGTGGTGTAGAACCCGTGTTAATTTCTTGGGGCATGAGATTACTCCTCAGGGCCTCTGTCCCCAGGAAAAGAAAGTGGAAGCACTTCAGAAACTGAAAGACCCCACAACTCTGCGGGAACTAAGGAGCCTCCTTGGACTGACTAATTACAGCAGAAAGTTCATTGAGGGCTACGCAGAGATCACCAGACCCCTGATTCATCTCCTAAAGGGGGGGGTCAAGTGGGAATGGGGTCCAGAACAAGCCGAGGCAGTAAAACAACTCAAAAGAAACCTCTCACAAGCGCCTTGCCTAGCTTACCCTGTCAGAAACAAGGAGTTCTTCCTGGAGACAGGGTTCTCTAATACGTGCTTGACGGCAGTATTATACCAAAAGCATGACAAGGTCAATAAAGTAATCTCCTATGCGAGCAAAACTTTATCCTCTGTGGAGGAAAAATTCAACGATTGTGAGAAGGCACTCCTGGCAACGGTGTGGGCATTGAAGAATTACCGCCCGTTTATCCAGGGGGAACACATCATAGTGGAGACTCCACACCAGCCTCTGCAATATCTCCAAAGTGACAGAATCCGGGCCGGAAATGTGAGTATTTCCCGAATTACTTCCTGGATTCTGTCAATGCAAGGCTTTCCTGTGGAGGTCAGATATGGCCAAAACAAGAAGAGTCCCCTAGCGCAAGGTCTGGCTGACTTGCATGATTGTGCCAGAGAAAACTGTCTCGAGGACGAAAGTCTGAAAATCAAGGACAACATGGAGGCATACCTTAATTCCCCACACAAAGTCTTTGAAGAAGACAAGTGTGAGGGAATTCCCACTGTGTATGTGGATGGATGCTCTTACCATGTTGACAACAACGGGGAGAAAGAACTGGTGGCTGGCGTAGGGAATGCATGGGTGAATGAGTCCCCAGAACCCTCCGCTGGATACAAAATTGGTCCCCGAAGTAGTCAGGTGGCAGAATTGATGGCTGTGCATCAGGCCATCCTCACTGCTGTCCAGCATCAACTCCACGAACTGGTCATAATCACAGATTCGGATTATGTACGGAACGGGTTCGTGGAGCACCTGGTTAATTGGAAAACCAGAGGCATGTTATGTGCTAACAACAAACCCTTGAAACATGGGAAGTTGATCCAAAACATTGATGATCTGGTCACATCGAATGGGATGACCATCTACTGGAAAAAGATCAAGGGTCATTCCAAAGTAGAGGGACCAGACAAAACTGGAAATGACTTAGCTGATCAGCTGGCCAAAACCGGGGCCATCCAAGGGGATCTAATTGAGATTGAGTCCCTGTTGGGGGAAATCCAGGTCACTGCCATCACTAGGTCCCAGACAAATGCTCACAACGACCTTTCAATTGTACAATGGAGTAAGGAGACCCCTGATGCTGATTTGATTACCGCTCAGAAGGGGGATCCAATTATTGGTAAATTTTACCAGCACCTTGAGGACCCTGAGAACTTTCCCCTGACGGATACCGATTACATTGGGAAAGAGGACCTAAGAGTGTTGATGAAATGTCCAAAAATGTTCCGAATCCAAGACGGTTTGTTGGTAAGGAAATCCAAAGCTGGCCACGATCAGTGGGTGGTTCCTACCTCATTCCGAAGCCTGATGTTAAGTCACGCCCATGATGCGGCTACAGCCGGTCATAGGGGGTTTCATAGAACATTGGAAATCTTAAGAGAGGTTGCATACTGGCCACACATGGGGCAGGACCTCGACCAATACTTGAAGGGGTGTCTTGTGTGTGCACAATTTCAGCCATCATCCCTCACGCACCGGGCGCCTTTACAAAAGAGGGGGATGACACTGCCATGGTCAGATTTACAAATCGACTTTGTAGGCCCTGTGATTCGCTCGGCTAGGGGGAATAAGTACATGTTGACTGTGACATGCTTGTTTACCAAGTGGGTGGAATGTCTCCCAGCCCCAAACTGCAAGGCAGAAACTGCAGCTGCCTTGATGATTAACCACATCTTTTCCCGTTTTGGTCTACCTCAAAGGATTGAGTCAGATAGAGGTAGCCACTTCACCAGTGAAGTAATGACAAAGATGTGGGAGATACTGGGGGTCAAGAGAAAGCTGCATATTGTTTATAGACCAGCTTCTTCTGGGGCAGTAGAGAGATATAACCGGACAATTGTGAGCATATTAAAGAAGTTTGTGGCAGATTCTGGGCCAAGTTGGGATATCCGATTACCTCTGGTCCTAATGGCCTTCAGATCTACCCCTTCATCTGCAACCAAAATGTCACCATTTGAGTTGATGACTGGGCGCAAGATGGTGCTTCCGCAGCATTTGCTCTACAGGACCCAAGAGCAGACACTAATAAATGCCTCCACTACTCATGAGTATGTAGAGAATTTAAGGAAACACCTCCAACATGCTTTTGCTTATGCTCAGCGGAATCTAGAAAGATCGGCTGATAGCATGAAGACCCATTATGACCTGAAAACTTCCAGGAAGGAATATCAGGTGGGAGACCGGGTCTATCTATACAACTTCCAAAGGAACCAGGCCAAGCAGCGCAAATTTTTGCCTACATGAAAGGGACCCTTTGAGATCGTCGATAAGATCTCCCCTGTGGCCTACAAGATCCGCATCCCCAAAGGCGGTTCGGCAGAGGGGGAAGACAAGTGGGTCCACATAAACCAGTTGAAATGTTGCCATCCCAGGCACACTCTGCAACAACTGGAGGAATCCTCTGGAATCCTAGCGGGTACTATCTCAGACTAATTCTGTTCCAATCATAAAACATACCACATCTAGTCTCTAAAATATTGTGATTTGCATGAAACTGTCTCTTAGTTATACTGTTTTTTTTTTAAATAAGAATGTAATGTTTCGTCATGATGAAATGCATATGCTGTCCCACCATCTCAACAGTGGTGGAAAAACGTCTATGAGTAGGTATTGCCGCTCTTCCTTTGTCGTCCTAGGAGAAAGAAGACCTTGAGACTGGCCAAGGAGGACGATCCGGAGACCGGGAACGAATATCCAATGGGCCCAGTGGACCGCCCAATACTCCCATCAGGACCGGCGAGGAGAACCGATCGATCCGACCGGATGGAGAAGAAGATGCTGAACTGTGCCATCTACAGAAGAGGAAGAAGATTATGCGGACAGACCGGTGCATGGGTCAAAACCCTTGTGCACGCGACTCCCCATCGACTCAAATTCAAGGGGCAGTCACGTGGGGGGGGCTTGTTGGGTGTCCTGACCCACGTTTAAGCTATCATGCCACAACATTTGGTGCTGTGGGCTTAGAAAATTCAAGATGGCGGAAAACCCACATGTGCGCCGAAATCCAGGAAAGCTGCGCAGTTTGTGCGCACACCAAAATGGTTGCCTCACTTGCCACCCACCAGTGCGAGAATGAAAGGCCGGGTTGCCATGAGGGAAATGGGTTGCCAAAGGAAAAACAGTAGCGCCGGTTAGCTTCAAAGCGCTTTAAAACCACCATTGGACTACCCGCACAGTAGTCTGAAACCATTGGGAATGGAAATGCTGATTGCCAAATGCAACCTAGAATTGTGGGGAATTCATTTCTTAAATCCCAAAAATGGGTGCAGTACCAGTACTCACCACTATCCAAAAGCCGGCGTTTTAAAACCACTCTGTTTCCCTGAAGGCAAGTCAAAATGCCTATTTTCAAACATTGCAATATGTGCAAAATATTTACTGAACACCAGCAGACATTTGGCAGAATGGAGTTTTGTGTGCCTACAAAATCTGGGAAATGAAGATCATAAGACAAGGTTTATAACAAGACTGGCTGAGCTGTGGATTGCAGCAGTTTAAGTTGCACTGGATTTAAAGACACTAAAATCGAAAATGTTTAGATTAAATGAGTGACCTATGTTTGGTATCACATGCCTTTGTAACTGTTGAAATGTCATAGTTTTGCACTTAGACTCAGCATCCTAGCTGCATGTGTAAAATTGCAAGTTAAGTTAAAAAGCAACAAAAAACCTGCCAGTTAGCTGAAGGTCTGGCTTAAGGAACTTGATTTTGCTTGGCAGCTACCCCCATCAGGAGTGAAACTTGAGTCACCACTGTGTTCCCAGGCCAACCTTCCTTTTGCTGCCCACACTAAGGATATGCCATCTATCTGATAATTGAATTACCTGTGCTCTGCAGGAGAGTGAACAAAGCCCTCTTCACTCAGGCAAAGGTTTTATTACGCAGTCGTAAAATGTAGCTTCCTCTTGGCAGGAGCTGGGAGGGGCACTGCCTGTGAGAGCAAGCTGGCTTGGCAGAACTGGATTAACCAGTATTTCTACCTTGTGCTGAGAGAAAACCACACCCCTTTGTAGCCAGAATATTGTTTAGAAAAAGATTAATAACTCATGGTGCGGACATGTGAAAATTTTATAAATGATACCATAATTCTTGTGATTTTTCTGCCCACAGTTTAAGAGGTTTTTAGAACCGGTGGTATGTACAGGGGGGTGTCAGCGGAAAAGTGGATATTACTCTAAATGTGTGCATGTTAAAAATTTGAAACTTCATCAGTTAATGTCCCTACTCCCTGCGCACATGTATGTAAAGTTGGGTCCATGTCAGAAATTGAAAAATCAGTTAAAAAGTCCATTATGTGCCATCTCTGAATGCAAGCTCCTAGAAAGAGCAGATTTGGACAGAGACATGGCTAAATTCAGCCACACCATGTATATGTAATTTCAAGCAACTGTGTAACTGTGAAATATGTCTTTTATTATCAAATATAGAATGTGTGCAATCTGACAAGGGAGTGCCCTCTTGGCAAGCCATAAAATGACATCACTCTGACTCACAGTTCATTCCCCAATCAAGGGGGGGAATGAAAGCTGGACCAATGACAAGTGAGAGGGGCAAGTCTAGTGATGCAACACACACACCCACTCTCAAAAACACATAAAAGCAGAGAGTCAGGACAGATAGGGACCTTCAATTCCATTTGCTGCAACGCACTCTGCCGGAAAAATCCATACTTACCTCCATCAATCTTCAAAGAGCCAACCCTTAGACTCCAAGATAAACAGAGACTTCAGAACCTTAACCAAAAAGGCCACTGCCAGCAAGAGTATTTGTCAGCAGGCCTCAAAATATTTTTGCAACTGAACTCTTCAGACAGCCGGGTGAGCCGTCTGAATTTTGCCAAGAACTTTTGCAAGAACCCGGTGACAGAGATATCCAAAGAGAAGGCAGGACCCGACCCAGAGAACCGGTGCCTAGCAGAGAGAAAGCAGTGCTGTACCCAGAGAGACCCAGACCAGACCGCTGTGAGCAGTTCCAGAGGCCAGGCGCTGTGAGCAGAACCCGGGAAGACCTGACCAGACTGTTGACCAGATCGTGACAAAGCCGCTTTCCGGTTCAAAATCTCTTGTGAGTACTCAGCAAAACTCAGAACACATCTCTTAGTTAAAATCATATAATTCAATCCATTTTTAATCTAAGTAGAACTGCAGCTTAGCAATTGTGTTATCCTGCCATCATTTTTAAAGCTGAAAAAGTATGCGTTTAAAATTTGCAAAACCCAAAACGACCTCTAGTAAATCGGTCATATCTCCGCAACCGTTTGGGCTAGAGACTTGCAGTAACTTTCCTCTGATAGCTTAGAATCGTGGCTTTCACACGAACCTAGAACCGCATTCCTACCCCCTATAGTTTTACCGCAATCGCGGAACACGCATCCGCGAATTTTACCGCGATTTGCAATTTCTTCACGTGTAAAAAGACAGCAGTTTTGCTTTTCCATTTGCCAGAAATTCGTTTAACCTGTTAACTATCCCTGTATCATTGCTAGTGTGAGCCTGGACTAATATTAACTAGATACCACTCACCCTGAACCTCTGAAAGGGAATTAAAAGCAAATTTAGCATATTTCTCATCCATTGCTAGCACATATCAAAGCATTTGGGCTTGTGTTTTCAAAACTCCTATCTGTTTTCTGTTGTCTAAGCTTGCTGGGTTGAACTGAATTACATTGATTGCATTTCTGAGAACTGTGTGTTTCCTCCCATTTCCTTGCATTGCATAAAGAGGGGGGGAGTGAATAGCCAGAGAAAAGTGATTACATTGTTTGGTTGAAATCATATTGAGTATTTTCTGTACTGCATTCATTGAATATTGCATCCACCTGAGCTTACATAAAGCATCCTCTACCACATTATACTTTTGTTCCTATTTACCAGTGTGCTACCTTATCCATTTCATGTCAACTCATTAGTGATTATAAGAAGTGTGCTAGTGCCAGATTCTCCATTGTTGATCTTTATCATATCAGATTAAGTGTGCTATTCAATTATTAATTTATTATAAAGCATGATATATATATCTATTTTAAATTATCAAATAAACCTTTTAAACTTGCAAAACAGAACTACTTCTTGGCTCAGTGGGGTCAGGGGGATTCCAAGAGAGGGGTGTTATACAGGGGTAGTCATCCAGAACGCATGAACTGGACCTAAAGATATATCAATAAGGGTTTTCATTCAGTATTCTAGACTAGGCGTTAACTTAGCTGTAGTGCTGAATTGAATCCTCTTACACCACGTATATAATTTTAGTGTTCATCAGAGCTAATAAGGTAGACTGATCTTTGTAGTTTTCACTTAAATTCTCATATAATTTAAAGAATGGCGCCAGAGTTATCATAACTGCATAGGTGACAGATTCCTGTATTTCCTTGGGCCATTTTGGTTTAGGGGATTTTTTATCATATTTGCAGCCCTCATGCGGCATCTATTATTAGGTGGCTGTCTAAAGTTGCACCAGTTCACTTGTTCCCATCGGGAATTCCCACTGTCGTCTGACTCTGACGACTCTTCACACATGGTTGGTTCTCTTTGTGTTGGCATAGAGGCCATGCCGATGTCAGATTCCTTTCTATGTACTACAGCCTTAGTTGATGGAACAGCGCAAACACCATTGGCTTAATCCTTATTGAGTATCTTTTCTTTTTGAAATATACACAGGTTCGAGTCAGATATGGTTACTGACTCTGCATCTTGGGTAGTAGCACCTGCACTGCACTGGCTGACCTCCTTCCTTAATGACTGTCCCTCCCAGGTTATCCTGGGCTCTTTCTCCTCTCCCACCTCTATCTCCACCTGTGGCATCCCCCTGGTCTCCAACCTTTCTCCGTTGCTCTAATATCTATCTTGCTCCGCTTGCACACCTAATTACCACCTTCTCTCCTCACTTCCAGTTTTATACAGATGACACACATGTCTTCTTCAAACTTCCCTCTGATTCTCTCATTACCTACTCCATCATTTCTGACTGCCTATCTGTCATCCACTCCTGGTGTGCCTCCAATGATTTCTGCCTTAATGCCAGCAAGACTGAGATCCTTCCCATTGGTACTCCTGCTCCCTCTTTCTTGCCCTCACTCTGGCCACCCTCTATGTGCTCTCTCCCTTTTCCTTCATTTGAAGCTAAAAACCTTGGAGTTATCTTTGAATCCTCTATTTCCTTCCTCCCTCACATCCAGGGCCTTGCCAAAAAAGTCCCACGTTCGACTCCACCTCCTCAAAGGAATCTTTCCTTTCCTCACTTTCCCCCAGAAGCTTAATGTCTTTATAGCTCTAATACTCTCCAGGCTAGATTACTGCAATAGCCTCTTCCTTAATCTACCCTCTTTCTTTCTACGGTCCCTTCAATTAATCCAGAATAGGGCGCAAGACTTACCCTTAGCCTCAATCCCAGGGACCGTATCTCTCCAGCCCTAAAATTTCTCCACTGGTTCCCAGTTTCTGCAAGGATCAAATTCAAATTCCTCAGCATCCTCCATAAGGCTGTCTGGGGCTGGGGACCATGCTATATACTTCTGGCTCTCACTAAATATTGTCCCTCCAGATTTTACATTTTTCTGGGACCAACTCTACATGTCAAGCGCTTCGCTAAACAGCAAGCTGGTGGCCGATAGCTTTCCTCAGCTGGCTCCTTCCTATTGAACAGCCTCCCCCTTCCTCTTCATCTTGAGCAGGATCTCCATACATTTGGAGGATATCTGGCTCCCTCGTATGGAACAGCCTCTCCCTTCTTCTTCGTCTTGAGCCAGATCTCTTCCAATTTTGGAAGCTCCTCAAGACTTTCCTTTTCACCTCCTCCTTCCCTCCCTCACTCTTGTGCTAAACCCCCAGTTGCTGAGATTGGTAACCATGGCCCTTATGTGTCCACCTGGGTCCTGGCCTCCCACCCCCAATCACCTTCAGCCTCTGATCATCCCCAGCACTTGCAATGTTGCCCAATGGCCTGTGCTATCACAGGCCTGCATTTATTATTGGCAGTTGTCCACTCTTACCAAGTGATCTCTGCCAGTCACTTAACAGTTGCTTACAAATTACTCCTTAGCACTTCCCTGTGCAGTACTCAAAGCACTTACCCCCACCCCGTCCCTTCTCTCTCTCTGCACTTGCACGCTCTGATTGCTACCAAGGCCTAGTTGGATTGCCTCTCTCTTTCATTGCCATGTTTGCCTTTCATTCCCATGTTCCCTCCCCGTTGCCATGTGAGTGCTTTGAAACACAATTTACTTGATGTATAAGCGCCTTACAAATGCACAATAAATAAATAAATATAATATTGCGAGTGAAAACATGGGTGAGACAAAGATGCACAGCACCTACGAAAATGTATCAAGTGTGCCACATATGTCTATGCCAATAAAAAATCATGTGCAATCTGTGCAGTTACATAACACAAATGTTGCAATGGTGGCCACCACTGCAACAGTGAAAGCTGCCATTGCAGATGTCCTATGTGTATTTGAGATTAGGTGAAGTGACTCACTGTTGTGTATCAGCTTTGTCTGTTGTTGGAGCAGACTTGCCATTACATTGTGGACGCTCTCACCAACATCACCATTAAACATGATTACCTGATAATACTCAGAGATTTCAACATCTGGAAGAAAATATTATTTATTTTTATTTATTTTTTGTATTTGTAGAGCGCACATATACCCTTAGGCATCTAGGCATGGACTCACCGAAAGCTTTAACAAATCAACTAGCAACAAAGCACCTAAAACAACTGGTGAAGGGAGCAACACACCCAGCAGGTCACACCCTAGATGCAATCTTCAGCAACAAAAACCTTGTACCATCTGCAACACCAATTCAAATCCTCTGGAGCAACCACCTCATTATACCCTTTCTGATCCACCCACCAACACGGCTACTAGCTAACCACCAAAAAAAATCCTTCAATTCAAAAAAGAAACTATAAACCCATTAACAGTGTGGATCTAAACATGAGACTTGAAGCCACACAACCATCAAACACTGTTCTAGACTCAACCAGCATAAAAGAACTGACCCAATCCATAAATGGATCACAAAAACATTGGATGAAATTGCACCAGAAAAAACATTCACCCTTTCTCTAAACAGATAAATGTCAAGATGGGTCACACCCCACCTCAGAGCACTGAAAAAAACTAACAGGAAACTGGAACAAGTATGGAGGAAAAACTACGACCAACTGAAAAGAATTGCATACCTAAGACAGATACGACTATACAAAGCTGAAATGATCAACATCGGAACCGTCCACTTGATGAAACCACCTCCCACCAATCTCGACAGAAAGAATCAACAGCCTGGTTAGCAAAAGAAATAGTCATAGATGATATTTACTCAATCTCTTCAACCACTCACTAGCAACATATCGACATACATGTTTCCACTCCTTAAAGACACATCAGAAAGTACAGAAGACATAATAAACTACCAACCAATCTCAAACATCCCATACCTGACAAGATACTAGAAAGCTACGTCTATGAACAAATCCTGGAACACGTAGAAAACAATCAGTTACTAGATCAAGCACAAGTAGGCTTCAGACCCATGAGAGGAACGGAAACAGCATTACTATCTATATGGGACAATCTAAAAACCAACACAGACTATAGCATCAAATCGTCACTTATGTTACTCGATCTATCAGCTTCCACACAGTCCATCACGGAACACTCATCAAAAGACTTGAAGGTATTCGAATGAGCAGCACAGCACTACTCTGGCTAAAATCCTTAATGATGGAAAGAACGGAAAAAACTTGGATTACACCATTCGAGTCAACACCTCGCAAAACAACGTGTTGATTCCCCCAAGGCTCATCACTCTCACCAATGCTTTTCAACAGCTAAATGAACCCCCTGATTGACCTAATCAAAAAACACAGCTGCACCTGCTACAACTACGCAGACGACACTCAAATAATTTACAAAATCAATGACAGTGAAGAACAAAACTCAACCCTTACCAACTGCCTCACAGAAATAAACCATTGGATGAGCCTTAAACTCAGTCTGGACAAAACATAAATCATGATCGCTCCCAATGACCGGTCGATCCATCACCACATTCCATGGCCTACCCAACTGGCAAACCCATCAGAACCATAAAAAGTGGTCAAAAATCTTTGAATATTAATTGACAACGAAAACACACGCAGTAGTTAAGAAATGCTTCTTCCACTTACACACAATGAACAGGATACTCCCCTTCTTCACCTTTCAACACAAAACACTCGCCATCATCCCTCTCGTCATGTTAAAAATAGACTACACCAATAGCATTTATCTCAGAAGGACAGAATACCTTATGAAAATCTACAATGAATACAGAACACAGCAGCAATACTGCTCTTCAAACTCACTAAGAGAGAACACATCACAACCGCACTGAGAACACTACATTGGCTACTGGTAAATAAAAATGCATTTTCTTCAAAACACTTTGCAAAACACACAATGGCAATGGTGGAATTCATACATTAAAAATAGCCATCTACAAACCAAAACAAACATTAAGATCCAGCAATTACATTCACCTCAAACTAAAACAATACGCAAAGCACACAATTGGGGGATCAGCATTCTGACTTCGGAACTGGCTTCCATAGGAAATACGAACAACAGAAGATCAATTAACATTCAGAAAACAATTAACCAAGCTAAAGCGGAAACTCCAGCGAAGGAAAACTGCCAAGGCAATACAATAAAATCACTGAAAACCTGAACACTTGAAACAGGAACGCCCAACTAAATATAGCATCCAACTGCAAAACACCATAGAATAATGTGAACCCAACAGATCAAACCTAACTTGCAGAAAAAGAGACGACCGTCGACTAACCCTTCTAGAAACTCTAATAGTCTGCATACCAATCCCTCAAAAACTGAACAAACCAGACATATATCACTGCCGCAAAAAAACTAAAACCACTGGAAACTACTGACACTCCACAAAACCCAAAAGGACACTAAATCAAATGCACATAAACTACCCATATACAACCTTGCAGATAACACCACACAACGGCAACCAACTAAAAAACAAACCAGCACACAGTGACTGTTTTTTCCAAACTGAAGCTGCCAACAGCTTATCAAACTTCTTGCGCTTTTCCCTCTCAATCTTACTAACTAACCCCTCCCAAACCTCTTCCTTTTTGGATCCGACAGAGCACTTGGGGACCATGAAAATGGCAGTGGTGTGCGGTATAAATCATAATAACATAACATAACATTATGAGACTTAGTAAGTAGTTGCAGTGGCGCTTTAGCGCTTTCTCTCACGATTCCACTACAACCAGATTTAACTCGTAAGAGACCATTTATGAGTAGAAGAAAATTACTTTTGCATTGTATAATTGCTCTAAAAAAGGTCCAGACTCTCTACCCTATCGTATTTTATATATATCTGGTAAAAACGTTTTTTTCAAATGCACTGCCGGACCACATTCTCTCAAAAGTGTGTTGAGGGAAATCCCCCACTACCACACACCACACATACACATACACACAAACATATACATGCGTGTAAGCATGTGTATGGACACACACACACGCTAGCTTATTTGCTACACTCTCTGGTTCAATAACACAGGTTTACTCCTCCCTCTAAGATTTTATTCATACAGATGCTACTGGCCAGCATCTCCATCCTGACAATTGTTCCAGCACCTGGGCACAATGAGTTTAAACCAGAGTGTCGGGCATAATTTCAGTGTCAACATAACTGAGAGGATGGCCGCCCTGGCTAACCAATGGGAGATGAGCACATTCATTTTGTAGTATTTGTGCATTGGCAGAGAGTGAATGCTATAAATAGGGTATCAACTGAATCGGTGCCCCCGTACACACTCACCATTACACAAAACCTGCATTTTTCACTTTATGATTTAACAACACTAAGCTACATTAAATCTATCACGCTGTTTTCAGGTTGGTTTGCGTGTGGGCGATCACTCCTCTACGACCCCCCGCCCACCCCCGCTCCTAGTTCTATCGCCATAGCACAGAAGTGTGCCATTGCATCCACCATTTTGTCAAGAAATACTGTGAGGTCAACCCTACAGCAGCAGTAAGGACACGTTCGCCACGTTACAATCTATGTTTGTGCTGGATAAACGACGTCTGCAGGCAGCATGTGCACTCACATTTTTTTCACCCGATGTGGCACTGCTCTTAGAGTGAAGCTGAACAAAGACACCCCCCTACTGTGTCCAATGAAACAAGCAAGCAAATGTGCTTTACACAACCAAGAATCTGGCAGGCATTTTGAGGTCATCCAGAAAGCATATGCTAATTATTTAGCACTCTATTATTCAAAGTCTCCAGAACACCCACAGTTGCTTCCAATTAAAAATACTCTGCAGAGGAAGTTCCAAGTTAGAGCACAGTAATGAAAACCTACCATAAACTTGAAAGTGAATGCCTTCGCTTTAGGCATATTACCAGCTGTTCCTGCGGCAAGTTTGGAAAATAGAGCATCAGAATGGAAATCACATTTTGCGGTCACCTGGAGTTAAATCATCAGCTACAGCTTTCAAAAAAGCCCTAAATTTAACCTCATTCAACTGGCGGCAGTTCCTCCCCCACTGGGTTTTCAAAAAGGCATTCAATTTCACTTGAAAGAGGTTAAGAGGAAGCAGTGCACAGATGGATCAAAATGGATAACAATTCACTCTTGTGGGAACCGGATCATGGCATGTGTTGCGCTGCTCGTTGCAAAGACAGTTTGTCTGAAGCGAAAGAGTGTCTACTATAACTAAACAGACGTGCAAACAAGCATCGTCAAATTTCCTGTTTTATGAAAATGCTCCCCGTGTTGCAAGTATTTCCATTATGGATCCAGATTAGAGAAACTTTGTATGTTGTAAGTGTAAAGTTGCATGGTATTAGCACTAGGGCAAAGTTTGCCCTATTTCTAAACACACTGGGACAGATTAGAAAACCATTGCATCATGACAAGTGCAGTTTGGAATGGAATAAGCGTCAGGGCAAAAAATTGCCTAGTGCAAAAAAGATAACATTTTGATGCATTTGTTCACAAGAGCAAAGAATACGCTCGTGCGAATGGCAGTAGGGTAAACTTTGCCCTGGCGCAAAAATGCAGTGAAAATGTATCTTTCTTGCACTAGGGCAATTTTTGCCATGGTAGTTATAACATGCCAAACTGCACTTGTTGGATCTCAGAACACTCCAGAGAAAGTAAGAATAATATACAATTCTTTGCTATAAAGCACATCAGAATAGACGCAAGACTGGGAGACCGAGAGAAAATCCTACACCAAGAAGAAGCCAAGATAATTAGGACCATCAGATAATGAAATGCATTATTTTTTATGATAGCCACTGGAACGCCGGACCTTATAGCTGAATATGTTCATCGTGTAAAACATAAATAAGATGTATATGACAAGACACTTAATGCATGATTTATCTGTAATGTTAACTATCTAACAATGGGGACAACATGTTAGTGCAAATGTAAATACAAGGAAGAAACCATACACAACCGTTAATATCTAGAAAGAACGCCCAACAGCCACTTCAGATTTTATCTGGCTGTCTGATTATAACCTGAAATCAAATTTTGGCTTCTCAGCAGATTGTTCTTCACAATCTCGGATGTATATTGGAAGCCATTCAGGCTCTAAATATTTGTTTTCTTCTATTTTACATGCTTATTCACAAGTAGGTATTACACTTAGCAAAGTTAATTCATGATGTCTCATGACTAAACATCATGAAATTTGACTTTGACCTTTTAAACTGCAAATATTAACCTTAGAACTCAGATTGTCTTTCAACAATTTTTGAAAATAGGCTCATGGTCCTGTTCTTGAAGTATGGGCAGTTGATTATGTTTGGCCTTCAGTGTCAACACTAATATAGGTTGCAATAATGGGATCCTGATCCCTTTAATCTTAATGGATAGCGCCTACGGGGCCTGTAACTGAGTGATTTGATACGTTGCCAGCCGCGGATGAATAATGATGTCTTCATGTTTCCAACACGTGACATGACCGTTATTCAGCGATAGTCATTTCCAAGATAGTGGAGTTTCAAGACACGCATGGAGCACCGCCATCTTCTGAGAACAAGAGACATCCTAAAAAGGTAAGACTAACCTAGACAAGTGTTCATGCTCAGGTTTTTTAATGAGTAACTCCTGAGGAACTAAATTACCTCTTTATTCTTCTTTCAACCCATTAGGATCCTATATATGTTTAACATATGGCAGCATTCTCTAAGGAACACTCTCAAAGGAGACCTAATGAACAAAAGAAACGTATTTTGTTATTTTAAGGTAAATGAGACAGATTTACTATTCCTAACATGATGCATGAATAAGATCAATCAAATAGAATTCTAACGTATATAGTATACGGCGCAAGGACCTTAATTAGGTTTCTCAATATACAGCTACTTGAAAATACCTGCAAGAAGGACCCTACTACTGAAATATGAGCCTAATTGATTGGAACGCAGAAGTAAATCACAGTATGAATGTATTACTCAACAACATCTCACTGTTGCCACTATACACTGGCACTTGACCTCTTTCTTGATGTTGGATTACCTAACAATGCACATTGCAATGTTGCACAATATGCACTCTGTCCAAGGATTAATATTGCTGATGGACATGATAAAACTCTTAACTGAAACCTGTCAATTAATCAGCTGCACTATACAGGCTGACCCAATCTAAACAGATTACATAGGTGTTTAAAAACATAGAACATTTATACCCTCCCTAACACTCACTTCTTCTTTCCCTTCTCCTTTTTCTGCCCCTTCCTACTGATATTTACAGGTGTACTTGTTTTCGGGCAATTGGTAAACTATAAAGGGACTCTGTGATTGCACAAACAAATGTATACATGTACTAATTTGTAACACACTTGACAATGTATTCAAGAATGGATGTTAGAACACAGTAATTGGGACAAAACCAGACCACAGAAAAGTTACCATCATCGTAAATTGTGAATTAACAATTTGTAAGAAACAGAATGATGACAAATCGATTGTGACATATATAACAGGCAACCCTGTTTATAACTTTGGTTTGATTCTGTAAAGCCTTGATAAAGCCTGCTAAACGGAGAAACATTTGCACGTGCCACCATTAGGTTAATGTTGGCTGAAGACAGGTTACTAAAAAGGCCGAACACGACTTGGGACTGGGTCCAGTACCTAAGGATTCTAGTGTGGTAGTTACTAAATCTATTATTTTATATATATATATATATATATATATATATATATATATATATATATATATATATCTTGCTTTTGAATTTCTTTTTCCATTCACGCAGAATGCCAACCAACTAATTTGTATTTATCTTATATTTTAACTGACTAAAGTGAATATCAGTCCAAGTTAGGTTACAGTATCCTGGCTGGATACCTACATAATCCATAGACTTAAACAGATCCAATTGATTCTAGAGTGGCACACAGGCACATTATTCACTTTTCCCCCTCAAACCTAAATGCAAAATATGTCTGACTAACACAGTTGGGCTAAATGCAAGGCAAGGCTTCCTTACACACATAGGCTAAATGCAAAGTATTTCAACCTTACACAATTAGGCTAAATGCAAAATATGGCTGACTAACACAGTTGGGATAAATGCAAGGTATGGCTTCCTTTCACAAATAGGCTAAATGCAAAATATGGCAGACTGACAAACTTTTCAGGTTTAAAGACAATATGTGTGTCCGGAACATAGTTACAACAGGTCAGTATAAAGGATTGCTTAACACCAGGAATATAAATGTGTTACAAGTTAAAAATAATGGAGAGGAGAAATGGTGGTTGATTGGGGACATCTGTAAGGTATAAGTCAGAGGAGAGAAAAGGAGCAAGAGAGGTATTTTTACTTTGATCAGAGAAGTAACAGGAGATCTAATTAAGTGCTCAATCCCTACATGTCTATCGTATGACCAGTCAATGGATGCACCAGCATCATTAGCTAGGTATTTATATGTTATGCTCATAGCATCTTATCATGGGGAAAGTGATATACCCATGCACTTGCCACATGCTGGCCTTTCACTTACTTATTGTTATCATCTTTTCACATGTACTGCACTGTCCCTGCCCCCTTCCCACGCACTTGCGTGATCTGAATGACACCTGGCCTAGTAGGATCGTTGTCCGTCCTCCCTTTGTTCCCCCTCCCTTGCCTCGTCGCGCCTTGAAACACTTGTGTATAGGCGCGTTATAAATGCCATATCATATCATATTGATATACCAGGCTTGGAAAAAATATTCATAGTTTCTCACTTCACCTGCAGGAATTACTAACACATGCCCAGGGACTCACATTCTAGATTTTGACATTAAATGCCCAGACTATTTGTCATGCATTGTCAAAACTTGAAATTTGCTCCCATTGTTTTTGCATAATACCGTGATATGCC
Organism: Ambystoma mexicanum; assembly: GCF_040938575.1. Classification (NCBI taxonomy): domain Eukaryota; kingdom Metazoa; phylum Chordata; class Amphibia; order Caudata; family Ambystomatidae; genus Ambystoma; species Ambystoma mexicanum. The sequence goes on from NC_090932.1 coordinate 614,959,864, forward strand.
GGGGTCCACACATCATACTGCAGGTATTGCTGCTAGGATACATAAGATGTTGCCATCATAGATGCAGGTGTTCAAATAATATTCCAGAGATTTACAAAATATGCCCATGTAGTCACACCATTTGCAGGTTAACACAATGATAGGTTCAGATGACCACATCATAATCAAAGTATTGGCAACATATCTCAAGTATTTGCTTTGTATTTTGGTCATCATAGCACTTCACTTGCCTGCACCATTTCTTCTCAATTCAGTTACTTTACAGTGTTTGCTCACCCTTTTCAGTGGTTCAGGCGCTTCAAATTACACAGTCATTTTTCGTCTGTATTCTCATTTACTGTATCTTAATTTGTCATTGTTGTTCGCCATAAACACAAGTGAGACTCCAATGTCGACCTATATTTTCTTTTTTTAATATATCTGTATGCAGGTCCCATACTGGAGGGAAGATTAACCCATTTTACCAACCGCCTCCATGTTAACTTCATTTGTTTTGCTCTCTGCACTCACCTGACCATATGTAGAGAGTGTTGGCGTACATTAATTAAACAATGCATCTGTCAAGTATTTGTATTAGATCTAGGTCATCTTTACACCTCAATTGCTTGAAGCATTTTTCTGGATTTCTGGTTTGAGGCATTAGATCGTTGCCAGTGTGTTTTAACTCGTTCTATAGTTCAGGGATTACAATTTACTGAGCAATTTGTCCTCTAAGGGCTAATTTTCTGTATCTTAATATGTTACTGTGTGTTGTTCACCAATAACAAACGTTAGGCAACTATGACTACCCATTATTTAATTTGTTTACATATGCAGGTCCTTAACTCGGAGAACATTTAACCCATATCACAAATCCCCCCCCATTTTCTCACCATCAGTTTGTTTGCCCCCTGCCTCACATTACCATCTGCATGACGTAGAGAGTTTTGCTGTACATTTACCAAACCATGATAAAATGGAAAGAACATGATGCATACTAATCGAGACATAATAAGTGTGGCAGCCACAATTTCATTGATTGTGTAACCATGAATAAAACAATCATGGCAATCAGGAAAAGATTTAGGCCTGATTCAAAGATTTGTTGCGTACTGAAAAGTGACTTTGTGCACATTTCAGCACGCACAACTTCTTTTGCCGATTCATGAATCAGACTTTGTGTGACTTTTGGAGACTTTGCATGGGTCCGTCATGACAATGCGTGAAGTCGAGCGCTTTGTGTGACACTCCAGGCAAAGTGTGGGACGGGCCTGAGCTAAGAAACAAATAGGGAGTGGAATATGCATATTCCCCGTTCCTCCTGTAAAATGAGGAGTCTGCATGCTTGAATAGATTCAGGTTCCAGGCCTGACATTCCTTGTGGTCTCAGTGGGCCTCATTATGGGTCTGGCGGTAACCCTGCCGGTGATACTGGCGGGTTGCCGGACCCGAAATAAATTATCGGCGCCTCGCTTGCCAGTAACACCGGGGAATTACAACCCCAGCGGCCGGGAAATCGGGCGCTGGTAATTCTGTTAATCCCCATTCCCATAGATCCCATAGGACACTATGGGAGTGGGGAACCACGGAAACACCGGCACTGTTAATTACGGTGCCAGTGCTTCTGTTACGTCTTGCCTACTGTGTTTGCTGTGTCCAGCAGGGTCTGCCCTGTCGGGCACAGCGGCTCCGCCAGGCAAACCCATAGTGTGCGGATCTGGAAACAATAGTGCCAATAGGCTTACTGGCATTGTTGTTTCCGAACCGGCACACTTGTAATGAGGCCCAGTGTAATTTAATTAAATTGCCCAGGGTGGCTTCTTGTAAAAGCTGCCTTGAGTAAAAGCAAACAACTGCAGTAAACATTTAAGCATGAGAGGAAATGTCACTGTATAACACAATGATAATTCAAATTGTCAGTCTCAGAATGAAATGGGGCTTATTACCTTCTGGGGAGTACCAATACAATCCCCTACCTATGGTAGCTGCAGTCTACCACAAAACATAAACTTACACACATGTGAAACACCTAACACAGACACGAACTCTCACATAGGGCAAACAGCCTAATTGTACGTAGACTGCCCTAAGCAACACAACCAGGTGACCCTACACCCATCACTCTGTCTGTGATGAGTGCCTTTTACAAGACTCGGTTCCTCAAACCATGTGAACAGCGTCTCAGAGATGAGACTTGACAAAACACCCTCCCACGTGAAGTCAAGCGTTCAGCTTTCTGCATAGTAGCCGCAGCTAAACAGCGGCAGGGTCTGCTGAATAGATTCTCTCAAAATGATCTGGGATTCGACCCACCATAGAAAATTAAGTTAGGGAGATTGAGACTCCAGTTGCGAGGTAGAAGAAAAAGGGGAGAATACCCCCTGACCAAACTAAACATGAAATGCATTATTGGCGCGGCGATGTCTTTGCTTTTTTCTCTTTTCCGAAACCCCCACACGGAGAACGGCCAAATGAGCATGAGGATCTTATGCTCGTGAGCAAGTCTTACCAAGAAAGGTACCCCACACGCTGTAGGTTATCTAAATTCTATCTATAATGCTGTGAGGCTTGATTACAGGCCCGTTAAAGCCTAGCAGCCGTGCTGGCTCATGGCCCTCTACACAGACAGACACGGAGAGAACAGGCGAACGAGTTACCATAAAAATAAAAGGCTGTATGCGAGTGAGCAAGAAACCCAATACACATATGGTCCCCCTCACAGTAAGTAGACCGGATACAAAGATTTTAATAACACCCCTTGTTACTGTACGTGCTCACAGCTGTGTCAGTTAAGGGATTACATTTTCGTTCAGCTTACTTAGTATCCAGGCGGAAAATACCACTGTTTACATCCATAGAACAAACACGCACTTGGTGTGAGTTGGCAACTTCCACATCAACCCGCCTCTCAAGTAAATAAAACCTCCCCACTCCTACCTTTCTGCAGAACAGGAGCACAGGGAAAGGAAGGTCAAAACAGTCCGTGAGCTGTGACCTTCCTCAGAAAATACAGAACGAGTTGTAGCCGGAAAAGGAGATTCACCTGAAAACAGGCCAGAGATGCCTTTCACTTGAGGAGTATTCCCCACCAGAGTGCAACACACAGCACCCTCCAGCTTCCTCTCGGTTCCTCTATCTCTTGTCTCTCCCTCTCTTCCTTTTGTTTCTTTCCATGCATATATCAAAACCTCTGAGGAGGGGGGACAGTAGGTCAGCAGCTCCGATTCCTCCTCAGGGACGCCTATGCTCCCCCTGCTGGTGGACGCAACCACTGTCCGCTATTTCACAAATACCGGACACTCACTCCCAGATCATGCTAAAAGGAAAGGGCAGGTGTCTTCATTATATAAACGAAATGAAATAACCCAGACTAAACATAGAATACACAATTCTTACACAGATATCACACTGGTATCAATGACAGCTACAATATAAATGTATATTCTGGTATCAATGACAGCTACAATATAAATGTATATTCTACATTTTTCGACAATCACGTTTTTCATCGCTGAAGAAGGAGGTTAACCCGAGGGTATAAATAACAAATCAAACCTTCACTTTAAGTGCTGCAGTATCCTATGTAGAGTTTTAAAACCACAAACGACCAGAAGGTGACACATGGATACCACACAGCCACCTCCCAGGACATAGGCCATGTGACAGAAGTGTACATGGTAACAAAAATGCATTGGCCATGGATGACTGCAGCCAACTGTCCTACAACACATATATGGGCAGGTCAACTATTATTGTCTACACATGAGATACAAAGAAATGCCACTCATCAAATGTTTACATATAGGAGTCCATGCCTCCCATCTGCTCATTGCTAATGAATGCACTTGTAGCCTGTTCAAATGGATTCTGCTGCTCCTCCTCTGCTGGCTCCTCTCCAGTGGCCTCGGCAGAAGCCATGTTGTCACTGAGCTTCGTGTGAGGTTGTTCATCCATTTCTGGACCTCTTTAGCAGTGCGGTTCTCCATCCCACAGGCATTGATGAGGAACTTGGCATGCTGTCACTGTTCCTTTCGCTGGGCAGGAGTGTGGGTGCTACCAGCAAAGGGGTACATCTCTAAATGGTGATCCGTTATGCAATTTAAGAGGATTTTCATCAGTGACGCGTTTCTTCCTCAGCGAACCCTTCTCCTGTACATGATCTTGGGGTGTAGCCTCTTCTGGCTCTGCAGGGTGTACCCTCTTGGACCTAGTGGCCCTGCTGGTAGCGCTGCTGGTTCACCTCCCTGCCTCCAACCATGTCCACCTAAAGGTTCCTAATCACCTGTGGGCTGATGCACAGCGCATCCTCCTGGGGCTGGGGTACTTGTGTCCTCACCACGTCCCCATCTTCTGCCTTTCCATTTTGGGGCTTTCCCACTCATGGTTCAGGCAAAATGTATGAATGGAAAGCACACTCAAATACGTGTCACCAAAATAATAGGATAGGGAACAGTCTAAGGCATGGACTACATAGATGAGTGGTCCAGCAAGGCTCCAAGGCACCCCAAAAGCAATATAAAGTTGTACGCAATATGCAGAGGCACCAAAATTAAAGAAATTGTGGACGCAATACCCGGAAAGCTTCCAAAAATAAAAAAAGTGGTATGTGATACACAGTGGCACCGCTAAAGACAAAAAATGAATACACGATACTCGGAAACCTCTACAACAAGCAGAAAAGCAGTATGTGATATGCAGCGGCAACCCAAAAGCCCAAAAATGCATAGACAATACAACAAAAGCTTCCAAAAACCAAAAAAAAACAATATGGGGTTTGCAGAGGCACCCCAAAACAGAGGATATACATGCATGATATACCAAAAAGACAAATGCACACGCATTACTTGAAGGAAACAGCTTGCATCAGGGGAGTTGCTAGTTCTGGAAAAGACCCGGGGCTACGCTGATGTCTGAACTGTTGGGACTGGAGGCTAGCTAGTCTTTTGGCTGTAGCTCCTGAGATTCTATCCGGGGCTACAACCAAAAGATCAGGGGCTATAGCCCCCTTACCCCCCCTAGCAACACCCCTGGCTTGCATGTCAGCACACTCGATCATCTGTCTTTGTACCTTCTCAAGCACAACCGTAAATATCCCCCCTCATTGCTGTGAACTGCGTAAGCCGTGTAGGCATGCTATGTGCAGCGTGTACCACCTAACTCACACGCTAAGGACCTCTGTTGTCTGCTGCCTCAGATGCGAGACACGCACCAAAGTTCCTCCTGCCTCTCTGCCATTGATCTAACCTCCAGAACTCCACCTCTGCTGCTGCCTGATAGTGTGTAAGGGCCTGCTGCCAGCCAGCGCTGCCTTGCAGTACCAGCTGTTCAGCCATTGCTTGATCTCCTGTGTTGGCCATGTGACCACTTCATCTGGTAATCTTTGGACTTCCGCCTCACCATACCACACCCACAACAGCTCATTTCCATGACCTAGCAAAGCCACACCTGCCACAGGGTTTGCCATGTCAGCACCATCTACCTCATTTGGAGAGGGTTGCACCCCCATGTCAGCGAGGCATAGGACTACCAACTTCACCCCCACAAAAGTTGGCATCCTGGTGGTTTGGGCCAGGGTGCCTATGACACCCTATCGCACCCTGCAAAACAGCTAGGTAACGACAGATGTCTACATATTTGGGGAGAGATCACAGCAGCCATCTTTGTGGAGGGGGTGGCAGAGCATTCACTGCAGACTGTGAATAAGCGATGGGAGGAACTCAAGATGCAGAGCCATACGAAGGCGCAGACAGCCCTTGTGACGGAGCTCATCATGGAGGTGCACCATGCAGACTGCTACCAGTTGCACCAAACCAGCTGCAGGTCCTTGAGAGGTACTTCCTGGAACTTCACTCCCAGATCTGTGAGTGGAAATGACACCTGGAAGCTGCTGGTGAGTACCCATGTGGTGCACTGCTCTACAGTGTATGTGTGGCATGCATGATTACAGCTGCCCCATTCTGTATACAGCATGTGTGATGCAGTGAGCCGCAGTGACATGCAGCCTCCTGCCAAGGCTTGGCGTATGTGGTGGCAGACATATGTTTCTGGTACATGCTTTGGTATATGCACTGTTTGTCTTTGGTGACGTGTTGTACTTGTGCACATGCTATGTGAGATCATGGACCAAGTGCAGAGATAGTACGGATGCCAGCTTACGATTTTGTGGCCATGTGAGGGACATGCATGCAGGGCACTTCTATGTGTTGCACATCTGCCAGTGAGTTCATCCACAGACAACCGATGAGAGTGATGCATGTGCATGGGTTTCTGTGAATGTAATGTGCGTGTATTGACTCTCAGGGACGGGGATGTGATGTGACATCCCACTGCATTTGAAGCTAGAGTTACCTTGTGATCATGCCATATGTGTGTGCTGGGCCAGACAGCATAAGAGCTTGGTCCTCAGAAATATGTGCCTGTACATGGAGCATGCTTACAGGTTAAGCTATGAGGGATGCATGTTGCTAACTATAATTGGGTGGACGGGTGCCCAGGTGCACTTTCCATGAGCGTGGCTGCATGTCACTCTTGTGTCACTTTTCCATTGGTATAGTGGCATTGCATGTTTTTGGGAATGTGTGGTCAAACGACAATGTGATGGGATGACATATGCATGTGTCATGACTGTGATTCATCAATGTTCCTACACTTGTTTGTCAGTAGTCATGTAGATTGCATTGGCATACGTGTGGGTGTGCATTGTGTGTGTGTGTCAGTTGCTGGTTGACACGTGCTGCATGATTGTTACTGTTAATGTTGTGTATACCACACATGCATTGACACTGGTGACTGAAGTCAAAGTTCTTTGTCCGATTTTCCACAGTTGCTGCAACTTGTGAAGAGGGCGGGGGCACTGCTGTGGAGCGGAAGGGCAGGGACCGGGCCACCAGACTCAGGCGCACACCCCAGCCAGCCACCATTGACACCACCTCTCCTGAGGATGAATTGGCTGGGGGAGCACCAGTACCATCAGGCGAGACTCCTGGGGGGTAGGTCGCAGAAGGTGATTGTGGTGAGGGACTCCTCCACAGCTGCAGGACAACGTGTGGAGACAGAGGGGCCATTGAGGGTGGAAGATCCAGGGTGATGGAGGCCAACCTATGTGGTCAGGTGGGGGCATCCAGGAGGGTGCTCAGGCTGTACCCCTGGCCCAGAGACATGAGGATATGCAGTCCACTGTGGAGGTTTCTGCACATCCTCCTTTCCCTGGGCCATCTGCTGCAGCAGTGTCCACCTTCGTGGATGCCTCCACCCAGACCAAGGCCCTCCTTGTGACCATGGGAGCCACCCAAGATGTGATGCAGACCCTGTTAACTGGTCTTGTGAGGCAGATGTCATTGATTCATTATTCTGTGTCAGCTACTCGCGAGGAGCTGGCTCAACATCACAAGCCGATGTGCCAATAGCTGGGCCAGCTGGCACCGCTCTTGTGTGGTCTCTGTGCGCTGGCACATTCAATTACCCCCTCCTCCGCTTCCTCCTCTTTGCCCCAGTCATCCTCCAGGAAGCCTTACATGCCACATTCTACCATGGCCCCCTGTGCATCAATCCCACCCACACAGCCAGTATGGTAGTGCTTATGTTCATGCCTCTGATGGAAGTCCCAAGTATGCTATATGCGGTTGTTTCTGTGCCTGTGGAGGCAGTCAATGCAGGGTCAATCAACACTGAAGAGGCAAATCAGGCAGGCCCTGTTTAATGTCTGGCAGGCGGAAAGGAGGCAGCTTCGGAAGCTGGTGGGCTCATTTTCAGAGGCAACTCATGACAGAGGAGCAGTGGGCTAGGGAGGCAGCCATTGCCAGGACCAGGGCAGAGGTGGCAGAGAGGCGGACAATGGGGGAGGTTGCCACCCTGAAGCTGCTTGCAGGGATATGGAGGAGGAAAGGCAGATGATAGAGGGTCTCCAGGCAAGAACAGAGAGGCGGAAGATGAGGAGTGTGAATCTGCCCTGGAGGAAGCATTGAAGGACATTTAAGCCTGTTGCTTGTGTATATAGTTCTTAGTGTTAGGTTTCATTTTTGACTTTCATTTTTCTTTTATCCCTGGACATTTTACCCATCCCTATGTTTTTTTGTTTTGTTGTGTAAATGTTTTAATGCAAGTTTCTGGCTCATAATTACACACTTGTTGCGGTCTCTCTGTCCATGTGCAAATTCACTTTTTCAATGTTTTTTAAATGCATTTTGTCTATGACAGTCATGTTGGTTTGGGCCACACTGTTTATGTGTGGGCTACACTCATCACTTGTGCACTCGTTATTCGCTAGCTGTATCCCTCCCAAGGCATAGCCACTCACACATCTGCAATCACCTATAACCTGCTCTCATATCATGCTGCATTGTCAGATGATTATTTTTTACTTCTGGCTGTACACATTGTTCGTCTCCTTGAGTTGCACACTCTCTGACAGCCTTCACATCACCCAACCACATGCCAGTTCTACTTGTGTCACTTGCAGGGACTTTGCCACCCCTGCCTACCTACCTGGCTACCTATCTTCATTCCATGTGGCAGAGTTCAGCAGGTTAAGGGGGAAGTCTACTGGTAGTGGGCTGCCCAGGGGTTTTGGTCGAGGTCAGGGGGGTGAGGGGAGGGAGGTGTACTTGAAGGGGGCTGCCTGGGGTTGTGGTGGAGGTCAGGGGGGTGAGACGTGTAGGGCGTACTAGCAGGGTGCTGCCTGGGGGTTGTGGTGGAAGCAGTGGGTGAGGGGATGGAGATATACTGGTAGGGGGCTGCCTGGGGGTTGTGGTGGAGGTCTGGGGGGATGGTGGGTGGTGTCACAACTTGAGGGGGCTCGCTGGAGGTTGTGGCAGAGGTCAGGGGGTGAGGGGAGGGAGGTGTACTTGCAGGGTTCTGCCTGGGGGTTGTGGCAAATGTCAGAGGGATGAGGGGAGGAGGGTGTACTAGCAGGGGGCTGCCTTGTGGTTGTGGCAGAGGTCAGGGGGGTGAGGGCAAGGGGGTCTATTGGCAGGGGGCTGGATGGGGGTTGTGGCAGAGGTCAAGGGGGCTGGTGGGTGGTGTCAGAACATGTGGGGGGCTGCCTGTTGGTTGTGGCAGTGGTGAGGGGGGTGAGGGGAGGGAGATGTACTGGCAGAGGAGTGCCTGGGGGTTGTGGAAGAGGTCAAGGGGCACAAAGAAACTTTTGAACACAAGTAGGCGTAAAGTTGTTTTAGGCACCAAGTACTTTGCTGGGACTTGGCACTTTTTCTATCAATCCTTAGGGTTTACAATGTAAGGATTGGAAATATGCATAGAATACCAGCCAGATATACATCCATTATTCAAGCGCAATGTAGCTATATGCAAGCTGCTAACTTAAAGCAAAATGAACGGAACTGTACAAAATAATTGGGAAACAAATTTTACTAATGGTACTCATGAGGTTAGTGGCAGAATTGCATTATTAGGAAAAGTGTGTTCAGGAAATTAACAAAACACAGTGGCATTTGAAAAGCGCATCTATTTGCATGTATCCTTGTTCATTATAAAAGGATTTGAGCAATCCAAGTGTTTCACTGTGGACAATTTCTTAGGGGGTTGGAGTGGTTGCACCCCACATGGTAGAGATTAAGTCTGTCTCCTACCTATGATGGTCAACAGCGGTAAAGAAACACTGAATTATGGTATCATGTCATTCAGGGAAAAACATGGTGTTCTGGAGCGAGGACAGTTGTCTACCCCAAAAGAGGCGTGACAATTTCTAGCCGCAGTGGTCCTGTGTAGAATAAAGGGAAATCCTATGAGGGACACTGTAGTAGACCCTCTTGTGGGTCTCTAAATAAATACACTGAGAGCAATAGTAAGTGATAAGGTGGTCTCTGAAGCAACTTTTTATTAACAATGAACCTTTCTTTTCTTTTCATTAAAAAGGATACGTCTTGACCTTCGAAGAGGACTTCAACCCGATGTGTTACTCCAGTCAACTTAAACAGGAACTATTTCAGGTAAGTCTTTATTTATGATTGGATTCAACTGTCCTTTAAAGACTTTTCTGTTTCTTAAGAATTATATCCCTTTAAACAGTTCAGGGTAGGATCAGGTGTTCGTTTTATTCTTTACTTCAAGGTTACCAAAACACTCTTATTTCTTTACTTTATCAGTCTTATAACTTCTGTTTTCTCCACTTACGCTTGCCAACAAACATGTATCAACTTCGCCTTTTCGTATTTCGTTCTCTGTCTTTCTTTCCTGTTTTAAATCTTCAAGGCCTTCTTATTCACTCAGACAACAGTCCTAACTTTCCTCGATTGACCTTGCCTCCGTTCCTTTCACAGTCTTAGGTAACTCTGTGCAGTGTCATATCCTTAGTACTTTTCTTTCTTAATTTTGCCAGTCTCTCACACTCACACATGTACCTTTATTTTCTTGGCCGCTCTTCACCTGGAGGTGGAGCTCTACCTTGAACCGCTGATGAACTCTGCCCGGCTGCTCAACTGTTTGTTCCGCCGCGGCTTGTTGGCTCCTCCCCCTTTTAGCCGAAGACTCGTCTTCGTCCTCGAAATCAGCTCTGCTCGCTTGAAAGCCCGGCTCTTGAGCTGGGAAAACGTATCCGTAATGCGATACCTCTCGTTCAGGCTGTGGACGTCTGTTTCAGCATAGATCAGCTGGTCTCACGTTCGCTCGAAGGTTTGTTTTCGTTTCTCCTCAGTTCGGCATCCGCGGCCTCACAGGGGACTTTCGATCGAGCCCTCGATTCCGCTCTGCTGCTAACCTCTTCAGCGTCGCCTTATCTACTATTATACTGCAAACCTTTATGATTTCTTATAAAGCAACTTCAATTTAGCGCAACGGCGCAACTCTTCATCTTCCTAATTCAATATGCCCACATATAACCGTCGTTTTCTTTCTCATCCCTCTCCGTTTCCTAGGCGACGGACAAGTAAACAAAACAGACATTGGCTTACAAACAGAAACAGCTGTAACTCAAGACAGATTCTGATTGGCTAATGGACTTGTCAATTACTTGAGGCATTTCTATTTTTCCCATTTAACCCTTCATATACTTGTTCTGTTCATATCAATCTGTTTAAGCCTGTTGACAGCTGAACTGCTCAGTATTGCCAGAGCTGGATCCCAAAGCGGACGTCATTTTCTTCATAGAATTATCACCCCCCCCCCCTTCTAAGCCCTTACGCTCGGGAAGGGATGAATTCCGGGATAAGAAATGTGCCTGGGTTAAGAATTTCCCCAGAAGATGCACAGTCTTGAAATTAAAAGGTTGTAAAGAAAGAGACCACCTGAGAACTCTGGGATTGGTATCCTTGTTACGAGCCAGCCAAATCAGTGGAGCATGATCGGTTACTAAGGTAAACTCTCTGCCCAGCAAGTAAATCCTTAACGCCTCTATGGCCCATTTTACAGCCAGACACTCTTTCTCAATCGTGGCATAATGCAGTTCGTGAGGTAACAGTTTTCTGCTTATAAAAAGGACAGGTCTTTCGGTTTCGCCTTGATTTTGAAAAAGGACAGCTCCAAGCCCTGACCCTGATGCATCTGTATGTAGATAAAATGGCGCTGAGAAGTCCGGACAATGTAAAACTGCTCTTTCTGAAAGAGCATTTTTCAAGTTTTTAAAAGAACTCTCCGTTTCCGGTGAATACCAATCCTTTTTTTTGGAAGATGATGACTTTAGGAGATTGGTTAAAGGTGTCGCCAATGTCGAAAAATGAGGAATGAACCTTCTATAATATCTGACAAAACCAAGAAAGGCTCTGACTTGCCTAACAGTGGTAGGAAATTGTAGTTTCTTTATAGCGTTCAACTTCTCCTCTTGGGGTTTAATCACACCTTGTCCTACAAAATAGCCCAAATACCGGGTATAAAAATTGGCTACAAAAGTTTTTTTCGGATTTATATGAAGACCAGATTACCGTAACAAGCAAAATACAGTCTCCAAATGAGTCAAATGATCACTCCATGATTGACTAAATATAATGATATCATCGAGGTATGCTCCGACATAATCTTCATGTCCTTGAAGGATTGTGTTCATAAGTCTCTAAAATGTCGCTGGAGTACCATGTAAGCCAAAAGGTAATACTTTGAATTGAAATAGACCTGATGGGGTAGCAAAAGCCGTTTTTTCCTTGTCGTCTGGATGTAATGGTATTTGCCAATACCCTTTTGTCAGATCTATAGTTGTCAAATATTTTGCTTTACCCAGCTTGTCGAGCAAATCCTCTATCCTTGGCATAGGATAGGCGTCGAATTTTGATATCTCATTAAGTTTCCTAAAATCCATACAAAAACGGGCTGTGCCATCGGGTTTTGGGACCAATACAATGGGTGATGACCATTCACTATGTGAAGGTTCTATTACCCCAATTTCCAGCATCTCCTTAACCTCATTCTTGATTGATTGTAACTTGGTCTCCGGAATTCTATAGGGTCTTATTCTGACTAATTCTCCAGGAGGAGTTATAATGCGATGACACGTCATCTTCGTTCTTCCTGGTAAGGTGGAGAATATCTCTGCATACCTTTGTATAAAGTTCTTCAGATCTTGCTTTTGGTTTTCAGTCAAATCCGGATTTATGTTTAAAGCTTCTATACTCATCTCGTCTTTTATCTGTGGAAAGTGTTCGATAGAAGACTCTTTGGTGTTAATCAAGGCTATCGTAGGGTTAGGGTCAAGCCATTTTTTTAACAAATTCACATGGTAGGTTTGTGTTGGAAATCTTCGATCACCTTGTCTCACCTTGTAGGTTAATGGACCAAGAACTTCTTCTACCACATAGGGTCCTCTCCAAGCTGCCAGCATTTTATTTTCAGATGTAGGTAACAGTACCAAGACCTTGTCTCCTTTCTTGAAACTTCTTATTTGGGAATTCCGATTATAATACTGTTCTTGCTTTATTTGAGCCTTTAATAAATTCTCACGGGCTACATTCTGTAACTTTTCTACTCTTTCTCTAAGTTGATATGCGTATTCAGTCAATGCAATCTCTTGAGCGGGCTCTTCCTCCCAACTTTCTCTTAAGATGTCTAATAATGTTCTCACCGACCTCCCAAACAGGAGTTCAAAGGGTGCAAAGCCTGTTGAGGATTGAGGGGTATTACGAAGAGTGAGAAGAATCCAAGGTAATATTCTTTCCCAATTTCTCCCACTGGGATCTTCTGTTTTGCGTAACATTTGTTTTATCGTTTGATTATACCTTTCAACAAGGCCATCTGTTTGGGGGTGATAGACCGCGGTTTTCAGATTTTTTATTTGTAGAATTTTGCAAACCTGTTCCATGACAGCTGACATAAAATTAGATCCACGGTCTGTGACAATTTCCTTCGGAATTCCCACTATGCCAATGAAAGGTATCAACACATCGCAAATACTCTGAGCGGTGGTAGTTCTCAGAGGAAATGCTTCGGGGTATCTAGTCGCATAATCTACGATCACCAATATATACTTATGTCCTCTTGATGACGGTTCTAAAGGTCCGACGATATCCAAGCCGATTCTATTGAAAGGTTCTAAAATGATAGGCATCGGCTGTAATGGGGCCTTCTTTACATTTGCCTTGTTCTTTCTCTGACATTCTGGACAGGCTTGACAGAAGCCAGCCACTTGGGCATATAAACCAGGCCAATAAAATCTTGCCAAAATCTTCTGTGTAGTCTTCTCTGTCCCCAAATGACCTTCACCCACCTGCAAGTGAGCCACTTCCAAGACGGCTTGATAGTACTTACTGGGGACTAACAACTGCTTTACCGTGGCACCAGTGGAATCCTTATGGAGATGGTAGTAAAGCCCTTTTTCTCGGACAAAGGAAGGACCATCTTCGATCAAGCCTGTTTGGACAGCGTTTCTAGCGTTCCCTAACAAAGGGTCTAACTCTTGTGCATTTCGGAAACTATCGCCTCCCTCATCTATTTTCCAATCGATGGCCACAGGACAAACATTCTTTTCTATCCAGTTTTCCTTTAATTTCCTTAGCTGGGACCTACTTTTTTTCTCTTTACTTGTAGATGAAGGCACCTCTTCTTGAGAAAAAGGGGCACTTTTTAACCAATCTTCCTCTATTCTTTTTATGATTCGTGAAAAGTTAGGAACATCGGAACCAATTAAGACTGGCTCTGGCAATACTGGCATCACAGCAGCCCGAACGTCCATTTGTTCCCCCGCTACCTTTAAATTTATCTCTTTAGTAGGGTAGGGCTTAACATCGCCATGTACACAACGAATAGAAATTTGCCTATGTAGATCTCCGGAGTTCCCTACTAAACCTGAACTTACCACGGTCTGAAGACTGCCAGTATCCACCAAGGCTCTCGGGGGCTTCCCGTCCACCTCAGCCTCGCAGATATAGGAATACAATGACTTTGGTATAGATGTTAATTCTGGGTCATCTTCTTCTTTAAGAACATCCATATTTCCCACATCCATTGGTTCCGTTTTCACTCTTTTCGGACACATTCTTGCTACGTGCCCCCATTCACCGCAGTCAAAACACTGGATCCCTTTTGGTACTGTTGAAGATGTTCGTATGCCAGCTGGACTTTCACTGGATGGCCTCAACCTTGGTGTTTCCCAGTCGGCTTTCGGTAGCATTGAATTCGGCCATCTAGTTGTAGGAGTCGGTCGGTTGGTAGAGTTACTCAGACTTGTAGGTGGTTTAGGGTTTGCTACATAAGAGACTGGTCGTCCTTGTCCAGCCTTTTGATAGGCGGAAGCGATGTTTACAGATTCAACAAGGGTGGGACGATGATGTTGACGTACCCACCTTTGCATTGGAGGTGGTAGTGCTTCAATAAATTGCTCCATAACAATTTTTTCGGAGATTTCGTGAGAAGTGCTAGTGCTTGTTTGTAACCACTTCTCTCCGAGTTCTTTGACCCTGTAAAATAACTGACGTGGTGTTTCGTCAGATTGTAACTTAATCTCTCGAAACTTCATTCTATAGGCCTCTTCATCATGGCTTAAGCGTTCTAAAACCACTCGTTTCATCTCTGCATAAGGTGTTTCGCCAGTTGGATTGGCCGCCTGATAGGCACTTTGCATCTCGCTGGTCATGAGGGGAGCGATGTAATGGCACCAACTTTCATTGGGCCATTGAGCATTCCTTGCTACTCTCTCAAAATTAACAAAAAAATGAGCAGGGTCATCTCCCACCGTATACTTTTGTAGAACTGAGGCAGGAACTTGAGCGTGTCTACGTAAGGAGGTAGCCTCTATTAGTTGTGCCTGTTGATGTTGAATAGCCTGTTGAAATACCTGTCTGTCTGCTTGGGCTTGCTGACTTTGAAGTTGAATAGCTTGTTGGAGAAGTTGTTGTCCTTCAGTTAACGTTTTAATAAGTTCTTCCATGGTGTTCAATATTTGATCCCACTCTGACACCAAATTGTAGTAGACCCTCTTGTGGGTCTCTAAATAAATACACTGAGAGCAATAGTAAGTGATAAGGTTGTCTCTGAAACAACTTTTTATTAACAATGAACCTTTCTTTTCTTTTCAGTAAAAAGGATACGTCTTGACCTTCGAAGAGGACTTCAACCCGATGTGTTACTCCAGTCAACTTAAACAGGAACTATTTCAGGTAAGTCTTTATTTATGATTGGTTTCAACTGTCCTTTGAAGACTTTTCTGTTTCTTAAGAATTATATCCCTTTAAACAGTTCAGGGTAGGATCAGGTGTTCGTTTTATTCTTTACTTCAAGGTTACCAAAACACTCTTATTTCTTTACTTTATCAGTCTTATAACTTCTGTTTTCTCCACTTACGCTTGCCAACAAACATGTATCAACTTCGCCTTTTCGTATTTCGTTCTCTGTCTTTCTTTCCTGTTTTAAATCTTCAAGGCCTTCTTATTCACTCAGACAACAGTCCTAACTTTCCTCGATTGACCTTGCCTCCGTTCCTTTCACAGTCTTAGGTAACTCTGTGCAGTGTCATATCCTTAGTACTTTTCTTTCTTAATTTTGCCAGTCTCTCACACTCACACATGTACCTTTATTTTCTTGGCCGCTCTTCACCTGGAGGTGGAGCTCTACCTTGAACCGCTGATGAACTCTGCCCGGCTGCTCAACTGTTTGTTCCGCCGCGGCTTGTTGGCTCCTCCCCCTTTTAGCCGAAGACTCGTCTTCGTCCTCGAAATCAGCTCTGCTCGCTTGAAAGCCCGGCTCTTGAGCTGGGAAAACGTATCCGTAATGCGATACCTCTCGTTCAGGCTGTGGACGTCTGTTTCAGCATAGATCAGCTGGTCTCACGTTCACTCGAAGGTTTGTTTTCGTTTCTCCTCAGTTCGGCATCCGCAGCCTCATAGGGGACTTTCGATCGAGCCCTCGATTCCGCTCTGCTGCTAACCTCTTCAGCGTCGCCTTATCTACTATTATACTGCAAACCTTTATGATTTCTTATAAAGCAACTTCAATTTAGCGCAACGGCGCAACTCTTCATCTTCCTAATTCAATATGCCCACATATAACCGTCGTTTTCTTTCTCATCCCTCTCCGTTTCCTAGGCGACGGACAAGTAAACAAAACAGACATTGGCTTACAAACAGAAACAGCTGTAACTCAAGACAGATTCTGATTGGCTAATGGACTTGTCAATTACTTGAGGCATTTCTATTTTTCCCATTTAACCCTTCATATACTTGTTCTGTTCATATCAATCTGTTTAAGCCTGTTGACAGCTGAACTGCTCAGTATTGCCAGAGCTGGATCCCAAAGCGGACGTCATTTTCTTCATAGAATTATCACACCCCCCCCCCTTCTAAGCCCTTACGCTCGGGAAGGGATGAATTCCGGGATAAGAAATGTGCCTGGGTTAAGAATTTCCCCAGAAGATGCACAGTCTTGAAATTAAAAGGTTGTAAAGAAAGAGACCACCTGAGAACTCTGGGATTGGTATCCTTGTTACGAGCCAGCCAAATCAGTGGAGCATGATCGGTTACTAAGGTAAACTCTCTGCCCAGCAAGTAAATCCTTAACGCCTCTATGGCCCATTTTACAGCCAGACACTCTTTCTCAATCGTGGCATAATGCAGTTCGTGAGGTAACAGTTTTCTGCTTATAAAAAGGACAGGTCTTTCGGTTTCGCCTTGATTTTGAAAAAGGACAGCTCCAAGCCCTGACCCTGATGCATCTGTATGTAGATAAAATGGCGCTGAGAAGTCCGGACAATGTAAAACTGCTCTTTCTGAAAGAGCATTTTTCAAGTTTTTAAAAGAACTCTCCGTTTCCGGTGAATACCAATCCTTTTTTTTGGAAGATGATGACTTTAGGAGATTGGTTAAAGGTGTCGCCAATGTCGAAAAATGAGGAATGAACCTTCTATAATATCTGACAAAACCAAGAAAGGCTCTGACTTGCCTAACAGTGGTAGGAAATTGTAGTTTCTTTATAGCGTTCAACTTCTCCTCTTGGGGTTTAATCACACCTTGTCCTACAAAATAGCCCAAATACCGGGTATAAAAATTGGCTACAAAAGTTTTTTTCGGATTTATATGAAGACCAGATTACCGTAACAAGCAAAATACAGTCTCCAAATGAGTCAAATGATCACTCCATGATTGACTAAATATAATGATATCATCGAGGTATGCTCCGACATAATCTTCATGTCCTTGAAGGATTGTGTTCATAAGTCTCTAAAATGTCGCTGGAGTACCATGTAAGCCAAAAGGTAATACTTTGAATTGAAATAGACCTGATGGGGTAGCAAAAGCCATTTTTTCCTTGTCGTCTGGATGTAATGGTATTTGCCAATACCCTTTTGTCAGATCTATAGTTGTCAAATATTTTGCTTTACCCAGCTTGTCGAGCAAATCCTCTATCCTTGGCATAGGATAGGCGTCGAATTTTGATATCTCATTAAGTTTCCTAAAATCCATACAAAAACGGGCTGTGCCATCGGGTTTTGGGACCAATACAATGGGTGATGACAATTCACTATGTGAAGGTTCTATTACCCCAATTTCCAGCATCTCCTTAACCTCATTCTTGATTGATTGTAACTTGGTCTCCGGAATTCTATAGGGTCTTATTCTGACTAATTCTCCAGGAGGAGTTATAATGCGATGACACGTCATCTTCGTTCTTCCTGGTAAGGTGGAGAATATCTCTGCATACCTTTGTATAAGGTTCTTCAGATCTTGCTTTTGGTTTTCAGTCAAATCCGGATTTATGTTTAAAGCTTCTATACTCATCTCGTCTTTTATCTGTGGAAAGTGTTCGATAGAAGACTCTTTGGTGTTAATCAAGGCTATCGTAGGGTTAGGGTCAAGCCATTTTTTTAACAAATTCACATGGTAGGTTTGTGTTGGAAATCTTCGATCACCTTGTCTCACCTTGTAGGTTAATGGACCAAGAACTTCTTCTACCACATAGGGTCCCCTCCAAGCTGCCAGCATTTTATTTTCAGATGTAGGTAACAGTACCAAGACCTTGTCTCCTTTCTTGAAACTTCTTATTTGGGAATTCCGATTATAATACTGTTCTTGCTTTATTTGAGCCTTTAATAAATTCTCACGGGCTACATTCTGTAACTTTTCTACTCTTTCTCTAAGTTGATATGCGTATTCAGTCAATGCAATCTCTTGAGCGGGCTCTTCCTCCCAACTTTCTCTTAAGATGTCTAATAATGTTCTCACCGACCTCCCAAACAGGAGTTCAAAGGGTGCAAAGCCTGTTGAGGATTGAGGGGTATTACGAAGAGTGAGAAGAATCCAAGGTAATATTCTTTCCCAATTTCTCCCACTGGGATCTTCTGTTTTGCGTAACATTTGTTTTATCGTTTGATTATACCTTTCAACAAGGCCATCTGTTTGGGGGTGATAGACCGCGGTTTTCAGATTTTTTATTTGTAGAATTTTGCAAACCTGTTCCATGACGGCTGACATAAAATTAGATCCACGGTCTGTGACAATTTCCTTCGGAATTCCCACTATGCCAATGAAAGGTATCAACACATCGCAAATACTCTGAGCGGTGGTAGTTCTCAGAGGAAATGCTTCGGGGTATCTAGTGGCATAATCTACGATCACCAATATATACTTATGTCCTCTTGATGACGGTTCTAAAGGTCCGACGATATCCAAGCCGATTCTATTGAAAGGTTCTAAAATGATAGGCATCGGCTGTAATGGGGCCTTCTTTACATTTGCCTTGTTCTTTCTCTGACATTCTGGACAGGCTTGACAGAAGCCAGCCACTTGGGCATATAAACCAGGCCAATAAAATCTTGCCAAAATCTTCTGTGTAGTCTTCTCTGTCCCCAAATGACCTTCACCCACCTGCAAGTGAGCCACTTCCAAGACGGCTTGATAGTACTTACTGGGGACTAACAACTGCTTTACCGTGGCACCAGTGGAATCCTTATGGAGATGGTAGTAAAGCCCTTTTTCTCGGACAAAGGAAGGACCATCTTCGATCAAGCCTGTTTGGACAGCGTTTCTAGCGTTCCCTAACAAAGGGTCTAACTCTTGTGCATTTCGGAAACTATCGCCTCCCTCATCTATTTTCCAATCGATGGCCACAGGACAAACATTCTTTTCTATCCAGTTTTCCTTTAATTTCCTTAGCTGGGACCTACTTTTTTTCTCTTTACTTGTAGATGAAGGCACCTCTTCTTGAGAAAAAGGGGCACTTTTTAACCAATCTTCCTCTATTCTTTTTATGATTCGTGAAAAGTTAGGAACATCGGAACCAATTAAGACTGGCTCTGGCAATACTGGCATCACAGCAGCCCGAACGTCCATTTGTTCCCCCGCTACCTTTAAATTTATCTCTTTAGTAGGGTAGGGCTTAACATCGCCATGTACACAACGAATAGAAATTTGCCTATGTAGATCTCCGGAGTTCCCTACTAAACCTGAACTTACCACGGTCTGAAGACTGCCAGTATCCACCAAGGCTCTCGGGGGCTTCCCGTCCACCTCAGCCTCGCAGATATAGGAATACAATGACTTTGGTATAGATGTTAATTCTGGGTCATCTTCTTCTTTAAGAACATCCATATTTCCCACATCCATTGGTTCCGTTTTCAC
The DNA here is from genome assembly GCF_040938575.1 of Ambystoma mexicanum. Classification (NCBI taxonomy): domain Eukaryota; kingdom Metazoa; phylum Chordata; class Amphibia; order Caudata; family Ambystomatidae; genus Ambystoma; species Ambystoma mexicanum. Next base: position 614,979,825 of record NC_090932.1, read on the forward strand.
TCTTTTCGGACACATTCTTGCTACGTGCCCCCATTCACCGCAGTCAAAACACTGGATCCCTTTTGGTACTGTTGAAGATGTTCGTATGCCAGCTGGACTTTCACTGGATGGCCTCAACCTTGGTGTTTCCCAGTCGGCTTTCGGTAGCATTGAATTCGGCCATCTAGTTGTAGGAGTCGGTCGGTTGGTAGAGTTACTCAGACTTGTAGGTGGTTTAGGGTTTGCTACATAAGAGACTGGTCGTCCTTGTCCAGCCTTTTGATAGGCGGAAGCGATGTTTACAGATTTAACAAGGGTGGGACGATGATGTTGACGTACCCACCTTTGCATTGGAGGTGGTAGTGCTTCAATAAATTGCTCCATAACAATTTTTTCGGAGATTTCGTGAGAAGTGCTAGTGCTTGTTTGTAACCACTTCTCTCCGAGTTCTTTGACCCTGTAAAATAACTGACGTGGTGTTTCGTCAGATTGTAACTTAATCTCTCGAAACTTCATTCTATAGGCCTCTTCATCATGGCTTAAGCGTTCTAAAACCACTCGTTTCATCTCTGCATAAGGTGTTTCGCCAGTTGGATTGGCCGCCTGATAGGCACTTTGCATCTCGCTGGTCATGAGGGGAGCGATGTAATGGCACCAACTTTCATTGGGCCATTGAGCATTCCTTGCTACTCTCTCAAAATTAACAAAAAAATGAGCAGGGTCATCTCCCACCGTATACTTTTGTAGAACTGAGGCAGGAACTTGAGCGTGTCTACGTAAGGAGGTAGCCTCTATTAGTTGTGCCTGTTGATGTTGAATAGCCTGTTGAAATACCTGTCTGTCTGCTTGGGCTTGCTGACTTTGAAGTTGAATAGCTTGTTGGAGAAGTTGTTGTCCTTCAGTTAACGTTTTAATAAGTTCTTCCATGGTGTTCAATATTTGATCCCACTCTGACACCAAATTGTAGTAGACCCTCTTGTGGGTCTCTAAATAAATACACTGAGAGCAATAGTAAGTGATAAGGTTGTCTCTGAAACAACTTTTTATTAACAATGAACCTTTCTTTTCTTTTCAGTAAAAAGGATACGTCTTGACCTTCGAAGAGGACTTCAACCCGATGTGTTACTCCAGTCAACTTAAACAGGAACTATTTCAGGTAAGTCTTTATTTATGATTGGTTTCAACTGTCCTTTGAAGACTTTTCTGTTTCTTAAGAATTATATCCCTTTAAACAGTTCAGGGTAGGATCAGGTGTTCGTTTTATTCTTTACTTCAAGGTTACCAAAACACTCTTATTTCTTTACTTTATCAGTCTTATAACTTCTGTTTTCTCCACTTACGCTTGCCAACAAACATGTATCAACTTCGCCTTTTCGTTATTTCGTTCTCTGTCTTTCTTTCCTGTTTTAAATCTTCAAGGCCTTCTTATTCACTCAGACAAAAGTCCTAACTTTCCTCGATTGACCTTGCCTCCGTTCCTTTCACAGTCTTAGGTAACTTTGTGCATTGTCATATCCTTAGTACTTTTCTTTCTTAATTTTGCCAGTCTCTCACACTCACACATGTACCTTTATTTTCTTGGCCGCTCTTCACCTGCAGGTGGAGCTCTACCTTGAACCGCTGATGAACTCTGCCCGGCTGCTCAACTGTTTGTTCCGCCGCGGCTTGTTGGCTCCTCCCCCTTTTAGCCGAAGACTCGTCTTCGTCCTCGAAATCAGCTCTGCTTGCTTGAAAGCCCGGCTCTTGAGCCGTGAAAACGTATCCGTAATACGATACCTCTCGTTCAGGCTGTGGACGTCTATTTCAGCATAGATCAGCTGGTCTCACGTTCGCTCGAAGGTTTGTTTTCGTTTCTCCTCAGTTCGGCATCCGCGGCCTCACAGGGGACTTTCGATCGAGCCCTCGATTCCGCTCTGCTGCTAACCTCTTCAGCGTCGCCTTATCTACTATTATACTGCAAACCTTTATGATCGCTTATAAAGCAACTTCAACTTAGCGCAACGGCGCAACTCTTCGTCTTCCTTATTCAATATGCCCACATATAACCGTCGTTTTCTTTCTCATCCCTCTCCGTTTCCTAGGCGACGGACAAGTAAACAAAACAGACATTGGCTTACAAACAGAAACAGCTGTAACTTAAGACAGATTCTGATTGGCTAATGGACTTGTCAATTACTTGAGGCATTTCTATTTTTCCCATTTAACCCTTCATATACTTGTTCTGTTCATATCAATCTGTTTAAGCCTGTTGACAGCTGAACTGCTCAGTATTGCCAGAGCTGGATCCCAAAGCGGACGTCATTTTCTTCATAGAATTATCACAGACACTCAGATGCAGTTAATTACTTGCACAGTTTTAAGGATAATACCATTTGCACTTATTAGGTTACGGGTACTGGAGAAAGAACATCACCACAATTGAAGTATGCTGCATGGTCGCAAAGGCCTCTTATCAAAATTGTGATACAGGGAACTCCAAATGATTCCTTCTGAGGATGAAGGAAGCAGGTTTCCTTCAATCATTCTGTTATAACATGTAAAAGGTTAGCAAACAAGAGAAAAAATACAAGTCGGTGATGTGCTTACATGTAGCCAAACGGCAGAACCTATTGGATGACGTATTGAGTTGTCTAGTTCAAACATAGACGTTGAGAGATATTTTAGTGTACAGATAGGTAAATATTGCAAGGGAGGCATTAAAAGGAGGAGCAGGAGGACAAGAACCAAATAGGAAAAGCTGTGTAGAGACTGAGCCTCGCGAGAAGTAGTCAGCAGCCAATCTCTAGCAAGACTTGAGGAGTGGAGCGATGCAGAGTTGCTCCTCAAGAAAAGTCATAATTATGCCTTAGAATGTTTCCTCCCTCACAAGTACTTCCAGCTCATGTGTACCACGAGCCATATTGTCCCACAGTGAAGCAACTGTGATGTAAATGTATTTGGTTGGCACAATAAAGCCATAATTCCAAAACCAGGGCTCTGGGATTATTGTGGGCCACAACATGAGTGGCGACGAGGATTCGGAAAACAGCCCTCATCAAATATGATACAGGGTGCCACACCACCACTGGCATTCCTACAGTCCCCATGTAGGCCAACCATACCGTGGCCGCAGTGGGAACCGCTGTTTAAGACATACTTGGCGGATGTGGACGGAGCAGGCTATGCTGAGACAAGGAAGAGGGCCATGCTGCTAAATGCACTGGATGTAAAAGGCCAAAGAATATTTGCAGGATTAAAGCCCAAAGGTGGTGGATGACAATGTGCACAAAGAAGCAGTGAGGAGGATAATAAAGATGTTTTTGTCAAAGGAAAACATTGTGCAGGCGCAAGGAGTTGGCAGGAAGCCTCTCAGGACTGGAAGTGCAAGCCGTGCAGTTCTGTGGGAGGCGAGACAAGTGGCAGCAAGATTCCAAGAAGGTAGAGCGGGAAGACGTGACCCACTCAAGGGTCACAGATGTACCAGCATCAGTCACCTAGGGAACAGTAGAGAATGTCCAGCAAGAAACAAAGAGTGTTCAAAGTGCAGGCGGTTACAACATTTTGCCATAGTTTGCACGTGGAGAGGAAAGAAAGTGGCGGCTTCAATACAGAGTGACAAAGTCAGGAATGAGGCCTCGTCAGAAGAAGAGGGGTGTCCCACCGTCCTCATGGTTAACAGCATCACGTCTCAAAAAGATAATCTGCACTGTGTCATCAAGATCAACAGTAATGAAACACGAGTGATGGAGGACCTCGGCTCAGACTTTACCATACTACCCTTTGACACGTACAAAGATATGGTGGGAAAGGACAGAGTGGAAGTGCGCACGATGAAACTCAACCCCAACATTTTTGGAGGCGCCACTCTGAATCTGTTGGGCTACATTCTGGGTACAGTCGAATTCCAGGGAAGAGTATCAAATATCAAAGTCTACTTCTAGGAATAGGGCCTAAATCTGCTAGGCTTGGATGACCAAACCAAGTTGCATATCAGATTTGAACCCTGTGTAGAAGGACAAGTGTTATCCATCACCACAGGATGAGCGTTGGTGTCTCCAGACTTATTCTCTGAAAAAACAGGGGAAAATTAAGAACTATGTAAACAAAATAAAGCTGAAGCAAGGAGCAGTCCCAGTAAAACACAAAGTGAGACCCGTTTCGGCGACGGCAAGGGGTGTGTTGCAAACCCAACTGGAAAAAATTACAAAGGTTGGGGCGATGGAAACCGTCGAGTCATCCTAATGGCTGAGCCCAGTAGTCCTAAAAAATAAACAACACTGGGATGATCTACGAATCTTAATTGACTTGTGCAGCTTGAATCTCGAAGCAGTGGCAGACAGCTATCCACTTCCCAGCATAAATGAGCTGATCCTACTAATGAAAGAGGCCCAAATGTTCTCAATATATGAGGGATGCATATCATCAAATCAGTTTACATAGAGAGTAGAGTCCCTTGACAACGTTCAAAATCGCATTTGGTACCTACTAGTTCACTCGCATGCTGTTCACCCTGTCTTCGACCGTGTCAGCGTTTTAATGCAAGATGAACTCTCTTTTGAGAAATATAGGCAACGTATCATATTTTCAGGATGATATCTTAATAATATACACCGAGGACTTGGAGACTCATGACGTGGTGCTTTGGAAAGTCTTAGCAAAACTATAGGAAGCAGGCATCGGGTTGCACTTTGACAAGTGTACGATAAAGGCTGAGGAAGTGGAATACCTGGGATACAATATCTCCAATGCAGGAATCAGCCCGAAAAAGAGCCTGTTGCAGGCCATAGTGAAGGCACCAGCACCGACCTGCAAAAAAGAACTGAGGTTGTTCCTAGGCCTGTTGGAATCTTACGCAAAATTTGTACCAAACTTCTCAGAGGCCACGGCCCCCATGAGGGAGTTATTACAAAAAGGTGCTGAGTACCAATAGGGAGAAGGGCAGCTGGAGGCATTTGAGAACCTTCGAGAGTATCACACTCTTTGCAGCCATTTAATCCCCAGTGTAAAACTGTAAAACCCACTGTCGCCAGTTCGTATGGATTGGGGCAAAGAGGACCCAGAAGAAGGGTGACGTCAAGCACGTAGTGGCTTTCGTATCCAAAGACTTTTCCCATGCAGAAAATAACTACTCTACAGTGCAGAAAGAAATGCTGGCATGTGCATGTGCGGTGGACTACTTCTGAACATACGTGTTGAGCACAAAATGTCTATTGGTGACAGTAGCAAAACAAAAGAGTTGATGGCTGGAAGGTTTAGAATAAATCTTGACCTCTGGCATTGCTCTGGGCAACCCTCCAGACCATCGTTCTTCGCCTGCCAAGCCATTACAAAAGGGGAAAAACCATATGCAAATCAGGCTTGGTCCCACCCCCAAAGGGGTAGTCCAGCCCGAACTGCTAGGTCACATCCCTTTTGCACGAGACCACAAGCATCCCCAGACATGTTTCAGCCTTGTTGGGCGTCATCAGTGAGGAGTAGCTTGGGTCTCTAGGCCCAGCAGGCAAGGGACCCACGTCTGGGCATACCCTTCCCACTCGGGGTGACAATAGCAAAACAAAAGAGTTGATGGCTGGAAGGTTTAGAATAAATCTTGACCTCTGGCATTGCTCTGGGCAACCCTCCAGACCATCGTTCTTCGCCTGCCAAGCCATTACAAAAGGGGAAAAACCATATGCAAATCAGGCTTGGTCCCACCCCCAAAGGGGTAGTCCAGCCCGAACTGCTAGGTCACATCCCTTTTGCACGAGACCACAAGCATCCCCAGACATGTTTCAGCCTTGTTGGGCGTCATCAGTGAGGAGTAGCTTGGGTCTCTAGGGCCAGCAGGCAAGGGACCCACGTCTGGGCAGACCATAAACTCTTAGTGCACATGCTCAGTTCAAGGGGTACCAGAACATCCATGCCCCACCTCCCCCAAATCGCAGCTAAATTACAGTAATATACCTATGTAATTGTGCACATTGCGGGGTGGAAAAATGCCCAGGCACACTGCATGTCCAGGCTGCCGGAACAAAGAGTTACAGCGATCAGCTTCCTCAAGGATGAATGTGTGGTAGGATCATTGGAAGATCTCAGAAGCAAAGAATTCCTTGACATGGGCAAAACCATTGGAAAGAAGAGTCAGGGAATGATGCGATAATGAAAAATCTCACAGAATGGATCAGAAATTATTGGCCGGACGAGAGAGCGATCCCCGAAGACCTGTGCCTGTATTGAAAAGTGACAGAAGACATTTTCAAATGCTAGTAAATGTTGATGAGAGGCGATCAAGCCATCCCACCTGTTGCTTTGAGGAAGATCATCATGTGCAGGGCTGACACAGGACATTTGGGGAGCAATATGAAGAGGAAGTGAAGGAGAGAGTACTATTGGTGGCCTGGCATGGAGCAGGATATAATTATGATGGAAAGGTGTCATGAATGCCTCAACAGTGATAAAAGGCTGAAGGTGAGACGAGCACCGTTGCACTCCACTGAGATACCGGAAGGTCTGTGGCAAAAACTGGGACTAGACTTCATAGGTCCTTGGGAGCTAATGCGGCATGGAATTGTGGTAGTCGACTATCTATCAAAGTGTTTAGAAGCAGCGTTTGTTGACATCCACAGTCATTGGTATTTTGAGATAAATATTTCAAAGAGAAGGATTTCCCAAGGAACTTATCACATAGAACGGAGTCCAGCTTGTCTCCAGAGTGATGGAAAAGTTCTTGAAGGACAATAATATACATCAGATGAAGGCCAATGGTCTGGTAGTACAGACTAATAGATTCATTAAAGGGGCAATGCAACTGACCATGGCATCCTGTATGGACCTGTACAGCATGGTGAAGGAGGCAGTGGCAGCCCATTGCCTGACCCCCAATGGGACTACAAATATATCCCTGTTTCGCCTGTTGAAAGGGTGCAGGGTGGCATCCACTGTTGGTTTCAGCCTGGCTGTCAAAAGACAAGGAGGATGAAACCATATACATGGATGAAATAGATTGGAAGATGAGGAAGGGTAAGGCCTGCATGAAACTGTGGAACGACAAAAGGAGAGGCCCCAAGAAGAATGACATACAGGAAGGTGACCTGGTTAAAATAAGTTGTCTCGTAAGGACCCTGTAACAGGGTCCAGGTTTAGCAGACTTCTCAGAGTAAGTCAAAGAGGCACCAATCATGTGTGCACTTATGGTGGGAGTAGATGGAACTTCGAATGAGAAGCACTATTTGAAAGGAGGGCCAAAGAAGCCTTGACCCAGTTAGTCACGAGCAAGTGCACAAGGAGAAGGAGACAGAAGTCGACAGGTCGATCTGTGAGGCGCAGCCCAATGAGCAAGAAGAGGAGCGCCAGGCAGAACATGAGCTGCTACCGCAGTCAGCTGAGGGGGCAGAGAACATGCAGCACAGCGCTGAGTCAGGAGGGAGCTGCCCTCAAAGAGAAAGGAAAAGACCTGCACAACTTGCAGATTTCTTTTGGAGAAGCACCAGGCTACTCAACAAAAGGAGATGTGTAGAGACTGAGTCTCGTGATAAGTTGGCAGCCTGATCTCTCGCGAGACTTGAGGAGTGGAGCGATGCTGAGGGCAGAAGAATGACATTCTGAGCACGGGCTCTGCGCGCAGACTGACTCTGCCAGAAGACTTTTTATTATGCCTTAGAATGGTTATTTCCTCCCTAGTACTACAAGCTCACATTATATGTGTACCAATAAGCCACATTGCCCCACTGTGAAGCAACTGTGATGTAAATGTATTTGGGTGGCACAATAAAGCCATAATTCCAAACCCAGGGTTCTGTGTGATTATTGTGGGTCATAACAAGCTGCTTCATTCTGGTTTGGAGGGGAACCTGGGCTATCTTGATGATTGGTGTCTGAGGCTCCTGAGCATTAACGCGCCTTTGAGGTAGGATATGGTTCCTTTGGGAGCTAAGTAGAGGCCATAGATGATTGCTACTACATCCAACCACAACTGGCAATAGTATCACTCCCATCTGCAAAACATGAATGGCTATAAATTATTTCTAGTTTGGGAAAGCAAAGGGAAATGTTGACAGAGCTAAACAGAATCGTTCTGTAATGGTGAGAGCACTTACACCGAGGAAATATTGGGATTCAGCATTGAACATTATATTGTATTATTAGTATGAAAAGTTTTGTGAGAAAAAAGCCATATTTCTTACTGCTGCAAGGACAGTTATTTGTATTTATTTGTTCTTTTTTTTTTGTAAAGCTCAGGCCTAGCTCATGATCAGCGGAGCGCTGTACAAGGTTTGGGTAGCGTTTGGACTCCCATTCAACAGTAGAACAGTTCTCTGAGTTGCTTTCTGTGCATCCATTATGATTAGTAAGGAATAAACATATTCACCCCAAGTGGCCACTGAAGAAAGGCACACAGACGTTAGGACAGTACGAAATCAAATAAATGAGTGAACAATGTTTTAGCACAGCAGTCCCTCATCGCTTGATTGGAACAGTGACCATGTATTCCATGCCCAATTAGATAGTGTACCTGCTAGCCCTGTTGTGTATCTAGAGAGTGAGATGAGATGCCAAGGCCACAAAAGTGTCTGGAAGTAACTTTCAAAATGGGAGTAACTTTCAAGGCCGACTCAACGTGGTTTGCCCATCTCTCCTTTCCCACCACATACCTTGGCACTGCATAACAGATCCTAAGGCTGGATGATCAAATAATTAATCAATCAGAACCTTCTTCAGCTTATCAGCTAGTGTAGTAGAATGCCAACCAATGGCAAGTTAGATTGAAATATATCATATTTAGAAGGATGAACCTAGGGGGAGTTATTAGTTGAGAAATAACCAATAGTAGAAGGTTTACCTATAGATAACTATATGTTCTATATTCCACTAACAAATTGAATAAGTAAATAGAAGTTTTTAAGATAATTACTAACCATGACATAAGCTGTGATGTGTTTAAAGAATGAACACATAGAGCCCCAAGTGGCCACTGTAGAAAGGCACACACACATTAGGACAGTCGATAACCACATAAATGAGCGAAAACAGTTACAGCTCAGCAGACCCTCTCCATGTGGTTGGAACAGTGACCATTTATTCCATGCCCAATTAGATAGTGCACCTGCTAGGTCCATTGTGTATCTAGAGAGGGGGATGAGACGCAAAGGCCACAAACATGTCTGGAAGAGAAAACATCGGCATGGGAACAATATGGGAATAACTTTCAAGGCTGACTCACAGGGGTTCGCCCATCTCTCCTTCCCCATCTCATACCTTGGCACTGCATACCAGAGCCCAAGGATGGGTGATCAAATAATTAACCAATCAGAATGTTCTTCCCCTTATGCAGTGTAGTAGAAGGCCAACCAATGGCAAGTTAGATTGGAAAGTATAATTTTTAGAAGAATGATTAGAAGAATGAACCTAGGAGGAGTTATTAGTTTAAAAAGAACCAATAGTAGAAGGTGTACTTATAAATAACGATATGTTCTATATTCCACTAACCAATTGAATAAGTGAATAGAAGTTTTTAATGATAATTATTAACCATGACATCAGCAGTGATGTTTTTCTAGAGAATAGACTGATTATCTGGTAAACAAGTGCATACATTGGCTCTGCCACAAGGAGTGCTACCTTGCTATAATGTATTCTGATATTATTGACGCTATCTGCGCTCTGGAGACAAACATCCCCAATGAGGATATTATCCAACAGGTTCTTTCACATGAATCCCTGTTTGAGGGTCTTCTGACAATTGAATATAGGACTTTTCCTTCCTCAAGTTCTTAAATACAATCCCTCTTCTATAGCCCTTGGCAGCAAGATTGCAACTATGCGCCGTACTCAGAGGATTTAATAGAGTTACCCACCTCTGTTTGTGCAAATAGAAATAATACCCGATCAGTACCAAAGGAAACACAACCACTTGTAATATTCAACTGAGAAGCTGACCCCCCGCTAGAGAAACTCCTAGATAATACTGTATATGAGTCCCTTCCACTCACAATGCTTCAATTGAATATCTGTGTTCTAGGGAACACAAATTCAGATTGCGATTGCGCAAATGTATTAAAGGTGCACAAGTTGTCTTCCTGTGATCATAATTACTAAAGGTCATTCCAGGGGTAGGCTATTAAACTGGATTCATGTATCCGTGGAGAACTTGTCAAATTCTAGACATGAACTCCCCTGATTTAATGGATATTAGTATTTTGTTCAAGAGGGGTGTTATGCTACACATGTTAAACACATTTCAGACGAATCCCCAATTCTGGTAAAGATTTTGACCATGGTATTGGCCTCATGACTAATGTTTTCAGCAAGACAAAATATTGTCTTGCTGCCACTTTAGGTAATTTAATTTGTCAATTCGAAGCAACCTCCACTCTCGCTAATGATACAATAATGAAAGATAAAGTTTGGGGGATCAGTGATTTACCTAAGAAGAACCCACCTCACACCTATCCCCTTGTGGGTCTTGCAGCTACTGCTATTTCAGCCTACAACGTAAGAGTCTTCAATGGTCGAATCAAAGGGGACTGCCTCCCCAACCTCCTTTTAAAACGCAATATAGACAGAGCTTTCTACATTATGTCTTACTCAATTTGGCAAACAATATTATCTTTTTATTTAAAGTAGTTGGACCAATTGAGAGCAATCACGATCCCCTGATAGTGGGCCTTGCATTAAGGGATATATTTTGTGATAATCCCCAAAGAACATCATATGAGATGGAGCTACTTTTGCCAGTGACTTCAAAGCACTGAGATGGTCAGTCAGTACTGAATAAAAAGTTTGATATGCATGAAAATATGGATTAGGTACGGGGAGGATGCTTGCGCTCAATACACCCCTGTAATTAATAGAGTTCACTGATATAAGGCATGTATCACTGCAGTAATCAGTTGTTTCAAAAGGTAAGTATTTATTCTTCAGTTTGTAGACAGCTGACACGTGTTTCGACCACCTGGTCGTTCTCAAGGCTGTTATTCATGCATAAGTGACAAATAATCATCATAATATTGATATTAAAACATTATACACATCATACAAAATGGATTAATAACACATTTTCAACCAAGAAAATGCAATTGTCCAATCATCACATACAATAACATGTCACTGTAATATGTATTATGAAAGCAAGATCATGCCAATTTTGAAAAGTTTAAAACCATACCATACAATGGGCCGCATCACGAGTTGGGTGGTAACACCGGCGCTAATAGCGCTGGCGCTATCTCCCCTACCGCCAAACCCACCAGTGCTATTAGCGCCGGATCACGGGTTTGGCGGATTTGGAAATCCCCATTCCCCATTGAGCCCATTAAAGAATGCCTGATTCCGTATTGGGCTCAATGGGGAAATTTCAAGCTCATACCGCCGGCGGATTTCCCGCCACCGGTATGAGCACAAATTTTCAGCAGATTTCCCCCCAGTTCAGAGTTGGGGAGAAATCCGCCGAAGCCCTGATTTGGCAGACCCTTAAATCTGGCAGTAACAACGCTGCTGCCAGATTTAAGGGTTACCGCCAAACTCGTGATGAGGCCCAATGTCATAGGTCAGGTCATAGAAGGAGGTGTGGCTTCAGGTGGAAGCAGGTTGATTGGATAGCAAATGAGCAGGAATGGGAAAGTGGAAAATCCACAGGTTACTTAAATTGACCATTATTTGTTGGTTGCTAATAAGTAGTGATCCTGTGATCCTATACAATCAAGATTAATGAATTCATTATTTGTAAGACCTGTTATGTGGTTTATGCTATTATTTGCATCTGTGGGAAGTTGTATGTTGGTAGTACCATCAGACAATTAAGAATTCGAAACAGGGAACATTTGGCGAGTCTTAGGAGCACGGACTCTAAATCACCACTGGCCATACACTGGGCAGGAACAACATCAGTGAAGTAATAAAGAAGAAATCTGATTCATTGGATTAATCAACGCTAAGAAGTGAAAAAGATGTGGCAATTTTAGGCTCAAACTAAAGCAATTGGAAAGTAAACTAATATGCTTCTCACGATGCACTCAGGTTGGTCTTAATTTTCTGCAAATGCCTTAGGACTGACATTTTTATTTTCTTTCTTTATTTATTTTTATTACATGCTATTAACTTCAAGAAGTTTGATCACATTAAACATCTATTATGAAACCGCTCTGCCTATCCCAAAGAAATACAATGTAGTATAATATGGAGAAGCAGCAAACCGGTCAAAAGGAACAACTGCTTATTACATTCAATATTCAAGGGACATTTAGACTAACTCCCTCAGCACCAATGTACCAATGGGTTTTAATTATTCCAAATAGTGCAGCCATCGGGGTACAGAATGGTGTCAAGATGGAAACAATGTCTAAACCTCAAACTGGATTTGCAGATCAAGATCTGCCCCATACTGTCACATTTTGAGTTAGATATTAGACTCAAAGAGCAACAATTGCTTCGTGGACTTTACAATCTTTCTCTGATATCAAAGTAAATATAACTCTTGACATCAGTGGTGTAACTTTATAATGGAAGCACCACCATTATCATTCTGGCGAAATATGACACAAGTTTTTCGAACTGCATAATTTAAGGTCTATTTCAAATTGTACATTATACTAATAGACTCACTCTTTGTTCTGTTTAATGTAATATTGTTTCCAAATTGCCCATTACTTTAAAGCTCTTACTTAAATCTGTTATTACCTGGCATTACCCTAAATAACAAATTCAGGGTCACTTTCAACACAAACTGATGCTATCTGCAAACAGTATATGAAGCCGACTGTCAGGATTTATCACTGATGTCAGGCGCAATGCAGCGTGTGACGTCATCACCCACGCGGCCCCGATCTCCATTATCTATTTTCGCGGCAGATTCAAGCTTTGGTTTTTTGGAGAGGGGTGTAGCAGGTTGATGGGTGTGATGGGGTTGGGTGATGCTCAGGGTGTGGGTGGACCACCCAGTGTGGATGAAATGGATTTGGCTCTGCAGCATATCTTTCGGAGTGTTGTGGCACAATTGGCCCCAGCTTGAGGTAAGCTTTTCCGGAAACCTGAGGTCCTGTGGTGGTCATCAGAATGTACAGCAGCTCTTCAGGATAGAAAAAGGAAGTGGTGGAAGGCCATGCGTACTAAAGCAGTGGCGGACATTGTCACGTATAAAAAAAAGCTAGGGCACTGGTGCAGAGGGTGATTCGATGTCATAAGAGGGTGTGTTGGAGGAATTTTTGTAGTACTTTCTCTAGTGATACATGTTGGGCGAAGTTTCAGCGTATGTCCGGGCAGGCGAGAGGTGGAACTCGGATTTCGGTTGCAGGGTGTGATATGGTGGAAGATGGTGGTAAAGCAGAGGCACTTGGAAAGTATTTTGCGGGTGTGCATAGCACAGAAAATTATTCTCTGGTGTCCAGGTGGAAAATGGCAGAGTTCATAGCTGTTAAGCAGGGTGCACTGAATGTTGTGGACAAATGGACATCCAGTATGGATATGTCTTTTACTTTGAGTGAGTTGCGGGCTGTGCTAAGGGGCCAACGGGATTCAAGTCCGGGAGAGGATGCGGTACGTTATATTTATTTGCATCATTTGTCGGATGTTTGCTTGCTGGAGGTGTTGCAGCTGTTTAATGTTGTGTGGGATAACAGTACACTGCCTAGTGGGTGGAAGAGGTCTGTCGTCCTGCCGATTCTGAAATTGGGGAAGCCGGCTGGTTTGTGTGGGTTCAATCGGCCCATTGCTTTGACATCTGTTTTGTGCAAGGTGATGGAAAAAATTGTGTGTGGCCATCTGGTGCACTTTCTGGAGTCGGAGCAGTGACTGAGTGTGTTGCAGCATGGGTTTCATAAATCTAGATCCGTAATGGGTGCAGTTGTGGCATTGGCAACAGATGTGGAGGAGGCATTGTCCTGTCGGGAAATAGTGGGGGTGATCTTTGTTGATATGGAGAAGGCGTATGATATGGTGCAAAGCGATGGGTTGCTATTTGTGTTGCGAAAGAAAGGTGTTGAGGGGAAGATGTTTTCCTGGATTAAGGATTTTCTGATGAATAGGGTGTTTCGGGTGCATGTTGGGGATTTGTTGTCCTGAGAGTTTTTGATAGAAAATGGGACGCCGCAGGGGAATGTTATCAGCTCTATTTTGTTTCTTGTAGCGCTGGATGGCCTTATAGAGAAAGTTTGGGAGCGTGGTTGTCAGGTGGGATTCTATGCAGATGATGGATTGATTTGGGTTAGGGGTAAGGTGGGAGGAGTGATTCAAGGAAGGTTGCAGAAGGCTTTGGAGGTAATAGAAAGGTGGTGTCAGGATTGGGGTTTTAAGGTGTCCTCATCTAAAACGGTGTGTATGTTAACAGGCAACATAGTGGTGTCAGTTTGGATCTCAAGTACCGTGGGGATGTGTTGGTACGGGTGTCGGAATTGTGGTATTTTGCTGTGCTCTTGGATGAGCGCCTGTCACGGAAGTTGCAAGTGGAAAAGACGGTGGCAAAGTGTAAACAGCGTCTTAATTTGTTGAAGGCAGTGTCGGGTTAGGAGTGGGGTGGAGGGCAGAGGAGTATGAGGATGTTGTATGTGGGGTTGGTCAGGAGTGTGCTGAGTTCGGAGTTCAGCTGCAGTGCAGTTATAGTAGGACTCAGCTTAATGTGTTGGATGGTGTACAGGCAAGGGCAATAAATATTGTGACTGGGACTGTTCGGTCATCCCCCACAGAGGCTGTGCAAGTGCTGGCAGGGATGTTGCCGTTGGATTTGAGAAGGGAGGAGTTGAGTGTGAGGTATTGGTTGCGTTTTAAGTCCCTCAGTGTGTGGCATCCTGTGAAGAAGAGTCTGGGCGTTAATTGGATGCATGCTTATAAGAGTGGGAGTTGGGAGAGGAAAGGGGGGACTTTTGGAATCCATGCGGACATGCTGGTGAAACGATTGGGGGGGGGTTCTGTATGGTGGAAGATGTGTATAGGGTTGTAGGGCCGATTTGGATTCAGCATGATCCAATTGTCTGTTTGGATTTGGCCAAGAAGGTGATCAAGAAGGGTGGTGATAGAAGGGTGATTAAGAAATAGGCGGTGCAGTATGTGGAGGGGAAAGTTGGCGCTCAAGTATATACAGATGGTTCCAGGGATCCGGAGAGGGACAGGGTTGGTATGGCTTGCTATTTCAGGCGGATGAGGAGTTTTGGGTGGCTATGTTGTTGGATGATGTATCTGTCTGCACGGCGGAGTTGATGGCTGGTAATATGGCGGTGCTTCGGATTATGGGGAAACAGTTGGCTAGGGTAGTGGTGTTTGTGGATTTGTTGAGTGCATTGTTGGCTATCAAGGAGGGGAATTGTGAGGCATGCGGGTGCCCAGAGACGGTGCCTCATTATATGTTGGACTGTGTGAGGTAGGATGAGTGGCATTGGGTTATCTGATCTGTTCAGTTGGAAAAGAGGGGTGGTGGATAAACAGTGTAGGTTCCGGCTTCAGTTTGTGTGGGAGATGAGGAAGTGGGAAGAGATCTAATGGAGGTGGATGGCTGATTGGTGCTTATTTTTGCGAACATCATCATAGTAGATGGAAATCGCCGGCTTTTGGTTTCTGGAATCATTCTAACAAGAAGAAGAAGTAACTTCGGTTTTACCCACGTTGGGAAGCAACAACGCTACCGCTGGCCGCTGCTCTTGGGAGAGGGGATTTATCCCACTTAAAGCAGGAATAGCTTGCTAATTACTAGTTATCAGATACCTACGCTAAGGAATTAGTTGGTGTTAAGGGGATCTTAGTCTACATTGTCTGCATTGTAGCTCATTTGACTGCATATCACTTTAATTTTGCAGTGGAACCCAATGAGGCATTTAGTTTCAGTAACATTATAGTCAATAGGACTAAATCAACCTAATGATAAACAAATATACTGGCCATTAAGGATATAATTCTATAATTTTTCAGGTTCTGGTATATGGAAGCTGATCCTTGGAGTATTGGTATAATGTATTAATGACTTATATGGACAACAGAATGGTAATTCCGATATTACACTTTCTAAGGTGAGACTTTTCCCCATTATTTGAGATTTTGGTGTTAGGCGAACGAGTATCAAAATATTATCAGCAGGGAGTTGTCTAATGGGGACTATTTGCTAACTTATTATATACCAGGAACCTAAAACCTATTTTGGGGGAGAAATTCCAAAATTTCCTTTTTTGAGACTTCATGGTACTTCCACACTACGAGAAGCCAATACTAAATTCAAGAGACAAGAACTGTTGATACTTTATGTTGGGTAAGCCTGATCTGATACCCCACATGTTGTCTTAGTTTAAAATCTCATCCGATTCGAAGTGACTATTTCTGGCACATGCAGTCAGCACTTCCTAATACTTATATTACCTTCCATGAGAAAATGACGAATCGGAGTATCTAATATTACTGCACTGACAATCCCATGACAAGTATTTTTGAGTTATTCGACTGGTTATTAATGGGCCAGGCAGAATGGTTTCACTAGTCTTCTAACACTAAAATGATGCATGGTTTTTGTCATGCATTTAAATTGGGTACTTACATGGATCAGGATCACTACTTTGCATATTTGCAACCAACAGATAATGGTCAATTTAGGTAACCTGTGGATTTTCCATCCACTTTCCCATTCCTGCTCATTTGCTTTCCAATCAACCTGCTTCCACCTGAATCCACACCTCCGTCTATGACCTGACCTATGACATTGTATGGTATGGTTTTAAACTTTTCAAAATTGCCATGATCTTGCTTTCATAATACATATTACAATGACATGTTATTGTATGTGATGATTGGACAATTGCATTTTCTGGGTTGAAAATGTGTTATTAATCCATTTTGTATGATGTGAATAATGTTTCAATATCAATATTATGATGATTATTTGTCACTTTTGCATGAATAACAGCCTTGAGAACGACCAGGGGGTCGAAAAACGTGTCGGATGTCTACAAACTGAAGATTAAATACTTAACTTTTGAAACAACTGATTGACTGCAGTGATACATGGCTTATATCAGTGAACTCTGTTAATTACAGGGGTGTATTGAGCGCGAGCATCCTTCCTGTACCTAATCCATATTTTCATACATATCAAACCTTGTGGGAAGTTTGAGGGAAGTAGACGCCCGCTGCCACCCGCTGCCACCCCCACCATCTACTTCAAAACCATTAAATATTGTTCTCTTTTTTCTTATTTTCTTGGAAGATTGATCTGTATACTTATAAATTGAGAGTGGTAACTAGCGCACTTTTGAAGATCAATCCCACACTAGCAATTGGTTTCCTGAATAAAAAGTTAATTGTGCTAGCAGTGCACCCTAACCTGTTACTAATCTTTGGAGATGTGCAAATAACTCTATATCAATAAACCCGATACAGTTATATGACAATCTGCTCATTGTTGTTTGTCCTTATATAACCAAGTCATTTGTTAAATTGAGAAAAGCTCATGGCAAATAACAGGAACAATTTTAGACATGCCAAAATAACTCTTCTTGAAGAAAGAACATGTGTTAAGGGGAGAGTTGTAATAGCTGTCGCTGGTAAGAGGAATATCTATAAAAGAACTAGTGTCCCTGAAGAAGGCAGATTATCATCATAGACTGTGGGATGCCTTAGTTGATGCAAGCAGGAAGATAAATCAAAGGGACTTTTGCATATAGTCACCATAGATTCTACTGTTCATTCTAATTCATTAGATAATAACTTTGGCAAATTGAGTTGGAATGAACATTTTATTAATATTACATTTATTGAGTACAACTCATATTTTAGATCACAATGACACTCTTAATGATGCATTATTATGTAATGATTCCACAGCATTAGAAAGTATTCGTATAGTGTTTACTGGAGATGAAGCCTTAAAGTCATTAGTAGCTCAGAACTTGGAGAATGCTCCTGATTTAGATTATTTACCAATTGACTTGTTTACTTGTGACCCTCTCATCTGGACACCATTTTTGGTTAAATAAATGTAATGAGATAAATGTTAGTATCAAAGTATCATACATTTGGCAAGGAGCAATTATTATACACATTTATAAAAAAAGTGTGACCGTGAGTCACCTTCATAATATTGTCTAATTTCTCTTCTAGATTCATTAGCTAAATTCTACCTGAAAATCATTTTGATGAGACAGAATGCAGGGTGTAAATTGAACAACTTGTTATCTAATGCCCACACAGAGATAATGGGATAAATGTTAGTATCAAAGTACCATACAGTTGGCAGGGAGCAATTATTATACACATTTATAAAAAAAGTGTGACCGTGAGTCATCTTCAAACTATTGTCTAATTTCTCCTCTAGAATCATTAGGTAAATTCTACCTGATGAGACATTTCCAAGTCCAAAACTGTGGTGTGCTTGAGCCCCAGAGTTGCTTGTTGCCAAATTCTAATTTATACACTGTATGGCTTACCACTCCAGACAGTAGTTTCTTTTGACCATTTAGGGAAATGTTTTCACAAAATGAATAACTGGTTGTCCCACATTGAAAAGAGTGATATAATTGTAGCAAGAAGAAGTGAAGCTGGTATTCACCTTGGAGAAAACACTATTTACTATGCCACTGCTGTCTACCAATAAAGATACATTCAAAAGAATTTAGAGGTATTATGACATGGTGGTCATATTATTTCTAACATTTTACAAAGAAAAGAGATTAAGATTGTAAAGTGATTGTTGGGCTTATATTAGAGTACCTCTCTATTCCAATGCAACATGAATTTGGTATTTCTGGAATTCCCTATACATGATCAAACTTAAACCACTGCTTTACTTGCTCTATGAAATACTACTGAACTGAAATGTTATCAAGATGTTGTATGTGATGTCCTGGAGAGTGAGAGCGTTATGGAATTATCATGGTTTACATATTTTAAAAATATGTCAGCATTTTGGGTTTACTGATTCCCTGAGAGGAGCCATGGAGCTTTGGGTTGGATGCTAAACCCATATTGATGTCCGCATTTAATGACTGGGTCCCAAAAGATCAACTGGACCTTTGTGCCCAAAAGAGCCTTTCCGGTGTCCTTTCTTGATCAAGTAGTTATTAGGCTTTAAAGAACATATTTAATTTCTGCAGTCCAAATATGCAAAAACTTTATTTTTGAAATTGCGCTTTAGCATACTACTAATATGTATAGTAATCACATGGTGGCAGGGATGATATTGTATCCAAATTACTATATTACCCCAGTGGGTAGGAGATGAGGACCATTCACTGTTTGTATATCCTCTATAGAAGAATCCCAGGAGAGCTTGTTTAAAAACGGTAATAAAGTCATATGTTATGAGACGTGTGGGAGGCTGAGAATTTCTTGTAGAGAAATTATTTCATTTACACATTCCACTCTATATCACCCTTCTTCAGAAAGTCCTGCCTTATTAGACATGTTTGCTGTTGTTTGTACTTTGATTTAGTACCAAGTTTTATTAGTCGTGTTCACTCTATGAACTATTCGACATGAACAAAGGTTTAATACGTTTTTGTGAGGATAGATTGTGTAGGAAGTTCGATTTATATAATTATGACAGCACTTTTTATCCCTATTTTAAGATTGCCTGATTGTTTTCAACCAAATGCATACTTGTTTTATAAATTCATTCTGCACTTTGATTATATTGTGTTTGATATGTTGATACGTAGCAATCATATTGTTTTGTTTTATGAGTGTTTCTAATTTGGGGTGGTTTCATTTATTGTTTCTCTATGATTTATTCTATTTCAGGAATCCTTTGATTAGAAATAAACTAATACAATTAACAACAATAATAATAATAATACAGTGGAACTGTTGTATGCCTAGTGCTTTACCCAGTCCCTCGTTCTCTGGTGATGTAAAGTGCATGCCTCTTTCTGATGAGAATGTTGCAAAAGCCTTCAGCAATCTAGAAAAGGCGTCCCTGATCACTAAAATATACCTGGTGCATGTAATTGTTCTTTGTAGGAGTGGTCTGTATTTACATTTACAATTCCCCAGGGACCGCAGGATACTGGCTAGAGCTGCTCCCCTTCTCCACACCCTTAAGTTGTCATGAATGTCGCACGTCATGCATCTTGCCAGATTATGTGACAGATCCTTCTGCCATTCTTTTCACCATCATATGTTTTCTTCTGCTTCTTTTACACCCAAAAGGTACACAAATAGACCATGGGCACATTGTCGTATAATGTATTCAATTGATTGTTGAATAACTACAACTGACTGTGCTAGTATCTTTCTTTTTGTGATGTCATGTAGTTATCAATATCCTGTGTGTGATGGTGTCTCTTTGCTGTTCCACAACATCCCCAGCACTAGAAAGCAACCATGTTAACTCTCAAGCCTCTGGTGCTTGTATTTCAGATGTGTTCATCTTTAGCAGAGGTGTTGTCTCCTCACTCACGTTTGTTCGTATCTCTCTCTCTGCTAGGAATGGAAAGGTTGTATGTTACTTCGTGCAGTATTTCTAATGCTTCTCACCTGTCTCGATCTGCTAATTTTCTCTATGCGTGAGTGCAGGGCGTAAGCAAAGAGATCTGTGCAGGTACTGTCTCCATCCCTTTTAATTCTGATAGTATATTCTCTAATATCCTTTCAGCTTTCCTTTTGTCGCCATTCCATCCTTTCACACCTCTTTATTTCGTTTCCTGTTATTCTTAATGTTTTTTCACTTGTCAACTCACGTTCCCACATTGCAGGGGACTTTGTCTTGTATCTCCCTTTCTTCCAACAACCACCTATTTAGATGGACGAGATGTGGGTCCAGAATGTGCCATTGTTTGTGCTCTTTCCAGTCGCAAAAATCCCAATGTCACTCCAACATATGATTAGCACCTGCCAGCCAGTAGACGAGGTCCTTTCATCAATTTTCGTTTTTTTCCACTCAGGATTCCATGAACTAGGTTTTGAAGTTAGATTAGGTTGTTCAAGGAATACCTCTTCTGGCAATCCCAGGAAGATGGCTATCGCTGGTTCGTATGGTTTGTACTGGACTGAGCTTTACTAGATACAGGCCAGTCTATGTGTTTTAATCTGTTTTGTCAGCACTATATCTGAACGCACAGTAATATGGTGGCTTCTAGAATGAAGACGGGACATAACCTCCTGCAGTGTTGGCATAGTCAAGAAGTAAGACCTTCTATCTGTCTTTCTTTGGCCCAGTAACTAAGCGTCATCAGATGTTTTACATTCTTGGTATTCTAGGCCAAGTCACCAGTCGTGTTTAGATGTTGCTGAACAATATCTCACCTCCGTATGTTCTGTCTGGGGGATTGTAGAACATGAATGGGAGAGTTACTTGGCCTAATTTTCCACAGGCATAACTCGGAACTCTCAGTTTCTGTGCCATGGAGAATCTTGTATTCTTTACTTTTCCTATGTCAGGTTTAGAACCCAACTCCAGGCTGATCTGTAGCCTAACCGTAGATTCCACGTCTTTCAGAATGGTCAGCATTTCAAGTTTTCTCATCTGTGGTTCTGGATTCACTGGTCTCCAGTCCTGGACATCTGTACACGGGTAGCCATTTGGATGGCTGGCTTGAGGCTAGGTATATGCAATTGACAAATTGGTCATTGCAAGTAGGAAGGTAAGAAGTTGAGGAATTGTCACAGGACATTTTTCTTTCCTTTCTCATTTCTCGACCATTCTTTCTAAGAGAAACCACATTTTGAAAGGCATCCATCCATATATTTCCTGGGAGAGTAAATCAACATCTCACATTGGCTGTAGTTTATATTCGTGGTCTCTCCATTGTCTATTTATACTGATCAAATCTGATGTTGGCCTGATTTTCTCCCATCAAGAGAGGTGCAGTATGATGGAATAAATCACCTATAATCTCAAAGTTCTGGAAGAAAGCCTCTGGTTCATCACCTGGGAATACTGTTTAACAGTGACTCTCATGGGACCTGGATTTCAGCAATTGTAATTAGCCTACAAATGTCAGTGGGCCTGCCATTCGCCCACCTATGTTTAGGTTATGGGTGTCTGGGTGGTTTCCGATGTGGTGTAAAAGTGGTTGAATGGGTAGTTGTATAAGTGGTGGCAGAGGTGGTAATGCAGGTGATTGTAGAAGGGGTACCTGCATACTGCTTGAAGTCACCTATGCCACCACCAATGCTGTCATTGGTTGTTGATGCACCTTTTTAGAGAAAGTGAGCATTAAGTCTGCACAATCGATAGGACCCTGTGGACAAAGCAGTGAGGTATGCAATGTTGAGTTTCAGGGGATCATCCACTGCTGGTTTACACTTTGCATTCTGCACTTATATTCCGACATCCATCTTCATTGGGAATTCCAAACTACAAATACCAGAATACTTAGCAAAAACCAGCAGGGAATGACCAAGACATCCACATCATAGTGTAACGTCACAGCTGTATGTGTGTGTGGCCATTGAAAAAACTTTTGACCTTTCATGTGCAAGGATGGACCACTGGTGGTGGAGTCCACGATTCAAACATGTATAGGACATGTGGGTATTGTGGGTATAAAATAAGTTTATGCAGGTTGCATCTACTATGCTGTGCAACTCGATATTGGCTGCTGCTCTGAGTGGGTGAAACAGGGTAAGGTTCCCTGACTGTAGCTCGTAAGCTATCCTGTCCAGGGGAGGATAGCTCAGGGGCAACGAGCTCACCTTGGAAACAAGACGTCATGGAGCACCAGAGGTTCGATCCCCGGTCCGTGCTTAGGGACTCTGGGTAATTAAGCGCGTTATAAATAACCTATCATATCATAAGAAACTCTGTGGTATGCCCTGTGTGTCAATTGCCCTGAATGTAAATTGAAAGAGGTTGGGAGATTGGAAAATATGTTCATTCAACCACATATACTGCAGTAAAATGTTGAAATGAATCTAATGTTCTCCCATGTTATTTATGTTTTGCTGTTTGTTGCAACTGGCAGTCATGTTTTGGAATCTTGGCTTTTTCAAGCGTTTTCCTCTTAGTACTATGACCGAATTCTTCATTATTATCATTATCAACCTAAGATATCGATGTTATTGGTTTGTTTTTCTATATTGAACATTTCTTGTTAGATTTTTCAGGGCTGGATGTACATCATGCAATGGCCCTTCTGTCTTTGACATTAGAGACGTGCACTTGATTTGGAAGTATGACCATGGTTGGCCATTTCTTTCTGTGGCATTTGTACTATTGCATTGCTCTCTAGGTAGCATGTGGTCATTGGGAAATGTACTATTTTGTTATTTTACTTATGAACAATTAGATATGGTTAATGATGTGCTCAACGTCAGCTAACAGGTTTCCAGCTCCTAGCTTTAGGCTATTGCATCCATCAAGACGAACAAGGTCAATACTAAATGAATGAGTGCATGGGTCGTTCAGTCAATGCTTCACGATGAACAGCCACACTGTCTACTTGAGTTATGTTCACCTCTCTTTGTACTCAGTCACTAACCAGGGGTGTTTGGAAACTGCACATGACCCCACACCCTCGGTTCCTGTCTGCTCACTTACCTGCCGCCTGGCAAACCTCCTGTTCTGTGGGCCTTCACTGCCCCTCCCCATCTGCTGCTGCCACATTTTGTCTTTTTTTCCCCCTTGCAGGGGGGGCATTACCGCTTCAGGTAATGCCCCAGGGACTTCGTTAAAGCCCTCACTTCGCTCGGGCCTGTAACTATGGGCCTTGGGGAGTTCCTGAAGTGGTAAACCCCCAACCCCCTCGCTTGGGACCTATTGCTTAAGTAAAACCACTAAATGATTACTTCTAAAGTGGAATTTTAACAATAAACTTTAAATCTAGGCAAAACCATAGTATGCTGAACTGTAAAAGTGAATGGGACTTCAACGTGTGGCAAAACTACCCATAACAGAAATATACCTTGAGAACCCTGAAGTTTAATCTAACACAGTCAATATATTTACATGGAAACCAACCATAAAAAGAGGGTGCAAGTGTGGCAAAGGGCCGTAAGAAGACAACAGATATTTTGTGGTATTGAAAGTAAATCTTGGGGAAAGGAACCCTGAGACTTGAACCCTTTATGGCCTTGAGGACAGAGTATCAAGGTGTTTTTGTTTTTGGAAAAGTGTTGCTTGGAAAACCTTTGGGAAGGGATCCCTAAGACTTGAACCATTCATTGTCATAAAGACGGAGACTCAAGGTGCTTTTATATTTGCAACAGTGTTGCTTGGAACTTGCAGAAGGGAACTCTGAGTATTGACTCAAACTGTTCATCCTGAACTTAAAGGTAACTTTGTGAGTTTTACTGGAACTGTTTCATACCCAGGGAAGGGAGCTGAAAAGAAGCTGCGAGCGGAAAGAAGCTCAGAACTTTATTTGGGCACTGGGTCTTTTGCTTGCTGACATCCCCACCCATTATATATTAGTAGTGAGGGCAAGTATAGGTTTTAGACACAGACAGATTCCTAAGTTGAACTATTTGACTCAGACTTTCCTTAGTTTCATTTCGTTAAGGAAATCCTTATTATAGGGTAAGTTAGGTTTCTTTTCCATCCTGACATTTAAGCTAATAAAGTATTATATTGTAATTCAGAATCTGTTGTCTGTGTCTTGCTTCATGATTTCCTCACAAATGGTGTCAGGAATGTGATGCACTCAATTGATACAAACTGGGGAACCCAACAAAAAGAAGTGAAGGACCCTATTGTTAAGGTTCAGGATCAGGGCAGTGTATTGGCACTTAAAAGGGCCATTTCCTCACAGCTATATCTTCCAGTTAAGTGCCAAGATGTGTTTTATGGACTATAGGTTTTTCTTGGCACCCTTCCTTTGCCCACATTTATATTCGACCAGCAGCATTCAGTACCATAAAATTAGAACAGGTGAATTCATCCATCCCTTCTCTTCCCCCACGATAGAATCAATATCAGAAGTTTCAATCTCCATTAGTTCAGAGGAGTTTGAGGTAAGAGCGGACACTACCAGCAAACTTGAATTTGGTTCAATGTCAGAATCTGAGGGGCATCTTTAGAAGAATTTGTAACACAACTAGCCAAACACCAGATCAAGGATGAACAGGGATTGGAAGAAAATATAGCAATCCAAGAAAAGCCTAACATTCCCCAGAGGGGTCTTACAACCCTATAAATAGGGAAACAATCAGGGAATTATTTTACCGAACTTTGA
This sequence comes from Ambystoma mexicanum, assembly GCF_040938575.1. Lineage (NCBI taxonomy): Eukaryota > Metazoa > Chordata > Amphibia > Caudata > Ambystomatidae > Ambystoma > Ambystoma mexicanum. Next base: position 615,004,838 of record NC_090932.1, read on the forward strand.
AAGGATAGCCAACCAATTTAATCGAGGATATGATGTGAAAATCTGTTATTTAGGCCCCCTATTGAAGGGAGAATTACAAACATCATATCAGCTGTTGAATCTCCCAGGAACAGCCTTGTTTTCTAATATTAAAGATGGGCTCCTGCAATGGGTAAGTGCAATTGGACATTTCTACCATCAAACATTTAGAAATTTAAAAGTGGCTCCTGCAGAAACACCAGTTGAGCTCGGAGAGCAGGTTAAAATCACCTTGTCATTATGGCTAGGAAGAAAAACACTGCCCGAGGATCTAGAAGATGTGAGCTTAGAACAATTAATTAATTATTTACCTCCTTCACTCCAGGAGGCTGTTTTACAAATAAATAGACCTATACTCTCACAAGCCACTGAGACAGGCCAAAATGTGTCTGACTCTAACAAATATTTCCACTCCTTACATAGACTTGAGGAGAGAAGGGAAAGTAAAGGTCCTCCAAAACTCCCTGTTGTTCCAAAAGAGAGGGTCGATCTCCCATACCGGTTCCAGGATTCATCTAGTGAGGAGAAAGAATGGCTAGAGAAGAGAGACCAGACCCCAACCCCCATCAAGAACTAAAGAGAGAATACATTAGAACAACAAACCCACAAATGTCGACATGCTTTTCGGTAGGGAGCCAGGAATTTTAGCTTAGAATTGTCCTCTAAACAGAAAAGAGGATCCCATGGTTTCTTAGTTTGTCATAGTAACAGACAATAGTTACATTTCATTGGCTGTTTGGCAGCCTTTCACATTTAATATTATTTTGCGGGTGGCCAGGCTAGAACCAGGGTTGCACTGTGGCAGATGTGGAGTAGGAGGCCCTTACCCAGTCCATGATCGGGTCACATTGTTCGTGATGAAGAAGGAAGTGCAGCTGCCGAGCAGGAGCAGCAGGCTAGAGCTGGGCCAGTGTAACCGGCATCATGGTCACAACAACAGGTATCTGGAAAGTGTATTTCTCTCATGTAACCTACATTTCCAGTGCATTTACAGTGAGGTGTGCTGAAGCCTGTGCGGCCAGGCCCTACTGGTAGCCCTTATAAACCTATCTCCCAGGCACATGCTGGAATGGCTGTGCATAGCCTGGACCAGCAAATACTTGATGTCCAATGATTAATTTGGGGGTTGAGTGTCTACGAAATGTTGATTTGAGCCACTCAAATCACGCTCCTGACAAGATAAAGTTAGCGTGAGGTAGGACGTGGTTATAATATACATGTGCTGTTATCTCATTAGTTATTCTGGGGTGATTTTTGTCTCAAAGATGTAGGGAAGTGCTGAGACATACTGAAAATACCCCACCCCCTGAAAAACTGATGAAATGAATAAGCAAACAGGAGCAATGGGCCTGAGTAGGAAGCAGTTTCTATGAGACTAGGCAGCCAGCTGTAATGTTGAATGCATTTTGCACGCATCAGTGGCACTTTATGTTTTCAAACCATTGTTGGCACGCCCAGGTGTCTGCAACCTTCTCTAAGCTGAACATTGCACCCCTTTGTCGACCAAAGAACACACAATGGTGACTGAGCCTAAAGCATGGCACATATACCTACTCCGAGTATGAAAGAAGATCACTTCCTAGGCTGTGCTTTGTTTGGGGGTCTTTTGTAGTTACAGCGCTCGCTGCAGTTAGATTTAAAAAGCTTCTGTTCACTTGAGTGGAATGTATGATTACTTTATAAGCACACTGTTATAGCCTGGTATTCCTCATTTCCCCCCTGCATGAGCGTCTGTGAGTCTGTGTGCCTGCTGGAATGTTTCCCCTTGGAATGTTGTGTTGTGAATGCCCCTGAAAATTCTGTGTATGTCAGCTGGTGTGAGACTGGCCTAGAGTAAGGGGGCTGGTGGATATTTCCCCTCTATGTGAGTTATTTCTCCTTATTACTGTTATCCTGTACTTGTACCTTGAACCTAAGTAAAGGTCTTTCCTGCAGAGTGGCTCCTGTCTCCTCTGTCCCAGAGCAGATCTTATCACACACCAATACAAACTCTGTGGATAGTAGATAATACATTTACTGGGGTCTTTCCAGAATCAAAGGTGGACACATTTTTGCACAGGTTTGTAAAAGCCTAGTTATTTACTGCATAAGCAACTTAACAGCCTATGTAAGAAAAACATTACAAAGCAGGCTTGCTTTTACCCAATACCTGGTGGCCTTTTACTATTATAAAGAAGGGGTCTTGAACTCCTCCTTGATTCAACTTGAATTCTTACAGAGAGGAGAATTAATGTGGGCCCTTTTGGGAGAGCATTCCTGTCAAAGCCCTCTGCAAGTGGTGGAGACAGTTATTCCAAGGTATAGTCCAATTCTGCTCCCTACCCATCCCCAGAAAACCTTGGGGTGACCTGCCATTGAACAAAGAACTGCACTTTCTGCCAGCTGAACTGTTTCCCAGACTCCTCACTAGAGCTGGAGGGGAATGACTCATGCAGGTTTCAGGTAGACTCTCTGGGTAAGAATCACAAGTAAAAAGACCAATCCTTTCCTTAAGGTTCTTGAATGCTACTCAATGCAGCTGGATTCCTGTATTGTACAGCTTCAAAGCATCCTTGAACCAGACTTAACTTTGTTTGAATTCCTTCAAACCACGAGGACCTGCAGTGCTGCTTTTTGCACTTCTTCCAACCTTCTTCTACCACTGTTGCAGCATTCATACAACAGGTTTGACGCTGCATCGTACCAAGTGGAGCATGTCACCTGTTCAGCTCAAACAACCAGATCACCAGTGTGGACAATCTTAGATCTACTGCCTCTTTAAACATTTCATTGCTTCTGCAGGATCATAGATTTGCACCACCCTGGACTACAATAGGAAGCACTGGAATTATTGCATCACTCATCGACCTGACCCAGCGGTTACCAATTTCTCAAACTGTATCAACCTTCAAACTGAACATGGTGAGCCTCAGAACTGCATCACATACCGAACAGCCTACGTAGCATTTTTGCTTCATACCTCACAAGCTCTGGTAAAAAGCTATGACCCCATATCTCGATTCCGTAGGCAAGCACAGGTACTATTTTCATCGAATATAAGAGTAGAACTGTCTTTACTGAAATCCCTCTGTTTCTTCCAATGTTCCAATGAACGCATTTATCATCCTAACCAGACTCCAACATGTTTGTTTGGCTTTCTCCCAGTGTAATTTCCAGTTGAGTTCCTCATCCACAAGGAGGACTAGATATTAATAGGATTTTACAAATTCAAATTTTACTCGTATTCCCCCCTTTTTTTGTTTACCTGAGAATATCATAACCTTGCTCTTTTCAATGTTAACTTGAAGGCCATTATTTTTTGCAAAGTCTCCAAGACCATTAATCAGGCATTGGAGTCCTTTCGATGTGTAATCTAAAAGTAACAGATAATCTGCGTATGCCAGCCAGTTGATATGCTGCAGCCCAACTTTAACAGGACATATCACACTAGATTGGAAAGACAATTCGAGGTCAGACATATACAAGTTAAAAAGTGTTGCAGCTACAATGCATCCCTGCTTAACCCCTCTTCCAGTGGGCATAGAGAAAGACAGTCGGCCCACTATATCCTCACTGGGTAAAATTTCAACACCCATTACTAGCTACCGTATTTCCCATATTCTCTATATCACAAATACGGACAGATCATGTTTGTAATCTTTGATATGCACCCCAGTGAACCGATTAGCCGCAAGCACAGTCACAGTCCATAAGAAGACGTGAACATATAACTACACTGGAATGGGGGGCAATTAAAACCAGTAGGCGACTCCACAGCAGTACGTATTTCAAGAGTTGTGACAGAGCACTATCATATGGACATGCCTATATAGCGGTCTGACTATAAAGTAGTGTGGTCCATATACAACACAGGAGAAGATTATAAATGCAAAAATCCGACTCACGTATGATACAAAAAGCGCTCCCTCGCAGCCAGGCGCTGTTGCAGGCAAGGGGTGAGCGCAACACTACACCCGCTACTGTGCTTACTGCCAACTGCACACTTACTGCGCACTTTTGAATGCACACTCGTGAATTCGCGTGGCCACCACCTTTTGTGGGTTTCTGGGTTCATAGGTAGGGGGGCGTGTCCAGCTCAGAAACAGCAATTATATTCCACAAGGAATCCTAAAATTGAAACAAAACTGTATGAATATTACAAAATAAGAAAGTCTATGGAATAAAGTCCAAGTGAAAGGAAACTGACAAGGTCCAAAGCAGTTCTTAAGTGGCATGGACCTGATGATCTGCTTTTCTTCACACAGGGGTATCTGCCAATACTTCCAACTGCACACTTATTGCTCACTTTCGAATGCGTGCATGTGAATGCATGCGGCCACAACCTTTTGTAATCGGTTTCCGGGTTCAGAGTTAAGGGGGGCGTGGCCAGCTCAGACACAGCAATTATATTCCACATGGAATCCTGATGATCTGGATTTCTTCATGCAGCGGTATCTGCCAATACTGCCAACTGCACACTTACTGTGCACTTTCGAATGAAGAGATGACATTTTGCAGCAGTCAGTCACCACACATATTAATACTAAATTTACAGACACCAATGCAACATGTCCTTTCATTGCAACAAGTTATGCAAACTGACCTACAAAGTTTTAGGTGTTCTAGTTGTGTGATTAATTATACCAGCACATAGGCTAAAAGGTATATCTTATGACCATAATACTGACACATGAACCCCACAAACACTACTACGTCAATTAGGGTCTGATTCACATAGATTTGTAAGTCTGACATACCCGTACAGAGGGGTATTTAAATAATAAAAAGTTATTGCGAGCAACTCTGATGTAAACCTAACTTCTCACTGGAAATTCAGACGTGAGGTAGAGTTACCCATAGTTACCTCTTTTTGAATCTAACATCCCTCTGCAAGTTCAAGACAGGTTCATCTCCAATATCAGAGTTACTTGGATTCAATTAAGATGGCCGCGTTTTCCACAAATTAGTCAGATAGTTTACCATCATTAAATGGCAACTCAGAAATGGCAGTGATTTGAGCTGAGTTACTAACTGCATCATTAAATAGAGTCACATATATATTTCTGTATGTGCTTCTGTTAACAAACCAATCAACCATAACTTTTCAAATCAAATATGACTTGTTTTAACCATCACAGATTCCTAGCCCACCACCCCCAGCCGTGACTTCGATTTCTGTGAAAACAACAGCTCTCAGAGGGGTGTATGAAGGTGTCTATGTTTTGTAAAGTACACTATTAAGTATTGCATCAGTCACCACAGAGCATGCATGAGACCCACGAGATTTGAGACTTTGTGTTTGAGGAGATGAAAGATGTGCAGTTTAAGAACAGAGAATTCACTTTGACATATGGGATTAAAAGATCAGCTTGGAAATGTGATGAAAGATCATGCTGCATTTTAAAAGCTAAAGTAACCTTCAACTCACATCTTTTCTCAAAGAGAAGTTTGTCAGGAGGCTGTGCAATTTTCCACCTCTGACAATGGGAAGCCACAGTTCCAGATAACTTCAAAATATGCATTAGTAATATGTATTTGTAATGCTCAATATCTTTTTAAAAAAATGAAAATATATGTGTATTCAAAAAGAAGGATGAGTGCTAGTCATAGGTGATGGTTTTATATAACTGACATGGAATTATTGACATTTCTAAGGCATTTCACGTAAATAAACAGAAAATGACGTCTTGCCATTGTGGTTGCTATGTGAGATAAAGAAGTAAGAACGTTTAAAAACAGGTTGGACTAAGTGCACGTGTATTACTGTGCGTTTCAATGAGGAAATACATTGGAGTCTTATGGAATCTTATTGAAAAGATGTACCCTGTTGCCAAAATAATGGTAAAAACTCCAGAAACAGGTTGCCAGGACCACGATGAGATATCAAGGAAAAACACACGTTGCAGGGAGGAGCGTACTGGATAATGTGAGGCAGGCATGGTATGATAATTAAGGACACAGCCATAAGAGGTGCAAGTTTCAAAAACTTTATTAAGTTTGACTGGGATTGGAGGATTCTTAACTGGCCCTAATTCTATAATGGGAGTAGTCTTGACCATCAATGTAAAATAAAAGGGTCCTAGTCAGTCAGTCAATCAAAGGAAAAAGTCACTGTCAGAAACCTATACTTGCCCTCAAGTTTCACAATAACTAAGTGTGGGACAATGGATGAAAATAAAGAGTGTATTAAAAGAATGTCAGAATGGCAATGAAAGTGGCTCACCCCTCCCTTCCCCAAGTTCAGTTCAATGGGATTCTTACAAAGTTACTTCAGGTTAGATAGCATGCACAGTTCAAAGATTTCTCATAAATCTGTTAGGCTTCCCTTGCCTATTTCAATATCAGTTCAATATTGAGGTGAGGTGCCCCTCTGCAAGAAACAACACGGCATGATAACCTGTTCTTGTGCAAATTTACCCACTCAGAGTCTGCAGCCACATGTTTGAGCTCACTGGACCTTTCATAAAGGATTAATATCCATTTGTATATAAGTCTTTGTCCCTCCAATTTGAGCAGTCCAGCACCGAAATTCGATGGAAATCCTCCTTTGAACAAGAGTACCAACAGCAACCCAGACACGTGTTTCGGCCCAGTCGTGCCTCATAATTGAGGTGGAGCTGTGCCTCTAGGAGCACAGTGATCAAGCGGTCCACATCTGGATAACCTTAGGTAACTTAGGGTGACCAAACCCAAGTTCCTTTTTCCCACAGAACAAGTTATCATGTCATTTTCTTTCTTGCAGAGGGGCGCCCTGAAAATGAATTTCCTCCTTTGAGAAAGGTCCAGTGAGCTAAAACATGTGGCTGAGGACTCTGAGTGGGTACATTCCCAGGTTATCATGATGTGTTCTTTCTTGCAGAGGGGCACCCTGACCTCTTTTTGAGTGCGGGTCAAGCCTTATAGTTAAAGTGAGTCAGACTTCCATGGGAACCCTTCAAAATTGTATTGTTAATTACTTGATTCAGTAATGGCTTTAACTGAAATTTTGTATAAGATTAAAAACACACCGTCCCCCCATACTGCAAAGTTTCGTAAAGATTTGTAAAACAATAAAAAAGTTATTAAGCTTCCCCCCAAAAATTTTTGGGAAAAGTGCGGCCTACTTCCCATTTGTTTTCCCATAGACAAACAAGGCCAATGTTTGCCAAAGCGCACAGCCCAAAATGCTGGACGGATTTGGACTAGGTCCAAAACAACTTGGGCACGAAGGGTTGAAGGGTTGACTCGCAATCCATACATGGTTTGGGGTTATTCCATGCAGTCATTTTTTAAATATTAGATATCCCCCCTCCCCAAAGATAGATACAGATATTTAGGGGATTTACAAGAAACCAGGTTTTTTTTAGAAATGAAACGACCGCCATCTTGTTTCTCTCTCGATGCAAGCAGTATCTGCAGCAATAGCCGAGAAGATGAGAAAATTAAACACAGGAAAAAAGCTATTTGCAGGTCAAACAGCAGTCTAATGCCATCAGGCTAGAGGTGTTGGGGGTGGTGGTGGTGACTAGAGGGCACCAAGTGAAATATGGGAGTTGGATCCGGTCTAGGGACTGAGTTTTCAACACAAAGCTTCCTGCAGCCTGATCTATAGGTACGAGTACCATAATTAGAAAGCAAACTGCGTCACAGAAAAAGAGTGTGTTGTGGGGGGGGAAAGGGAGAGAGCATGGGAGGTGAGGCAATCCGGGAGTGGGGAAGCTGGCACAGATGAGGGAGGCACTTGGTGAGGCAGGAAAGAATTTTTGTTTCTGCCGTTTTGCCGATATTCGTGGCTACAAAGGACTGCAGATAGCCGAGGGTATGCATAGTTTGGTACCGGCAGTTACAGTTTTTCTTTTTAAACATATTTTTACAGCTATAGTGAAATTGGGGGTGAAAAATCTCTGGCCATAGCCAGTGACTTGGTTGCCATCCAAGTCTCCAAACCATGCAATAACCAGGACAGACCATGCTTAGCACCAAAGTGAGGAAGGGGCCAGCCTCCTCAGGTCACGTTGCCTGACAAATGAGCCAATCTTACAAGGCCACTTTTTCCTTGCTTTGAAGCTAAGCAGGGTAAGTCCCGGTTATTGCATGGATGGGCAACCAAATGGGCATCTAAATTATTATTATTTTTAAACCGTGCTACTGTCAGTCCTTGAAAGTTTTGAACTCAGAGACCATTTTTTGCCTTTTGCTGAATTGCATTCTTGTATTTATAGTCTCCCAGTCAATCATTAAAATATATATATATTTTTACAGCAACAGTGGGTTTCCCATCCCTGCAGTATCTACGATGAACCCTTCTTAGTTTCAAAGTTAGGAAAGGGTCAGCCCCCTGAGGCCCTTTTGCCTGGGGCTGGATCCTTCCGTGCTTTGAAACTAAGCTGTGTGATTCCGGGTTACTGCATGGATGGCAGACAGTCCACAGTCCTGAATGCTGTGTTTTTTCTTAGTTTTAAATATCTCATAAAACACGGAATCCTCAGTCCTTGAAAGTTTTGCACCCAGAGACAATTTGTTTGCCTTTTGCTGATTTGCATCCTGTTATTTTTATTCTCACAGTGAAGATGGGGGTTAACACAATTGTAAACCTTTGCCTAACACAGTTCTATAAGGATTGATATATTTGAGTGACATTATGGTATGTGTACTTTTCAAGTTAGCTTTATAAAGCAAAGCATTGTGGAAAGCCAGAAATGGGGGTGAGTAGCAGAAATGATTAGAGGGCAAGTAAGTCATGAGTATCTATCCACGATGTGGCAAGAGAGTTTGCAATCCTGGACACTTGTGCAGTTAATTTCCCCTGATTGTGGCTGCTTTTCAGAGCACCAGTAAAGGACACAATTGGGTGGACAGCATAACTTTTTTCAGACGGCGGACACAACCCCTTGGGTTATTTTGAGGTTGGTAAACTTGCTCACATTTTTGAATACCAGGGTTTTACTCATATTGGGATTTTTTTTTCTCCATGGAATATTTCACTACAGATTGCTGGGTTTAAAAGGTGAGCACCTTTTATACGTTGCCAGCATATTTATTGTAAGAATTCCTCTCTCAGGTTATTTTTCTGGTGTTCATTACTTTTTTTTAAACCAATGCTATTTTGTCTTCCCCACTTTCTTGTAAGGAGAAGGTCAATTGTACTACATTTGTATATTTTACTTTAAAAAATATGCTCATTTACTGTGCGTACATTCATAGGTGCCAGCTTTTCATTTTCACTATGGGGGCAAAAGTACCTGGGCATATGACATTCTTGCAGCTGATAATTTTGTACCCTTTTCTGTGTTGCTTAAATGTGGTTAGTTGGGGTTGTGCAATGTATCACAACAGTCCCCAGGAGACCAGCCATAAAACAAGGTGCTTGTAGCACAATGCTTAACCAAAGTGTGTGATCGCCTGCAAATAATTTAATCTCACTGCACCATGACTAAACATATTGTGAGTTCTCAAAGCTTGCAATCTTTTATACATAATAAAAACAAAATAGATATGTTTACAGCTACAGTGGGTTTCCCAACCATGTAGTAACTAGGTAGAACCCTGCTTAGCTTCAAAGAGAGGAAGAGGGCAGCCCCCTCAGGCAATGTTGCCTAATGAACGTCTCCCTTGCAAGACCACTTAGAGCAGCATGGTCCTTCCTCTCTTTGAAGCTGGGCATTTGTTATTCTTGCAGCTTGTTGTTTTTCCCTTTTACATGCTGCTTGAATGTGGTAAGTTGGGGTTGTCCAATGTTTCACAATAGCACCAAGAGACCGACCATAAAACAAGGGGCTTGTAGCACATTGCTTAACCAAAGTGTCTGATCCTCAGTAAATAATTTAATTGCACAGGGCATTAACTAAATACATTGGGAGTTCTCAAAACCTGCAATCTTTTATACATAATAAACAATAGATATTTTTACAGCTACAGTGACATCGGGGGTGAAAAATCACTTGTGACCCGAGTCTCCCATCCAATCAGTAACTAGGACTGACCCCAGTTAACTTCAAAGCGAGGCAAAGGCCAGCTCCCTCAGGCCATTGTGCCTAATAAGTGCGGCAAAGTTACAAGACCACTTAGAGCAACATGGCCTGAGTGGGCTGCCCTCTTACTCACTTTGAAGCTAAGCAGTACATGGGTGTCAGCTTTTGATTTTCGCTATGGGTTCAGAAAGTACCTGGGCATATGTTATTCTTGCAACCTAACCAAGTTACATGTCTTGCATATATTGTTATATGCCACACATCCCTTGTTATTTGGAAGATGATCATTCAGATTTCCTTTTAACTTTGCATTTTGGGACTTGTAGTACTGGAGACTTGAAGAACAAAACAAAACTACAAGTGACAAAATGCACAAAAAAAACTGGATGCACATTTTCTGAATTACATGGAAACATGCAACTGCACCCACCCACACACACACACAAACACACTGACAACTCACACTGGACGTGTCACAATGCTAACATACACATATGGGTGCACAAGCATGCGTACAAACTAACACACGCCATCATGGAGCAAATGCACACTGCATGTACAATCCCTCACACACACACCGTCACACCATGTACACACATACACTCACATCAACACAAATACATTGCATGCACACCCTCTCGGATGACATGCCACCCTCACAAGACACATTACCCCTTACACTGCACATATATTCAAAAAGAGGACTAAACTGTATCTAGGAAACATTATAAAACAGAGAAAATGGAGAAAGAAAATCACATTTATGCTGAACATTGCCATCGGAGAACCATGGCCTGAAGGAGTTTGAGATGTAGCACTTAAACATTATGCTACAATTATGTTATTGTTTGGATTCTCACAAGTTTCATAACTAGCCTTTTATCATTGAACATATTAAATTATGGGCTAATTATGAAATGTATGCCTTGTAAAGCAGCAAGCCATTGTGGCCTAGTGTTTAAATGTTGGGCCTTGCACTCTGGCAGATCAGGGTTCAAAGCTGTATGTTTTTTATGTTATTCAACTAATTTAATTAAAAGAAAAGCAATGCAACTGGGAGGTAGCAAGGTGCAATGTCAGCGATGTTCAAACATCCCTTGCGCCAAAACAGCAGTCCCGGATTGGCTTTTGCACCAAATAGTGTGCCCCAAAATAGGCTCTACAGTGGAGTGGCTACGCCAAATCGGTGCGTGGCAAAAGGCTAGTGATCTGCTAGTGTTTTAAAATGGACAGTGGGCACGGCACCACTGACCATGACTGAACAACATGCTAGTGGTCTGGAAGTATTCAAAAATATATGGAATAACAAAATCCTTAAAATTCAATGAACAAAATTTAGTTGCTGGGACATTAGGGTGAGCAATACAGTGCATCACAACCTTTGAAATTCAAGGAAAAATCTTTAGTTGCATGGACGTTAAGGTGAGAACTTAATGCAACAAATCCCTGAAATTTAGCCACCTTAACTTTGCGCCCTTGTTGCAATACATTGTATTGCTCACCTTAACGTCCCTGCAACTAGTTTTTCCTTGAATATATACATATATGTGTATATGTGTATATATATATATATATATATATATATATATAATACATTCAATGAAAAAACATTGTCAAAGGGACGTTATGGTTAAGTTGCAGTAATAAAAACCCATGAAATTCAATGGAAAAACTTTGTTAAAGGGACGTTATGGTACAAGTAAAACCGAAACCCCCCAGAAATTCACCAGTTAAGGTAAGCTAAGCAAGCATAACTCGTGCCACCATTGTGTACTGCTAAAACAAACACCCCGTACTTGAAAGATGACATCACACATGTCATTGATGACATCACATAATAATATAATTTTGATGAACAGTCCCTATAAGGGTTAGTGTTTATAATGTTGGTAACAAGAGGTCAGCGGTGATCGGAAATCTATCATAAAGTACTTATTGTTTTAGATGTAAAGAACATCCTGATTGCACATCTCTGTGACACGCTGGGAGTCACAGGTCAGGCTCTGGCATGGTTAACCTCCTTTCTGACCCCCCATCCCAGGTGGAGCTTGGTGCCTTTCTCTCCACTATCGCTCTCTCAAACCTGCGGTGTTCCCCAGGGATCAAACCTATACCCCTGGTTCTTCAACTTCTACATGGCTACCTTGGCACATGAGATGCCACTTTCACCTCTAAATTCCAGTCTTACGTGGAGGACACGCAACTATATTTAAGGCTACCCTCAACCGCCTCCTCCTTGTCACTCATATCTGACTGTCTGTCTGCTAGTCAGTATTGGTGTGCTGCAAACAACCTCTGCCTCAATGCCGGTAAGACTGAGATTAATTGTATTGGGACCCCTGCTCCCGCTTTCCCACTTTCACTCTGGCTGGCCGCCCTTGGCCCTGCGCCCGCTCCCACCTGTGAGGCCAAAAAACGTGGGGCCATCTTTACTCTCTCCTTCTCCTCTCACATTTCGGCTACACCTCCTCAGAGGCACTCTACCTTTTCTCACTTTCCCCCAGTGGCTCACTGTCTCCAGGGCCCTGATTCTCTTCAGGCTGGACTATTGCAACAGCCTGTCCCTCATCCTCCCTGCTTCTGCGCTGCACCCTCTGCAACTCATCCAGAACAGAACCGCAAGACTTATCTTTGGCCTCAAGCCCACGGACCGCATCTCTCTGGCGCTGAAATCCCTTCACTGTATCTGACCCTCTGCATTGTCCACAAGGCTTTCTGGGGCCTGGGACCTTCTTAGCTACAAGGTTGCCTACCTAAATACTGTCCCCCATGAGCCCTCTGCTCATCTACCTCCAACCTTCTGTGGGTGAGCCAATTCTCCAAGCAGAGTTTTGGAGGGAGATCCTTATCCTCAGCAGAGGCCTCCCTCTGGAATAACCTCCCTGCCACCCTCAGTCTTGAGCCTGATCTTCTTAAGTTTGGAAACTCCTCAATACCTTCAAGCCCATAGACCTAGGGCCCTTTAAAATGAGGTAGCAATACATCGAGATGGGTGGAGATGCAGACGTTACTCAAACATCAATAATCAATCCGACTCAGGAAGTTAGCAAAATGGTGCTGTTTTATTTGCAATAATCCAAAACAGGGAGTTACAACGGACATCATTCAATGTTCGCTCGATTCCTCTCAGAGCATTTAATAACAAACACAATCTTTTATAGTAAAAACTTGTCATAAGTGACGTTACACTACATAGCAAACTACAAAAACCTTCTTGGGGATGTGAAAGGATTACAGGGAACATCTAGGTATATGTTTCATACTAACAGGGGAAGTGATTGGGTCTCTACTGTCAGGTGGGAAATTAAGCCCATCCTAAGTGCAAATCATCTGTCGTGTCACTCTAATACTCAATACTTCATTGGTTATACAAACTATAGAGCTCTTTGATACATGGCCCTCTACCATTGGTTTGGCACCCCTCTGGAATATTCCACACACTAGCAGCATGCAGGCTATCATTCCAGATGCATGGATGGTTGGTGTGATCATGCCTCCCCTTCCAATTAGCCCCACATCTATCATCACTCTTGCAGTCTTCCAGTCAATTAGGCTTTCAACATGGCCTTGTAGAGGCTCTCTGAGGCTGAGAAATGAAGGGAGTAACTTCTTGGTTTTGGTGTAGCTCGACCCAAATTCTATTTTGATCTGACCATGTGACTGGGAGACTTCATTTTCAAGCCTTTTGCAGCATTTAATTCTATTAAATGACGAACTCTTGACACCTTCAGTGTTTTTTCATTCCAGTTCAACCAGATGTTTGTTTCTTTCTCACGTTCACTGTAACTACTGGATGGACACCCAGGCTCATGGTGGCCTTGTCTTATTGGTGCTGGGCCAGCCAAGCCTTTCTTGAATTTCTCTCTTTCCATTAGTAATTTTCCATCTATGCGTCACTGAAAACTCTTTCCAATCACGGGTTTCAGCCTTGCTTAAAGTGGACTGTGGAATATCCAGGTTCTATATATTCCTATGTATTATACATTGGTGCATCACTGGAAAATTATTCAATACTTAGCCAGCCTTAAGATTACTTTGTCTACTTGCGTTACAGCATCTGTACAAGTGTAAACTGATTTACATATTCTTCAGCGTTTCTGTAGCATGAGCATCTTCATCTCGAGCCCGAAATGTTGCTCATCTTTTCCATCTTCTCTTCAGAGTTTATAGAATGTCTATATTCTGCCTTGTGCATCTTTTGCAGGTGCATCATCTTCTACTCTGCATGACGTGACCAGTCTTCTCTTCGACTCATTTTCACACTTCCTCCGGGACTTTGTCCAAATGGTTATTTCTTCGTGAATGCATATATGGTTTTCTTAATTGATACCTTGTTTCCATGATTTTCTGCAGTACAGGCATCCTTACTGGAACTGCATATGTTGCAATCTTCGGCTCCCAACATATAGGCAGCATGGGGTGGAGCTTTTTTTGGGTGCACTTGATTCCACTTCTACACCTTCCTCTTCTCCTCCTTCTTCTCTCTCCATCTACCCTGCTAACCTAGCTCTCTGCTCTTTCCAACTCTCCCTCCTCTTCCTTACAGCTTGTTGACTGGCCACCTGGTGTACCTCATAGTTTCACATGTCCCTAGCACCCCCGCCAGTTCTCTCTGCACTTGCCTCATGGCCCTGCGCCCCATCCTAGCTCACTGCACTTGAGAATTTACCCAAGAGTGGATCTCTCTGCACTTACCATAGGCTCCACTGACTGAGTGCACTTGGACCCCCACCTCCCTTGACGGTCTGTGGACTTGCACAATCCGAATGCACCTTTGCCTGAAGATTGTCTGTCTGTTCCCCGTTGCCTTCACCCCTTAGTGTGCACTTGGTAAAACTGCAGAATTGTCTTTAGGCCTATTTGCTGTATCTCAACGGTTAAATGTATATTTATAAAGCACCTATACACAGGCAAGTGTTTCAAAGCGCGGAATGAGGGAGGAAACATGGGGAAAAACAACAGTAACTCAGAGCCCTTGAAATTCTGAGACGATAATTGTCTGCCCAGGCAGAGTACGTGAATATTAAACATTAACAAACCATACCAAAGAAAACATTATATTTGAGTGTTGTTGTTAATACATGAACCTAATCAGACATACAAATAGGCAATATATGCAGCATGTACTAAAGAAGTACAATATTTTTAATTTGGTAATTTCCAATAGTAAAATAATAAATGCTACTTTATGAAAGTTTTGCGTAATGATAAATATTGAATCTTACTAGCTCTATGCGACAGAAAAAGAAAAAAGCACAGAAACACATTTGTGTCTGAAATTCTTCTCGCTGCCATACAATAAATACCATAATCCATTGCCATTTATAACTATCCACAGTTTCTGCATTCCCCTGTCTAGCCTATTCCTTATTAGAAAACACGGATTGCACATGCACAGGATCACTGAAAACAGCCCTTCTACTCTTTTTACTGCTATGTTTGTAACACTCCCTCGTTGCCTGTTTTAAACCATTCACATATGTATACAACAGACACTTAAAACAATTCTACATATAGCTTATCAATGTCTTTAGTTCCACCCACCAACTGCCACTTAACAATGTTCTACAAATCTTTTGCTTCTACATTTCCCATAATTATACCAACAAATTATACATAGTGCTCCTATAAATGCGCATATGCATTGTGCAGTGACAGAAGTTCATTTTTATCAAATTTGTTTATTGGCATTTGTAAGCAAACAGTGGTACAATAAATCATTGTGTGTTAGTTACAGGTATGCAGTTTGCTTACTGGATGTATTCTGCCAAAATAAGCAAACAAAACAAACAAGTCAAACAACATAACAACAGTTCTCCACGCAAGTCAACTAGATCTTAGTGTTCTCCGCTCTGTGGTCAGGCCCGGAGCAAAGACCAACAATATAACAATCGTACATAGCTGGGCCATGGTAACCAAGTTCCACTCGGTCTGGGAATATTAGAGCTGGCGATAGGGAAAAAAATAACCAGCTATTAACAAAACACCTTATGTTGTGACAGGCTGTTCACGATGGCTTGTCATCTGAGGGGTGAAACATATCCCAAACCAATTGCTTCCATAACTCGTAAGCTCCACCCGATGGAGTGTCTAGTCTCTGTGCCGACCTTGCCCACACTCTGGTCTCTGCCTCAGCCCAAGTATCAACGTCTCTAAGCCAGTATGAATATTGAGGACCCTCAGCCAACTTCCAGGACATGGCAATGCAACGCTTAACAAGGATACATAAACTTAATGATGTGCTTGTGTTTACTGTTACTCAAGGAATGCACCTAACAGGCACACCAATGGATTCCAGGAATATCTTGTGACCCCAGCCTTCCTACATGCCTGCTCAACCCAAAACCAGAGACCCTTGACCGTAGCACAACGCCAAAACATCTGTATCAGATTGACCCCATCACCCCAACACCAGGGACAGGTTGACTGTTTACCTTTATTAAATTTTGCCATTTTGCTAGGTGTCATATAGGTGCGGTGAAGCACATTTAGTTGGACCAATTTGAAGCAGGAAATCTTGGACACATCCTTGGGAAACCTGAGAATACGTTCCCACACCTGCTCCCCAATCTCCACTCCTAGGTCTGATTGCCAGCATGTTTTTAGCTTGGGACTCCGGGGATAAAATCTATCCATTAAGATACCATACTGTCTAGACACTGTTCGCCAGCCATCCTCCAGAGAAAGCATTAAGACCAGCAGCGCTGTTGCCACCAGTTCCTCCGAGTTCACAGACCATTTTTGTTTAACCACCCCCGTTATTCTCATATATCGCAGGAACTGCCAACCAGGAAGTCCACTTTGCTCAATGATAGTGACCAGTTCTTTAAATTTACCATTTTCGAACATGTCGCCCCAGGTAGAGACTCCCCATCACTCCCAACGTTGTGCCACCACAATCTCTAATCCTGCATACATGTGCCACTATCGGTACATCGGGCGAGTAACGGCAATCTATCTTCAATCATTTCAGTGCTTTATGCCACACCTTTGTGCCCAAGCTGATTACTAATGGTATAGTGTCCAGACAGTTCAATGGTAGCCATATCACTTCTCTGAGGCGGGCAGATCTCAGCCCCATAAATTCCAGTGGCCCTAGCCTGAGCTTGGTACATTGTAATCACTGGAGAAATTGGTCCTTGACCATGTCGGTAAAAGAACCTTACGATCCCCCCTCCATATTTTTCCAGCGACATGCAGGATTTTGCCGCCTGAAGGGGCCAGTTCCCTTGGTTGTTGAACCTCACCCCCAGGTAATCATATTGTTGGACCTGTTCCAACTGGATGTTGTTTAAATCCAACCTGTGTTTTTTATAGGGGGTAAATCTTGGGCAAAATATCAACAATTTGTTCTTTTCCATGTTGATCCCCATGGACAACTCTGAGCATATTTCTGCAACGGCTCCCAAGGTAGCTATGAGGCCCTTTGCTGTGGTAGATAATAACACAGCATTGTCTGCGAAAAGTAAAATCGGACAGATCTCCTGACCCAGATTGGGGGGATCCAAGCACTTAGCCCTCACGTGTCGCACCACCTCATCTATATATAGCAAGAGCAATAGTGGGGCCAGGGTACATCCCTGTTTTATGCCTCTATTCACACTAAAAGATTCAGTTAATTCCCCCCAAACCCTATTGAACTGAGGCTGTGTTGTCTGTATACAGATGTATTATGATCCGCAGCAGCCTCTGTGGAATCCCTCTTCCAACCAGGATTTCCTAGAGCTCTGGCCTGGATACAGCGTCAAAGGCAGTCCTGAGATTGACAAAGACAGCATAGATCTTCATCTTTCTCAAGACTGCATACTTAGACTTGTTCAGCTGCAGACGAAATACTTTGGTGAAAACCCTGCCTGTAGGTGGTCTATAACTTTACTTTGGGTGGCCCACTCTTATAGATGTGCATGGATTGTTTTGGAGAAGATTTGCCAGGTTCTCCCTCGCCCTTTCTTGTATATCAGGATTATTATTGCGTTTAACCATGAGGGGGGACCCTGTTAAAGAGGAGCATTACAAATGGTCCCCACACTTCCATTTCCTCTTTAAATATATCGGTGGCCAAATAGTCTGGCCTGGGGGCTTACATCCACTAACTCCATATGGAGAGAAATTTTATCTCTTTTTGCTCCTTCCTGTTGCTTGCTTGCTCTCCCCATCAAATTTGCTTTTCTCCCATTCCATACAAATCCCTAAAGTGGGTCAGCCAAGTAGATGTGCTAATATCAGTCTTAACCCCTCCCTGCCCTTCGTTTGAACCACTCACTATTTTACAGAATGTACAGGGATCCCTTGCTTGTGCTGCTACCTGCATCCTCTCCCATTCTGAGCGGACAAACTCTTATTGTTTTGCTTTTAATAGAGCTTTATAGGTGGCCCTAAAAGCTCTCAACTTAGTTTTGTCAGGCCTGTGACAATTTTTTAAACAATTCAATATTTCAGATTTTGCCAATCTACAATCTTCGCCATACCATTGTTGGAATTTGATAGCATGTTTTTTTACTTTTTCCACAACTTTAGAGAAAAAGGGTTCAATGGTCATGACTAGTTCTTCAAAGGACGAAAGAATCTCAGCATGCCCTACTTCCATCATAGCAATTGCTTCAAATACAGGAACAATTGCTTCATATATGTGTCATTTCACCTCTCCAATATCACAGTCTGACCATTTAACCCACTGTTTGGATACTCCCTCCAGGTGAACATAGATGCTATGATTTTCAGTAGAAGCCTCCCCCTTTCAATTCTGTCAATGTAACTTCAAAGTCAGAGGCCTATGATCACTGACCTGAGTATTTGTGACTTCAAAATCAAGGACTTTCGCCCATAGTGCAGCTGAAAGAAAAAATATAGTAAATATGAGAGGCTTTGTTGGGCCCTCCAAAAATGATGTTGTAAATTGACCATTATAGACCCTTAGCCAAAGTTTCAACAGCCTGGTGGCAAAAAAGAAGGCCATCGGGTGGGGTCCCCCCATTTTGGGCATAACTACAGGTGGAATGTCCCAGGCCTCATCAAAGTCGTCCCAAGCCCCCTCTAGATCCATCAGTGGTTCAATTTGAAGATTTAGATCACCCAACAGTATTACAAGGTGATTTAATTTATTTTGGCTCAGAGTAGTCTCTATCTAAGCCCAATCTCTTTAATCACATGGTTGGCATTCTTCTTTCCCACCCAATTATGTACATTACAGAGGGATAAGGGATTAGATCCCTGAGAGTTCAGGACCAGGTACTGGGCATCGGAGGTACCACAGTCGACCCTGGTGATCTGGAAATCCAGGGCTGTGCTGATCCAAATAGCCAGTCCCCCAAATGGTCTCCCCTTAGACCCCTTCAGGGCTGGTTCCCACTATACCTTGTAACCCTCAAAATTAATGGTATCCATTTGCCAAGTTTCCTGGCAACATATCAGGCCCAACCCCTGAATCCAGTCGCACCAGTCTGGATCAACCAGGTGCCTCTTAAGACCTGCTACGTTCCAGGAAATTAGACTGATCTCTCTTTCTCTCTCTCTAGGCTGGGACCTCTGGTCATGTGTCTCATTATGTCAATCCACAGCTTCAAGGTCCATACAATCCCTCACTCCCCTCTTGTTGTACAACATCCACAATCTTTGTGTATTAGCTCCTATCAGGTGTGGCATATTATAGGACCTATTAGATTTGGGTCAGATAACAGGTAATGGCCTGATAGATATTCTAGAGACCGGGACGATGGCCAATAACCCATTCATTAGCCACTCACCTTTTAAATAGACCACTATTGTATCCTCCTTATTGTTATGAGGAGCGTGCCTCATGCAGCTCGCTATATCACTTTGTATAATGCATTTAGATCCCCTTGTAGTTCTAAAATGATCTATTACTTTGTTTGTGAGTGACTCTTGTGATTCATAGGACCCTGGGGTTAATCTCCCCACATTATGTAAGGTAACTGACGGACCATTGTTAGTATCGAATTAATTTAAATGGACACCTCCAATTTTCTCCCCCCGCCTAGGCCCCGCTGGTATAGCATTAGGGATTAAGAGCCAAGGGGCCAGAGGTTATTAGGAATTGGTGAACACGGGGCATTACTATCTGCAAGGCACTCGCGGTCTTCATCGATAAGACGACATTATTCTTATGAGCATACATGGAAATCTTCTTATGACCACATTTGGGTAAATCAATGAATACAGTAAAAGGAACATCTTTTAAAGCATTGAGATACAAATAAAAAGAAGATGGGACAAACCATAGTTCTGACCACCCCCTTTAGTAGTAGAAAAATTATCTTTCAAACAACAATCATATGTATATTTAACCATACTTGGTGTTTCAAGGCGCGACGAAGCGTGGGAGGGGGAACAGATGGAAGACAGAGACAATGATCTTACTAGGCCAGGTGACATTGAGATTGTGCAAGTGCAGGGGAGGGTGGAAGGGGAAAAGTGTGAGGGGAAAGGGGGGGCTGTGCAGTACATATGATAAACAGTACATTTAATAAAAAATATAAATAAGAAGGGCAGCCTGCTGGTTGCAATGCAAGGGTAAATGCAGACATCAGGTGTCAAGTGCTGGTAGGGGGCTGTAGGAATGCAGAAACAGCCCCAGAGTGCAAGGGTTGCGAGAGGGGCAGTGCAGGTGTGGAATTAGCAGGGTGGGGACCTGGGCCCGAGAACAGAGGGTAGAGCAGGTGACCAGTGAATTTTCAGTTTCGGCCAGGAGTTCAGCAAGGGAGAGGAGGAGAGAAAGCAGGGAAAGCAGAAGCAAAGAGGAAGCTCTTGAGGTGCTTCTGGAACTGGAGATGGTTTTCCTCAAGTTTCAGAGAGGCAGGGAGGCTTTTCCAGAGTGAGGCCCCTGCTGAAGAAAGAGATCTACCACCAACTTGTTGCTTGGAGAAGCGACTGACCCTGAGGGAGTCTGAGGTAGATGAGCGAAGAGCTTGAGAAGGAAGATATTTAGGAAGAGAGAGTTGTAGGTATTGATGCCCCAGGCCCCAGAAGGCTTTGTGGACAATGGAGAGGGTTTTGAACTTAATCCTCGATACCACTGGGAACCAGTGCAGGGATTCTAGTCCTGGAGAGATATGGTCCCTGGGCATGAGGCCAAGGACAAGTCTCGTAGTCCTGTTTCGGATGAGTTGCAGAGGGCAGAGAGTAGAGGCAGGAAGATTTAGAAAGAGGCTGTTGCAGTAATCCACCTGGAGAGAACCAGAGCTCTGGAGACAGTGAGCTTCTGGGGGAAGCAGAGGAAAGGAAGAATAACTTTGAGGAGGTGCAGCTGGTGATGTGAGGAGAAAAGGAGAGTTTACAGTCGAAGATGACCCCAAGGTTTTTAGCCTCACAGGTGGGAGCAGGAAGAGGGCCAAGAGAGGCCTGCAAGACCGTGACAGGAAAGGAGGGCACAGGTGTGCTGATGAGGAGAATCCCAGTCTTACTAGCATTAAGGCAGAGATCATTGGCAGCACACCACTGCTGGATAGCAAACAGACAGTCATAGATCATGGAGGAGAAGAGGTGGCTGAAGGAAGCCTAAAAATGAGCTGAGTGTCACCCGCATGGCACTGAAAGTTGGGGCAGAGAGCAGCAATGCGGTGGGCAAGTAGTGCCAGGTATTGGTTGAACAGCCAGGGGCAGAGGTTAGACCCCTGGGGAACACCACAGGTAGAGATAGAGGAGAGGAAGGACCCAAGTTAAACCTGGGAGGTTCGATCAGAGAGGAAAGAAGTCAGCCATGCCAGGGCCTGACTGGTGATCCCCAGGTTATCACGGAGACGTGTTGAGCAGGATGGCATGGTTGACCATGTCAAAGACAGAGGAGAGATCAAGTAAGTTTAGGACACAGGGGGTGTTGGAATCAAGGTTGGAGAGCAGGTCTTCATGGATGTTCACGAGAGCAGTTTCTGTGCTTCTGGCAGCTCTGAAGCCAGACTGATGGTCATGAAGGCAGCCAACAGATTCAGTGTGGAGATTGAGCTGGGAGATGGCCAGCTTTTCTAGGAGTTTGCTCAGGAAGGGAGTGACCGAGATTGGGTGATAGTTAGCCAGGCAGGAGGGGTCGGCAGAGGGTTTCTTATAAAGAGGGTGCAGAAGGGAGTGCTTCAGGGGGGAAGGGAAGACTCCAGTGGCGAAGGAGTGGTTGTAGAAGTCAGCCAGAGCAGGAGCCAGGGAGTCGATGTGGTCCTTAATGGTTTTTGAGGAGCAGGGGTGAACCTGTCTGGGCGAGACTTTCATTGATCGGACGTGTCTAGAAACCTCATGGGCGGAGAACAGGGGAAAAGCAGAGAAGGAGGGAGGAGAGGTGGCTGCTGAAGGGCCAGAGGAAGACGAGGGAGTTGAAGGGGTAAGGGGGGAGGAGGAGAGTGAGGACAGGATGTCCTGAGTTTTAGAGATGAAGTGAGAGGCCAGTGCCGTACAGAGGGCCTGGGAAGGGACAGGAGAGGTAGAGACTGCGGCAGGATTGGACAGTTCCTTGCAGATTTTAAACAGCTCAGCCGAGTTATTAGATGCTGCAGAGATGCAGGCTTGGATATACGCTCTCTTCTTGGTGAGGACAGAGAGCCGGCATTGCCTTTGGAGCAGGTGGCAGGCCAGTTTGTCAGATGATGTACATGAAGCGTACCATTTCCACTCAGCCACCCTGCACTTGCGTTTAAGGGTGACACGGTCAGTTGCACTTGGCTTTGGTTTTCATGTAGATTCTCATGACAGGGGCAAGAATATAAAGAGTATCAGATATAGCAGAGTGGAGCATGGAAAGGGCTGTGTCAGGGTGAGAGTCAGCCAAAGGGGGGGAGAGGGGAGAAAGTGGTGGCAAAAGCCTCATTTGACATGCGCTTCATGGGTCAGATGACCGAGAAGGTGGGTGGCAGTGATGAAGGTGGCTTGGCCTGGGGGGTAGAGAGGGTGAGATGAGGGGAAAGGAGAAAGTGATCACTCCAGGAGAGAGGAGTGGTGAGAGGGACAGAAAGATGAAGGTCTGAGGAGATCAGCACATGCCCTACAGAGTGAGTCAGGCCTGAGGGGAGAATAGAGAGGGAGAGGGAGTTGCATAGGTTGTGAAAGAGTCCAGAGGGAGGACAAGAGGCATCCAGATGGATGTTGAAGTCTCCAAGAAGGAGAAGTTGAGTGGTCAAGGCCAGGAGTGCAGAGGAGAGATCAGCCCACTCAGAGAGGAAGGAGGAGTTTGACCAGTTGGCCGATAGATAGTAGCCACAGTATGGGAATGGCTAGGGGAGAGAGAGAGCCTGCAGACCAGGCATTTGAAAGAAGAGTAGGCCTGCGTAGGAATGACAGAGGCAGGAATCCACTCGGGGAAGATCAGGGCTACACCCCCTCTGAGCAGTTGGACCTGGGTGGGGAGAGGATGAGAGTGTCAGAGAGGAGCCGTCAGGGAGGAGAGTGTCAAAGCTTGTGACAGAGCTGGCAGTGAACCAGCTCTCGGTGAGACCGAGGACATCAAGGTCAAGTTCTTCCAGGAGGTGGCAGATGTCGCAGGAGTGTTTGACAGCTGAGCGAGAATTAAGAGTGGCAATATGGAGAATTTTGCTGCTCTTGAAGGACTTCCGGGGAGGGGTACAAATCAGAGGTACGTCCTCCAGAGGTTTAGAAGGAGCCTGAGGTGGGGCAGAGAGGGAAGGAGAGGGCAAGGTAGCAGAGGAGGAGGCAGTAGGGCGAGGTGAAGATGATGTGGGGAGAAGAGAGGGGACAGCAGGAGAAGAAAGGAAATTGATGAGGCGCGGGAAGCATCTATAAAAGAGGAGAAGGTTGGCCTGAAGGCCTTGGACCAAGACAGTGCCATTCACATAGACATTAATGATGACCTTAGAGGTCTGGAAGGAGGCCAGGAGGGCATCCCACCGGGTCCCACCATTAATGGGAGAAGAAGAGAAAGGAGAGAGCACAGAGACCATATGTAGGGTCCATAGGTCTGGTGAGGAAACGGCAAAGGGGATGTCAGTGAAAGTTTGCCTGGAGGAGGCGCTGGTATAGGTGTCAGCGATAGGAGGCCTGGGTTGGAGACCAGGATGTCCTTTTTAAACGTCTTCCTTCCAGATTTAGTGAGGAGGGCAGGATAGTCGATAGAGAAGCAGTTAGATAAAATAGGCGAGACAGAGAGCACCATAGAGTCGAAGGGCAGAGGGTAGAGGGGTAAGGAAGAGGGAAGGGAAGAGTACTAGGGAATGACACAGGGCAGGGTGCAGGCAGACAATACAGCGAGAAGCAAGAAGGTGGGCAGTAGGACAAGACAATGACACTCCTAATTGAAGCACAATAGCAATGCAAATTTTCTTTTTTTAAAACAGGAGGACAAAAACACATAAGTTTGAGAATCCTGAATAGTGGGAGAAAGGCCTGGGTTTCACAGTGCAATTTAAGGTACACAGCAATGCAGGTGAAAATTAGAGAAACAAGAGGGAACCCTTTAGTTAACCTGGATTTAATATCCCCCTTAATCATGGATATCTTGTTTGCCATAGCCTTTCCAATTCGAATACACAAGTCTTTCATAATCTTAAAGAGCTCTCTTGTGTCCAATGATACTATTTTAATCCTCTATTCATAGGCAAACTTTTTCGTGGCACTAATGGCCTCTTTTATATATTTTAGCTATTTGACTGTAGTTTGATTTATCAGTTGTGGACAGTGTTAGCTGCCATTTCTTTAGAGCTCAAGTTTTTGAAGTTTTAGCTTGTGTATTTCTGGTGAGTACCAGCTTTTTGATCGGAAGCTTTTCTGTGGTCTAAGCTTCTGGGGGGCTAAACTGTTTGCAGCTTTACCCATCATCTCAATATAGGCGGCTGACAGGTCAGCTGCAGACTTATATTGGGACAGGTTGTTAAGATAGGGGCGAAAAGAGGGGCAAGGTCCTCTGAGGTATGTTTCCGTAGATTGCAGCAGAGAACTTTCCTCCAAGTTCATTTTGATTTTCCTAAAGGTAGTAGGTATAGGGATGATGACGTTTATAAAGTTGTGATCAGACTAGGGACACAATTTTACTTGCATCTTTCCAAGTTCAATGTTGTGGGACACCACCCAATCCAGAGTTCTCTCCCCAGAATGGATAGGTTGTGATACATGTTGTAAAAAACCCAATGATTTCAGTCCCATCATGGTTGCTTTAGCCAAGAGGCCTGAGGTATTGAGGAAACCCAGTTTTAAGTCTCCGAGCAGGATTTCTTTGGATTTGGTTTTAAGGGTGGCAGACACCATTTTGCTTAGATTAGATATAAAATCCGGCATCGCCATAGGAGGATGATACAGGATGAAGATGTTAAGAGTAGTGCTTGGATTAAATTCAATATTTACCAGTAATGATTCACAATTAGGTATTTCTATTAGATTTGCTTGTAGAATCGGAAGGACATTACGGACAATAAGTGCCACTCCACCACCTCTGCTGCCTAGGCAATCTTTTCTAAGGATATTATGGCCATCTGGAACTGCCAGGAGGAGCGAGGGGCATGCTTCCGCATGTAACCATGATTTAGATATTGCGCAGACATCAACTTTCTCATCCATAGTGTAGTCTGCTACTTCTGTGGCATGTTTGACCAGCGATCTGGTATTTAACATAGCACATTTCAGAGGCTGCAGACCTCTAGACGCAACATGATGGTTAAGATACTTTTGGCGTCCCTGGTTTCTAGCGGCAAGCCATTGGTTATACATTCTGTGATAGTAACGGGGCAATAACTTGTGACATTTCTACGCTAATCACCTTTTTGATTTCTAAGACCCTTAGTACACATACAGGTTATTTGGAAGGCATAGAAGGCCCATCAAGAGAACAATTAGCTGAAAAGATTGGCCTAATAGAAATTCTTACTGCTTGGAGAAACTAAAAAGATCTAAACAAAGTTTCTAGGCAAAGGTGAGCATGTAAGGGTTCAGACAACAAAGCAGACATAAGCAACAGTCAAATGCATGCAAAAGAAGCATTGTGAGTCAAAGGTGAGGCTTATATGGGGACCAACGAAACCAACCACTGACTGAGGTTGATAAGAGTTGTAGTTCTTCTGAACTACGATTTGAATGCAAAGCAGTCCAGGTAGTTTTACTTTCCTGACGAATGTAAAGTGGCTCTGATGTAAGTTTACTCAGACAAAACACAGTAATGCACAAAATAGCAGTCCATAGACTGTAGACTCACAAAGGTTAAAATTAAGGGTTATGATTGTAAAAAGGGACTCTCTGCATCCCTTCATCAGCCTGCACATCAGTGGACTCTGGCACTGCAACAAGTTCAAAGGAAGACGGACACCCGGGTGCGAGTTCACAGCCATCTTTAATATCACTGGAAGAACACAGAGCTCCTACAATCAGCTTGCTTTTTATAGGCTTTTGAGAATGATGCAATACTTCATACAATTTTAGAATACATATTTGATCGGTCCATTGAGCCAAAATAAACCCCTTCATGACTTTGATTTGTTGGCTTATCTGACACTCATCAAGCCCACATTAGCTCATCTTGGCAAGCATAGATTGACTGACACATAAACTGATAAGCTCATTCCAGACTCAGCTAAACATAATTATTTATCCTTCAAATCCTGCCAAGAAACAGTTCTTATCTGCTCCTCGAGGTCCTGCCAAATTTACTTGGCAGGTCACACTGTGGGAAACCTCATGAGCTCACTTTCTTTTGCTTGTTAAGCAGCTGTTCGATATAATTGGTAGCGTTCCCATGCTCTTATCAGATTTGCTATCAATCATGTCTGCTTTTCTTGCCAAGCAATTCTAAATATACCATACCAGACGTGCTTGTCTACATAGTTATTCATTATCTGCATGAGTAAGGACATTTGACACCTGCTCCCAAGATGCCATTTTGTATTTTGGCATCATTTTATAAAACATCTCAGTCTGTTTAGCCTAGATGTTTGGCTACCAAACGGTAAACAATTTACATTTAGGCATAACTCATTTTCTATCTGGTTTTCAGATTAAATGTTTACATATTCATGATATGTGAGTAATACTGGGGACACTCTTTGTTTCCTGAGTCATTCTGACCCCAAAAATATATGTTGCCCTGTATGCGCTCTTTATCTTCAAAAATCACAAAAATTCTGATGTTTGCAATACTGAGACCATTGATCAGCCTATCATGCTATCTGTATTCAGTTTGAAGGGGCCGGGGGGTCTAGTACTCTTATACACTATCACCGTCTGATCTTCGAGCAATATAAAAATCAACTATACTGCTACAACTAGGAAGATATACAAGGATGTAATCAATTAAAGATGATAGTTTACAACGGCTAAAAGAAGTTTTCCCAAGGCGGTCAATTGGAAATCTAACGTTAGCTGTTCTAAAACCTAATTCATAAACTATGGTAACAAATAAAATCCCAGCTGTGTCAGTGCATAAGTCTTCTGTAATCAGAGTAGATACCCTACAACTAATATTTATCTCATCAGAAGAACAATCATTTGATCAGCCTAAGCCAATTTTTGAATTAATATCACCCTATATTACGATAGAGATATTCTGGGAGTAAATATCTTCAAAAATGTTATTAGACATCTATATAGTGTCTTTCAAAAGGAGACCAAGAACATATCCATGAGAGGCATTGTAACAATTGTACAGTAACGTATGTTTACTACAATCTCAACAAAAAAGACCTTGAATCTTTCATTTTTGCTTCTAATGAAACAGCAATGCATGTCACTAAATCCCTACTATTTCTTCCTGTGCTATTCTGTTTAGCAGAAACATAAATCCTTCAAAACCATCAAAATATATTTTTTGCAAAAGAGGGATTTGAAAAGATGAAAAAAATGTAGAATATTCCTCATCAAATCCAAAGTATTAGACACATTCTTATGAATAGACTTACATATAGACTTACATTTGTTAGAATGAATACAAATCAGTAAAAGTAATTCTGCCACTCATTATTTATTTATTTTTAACTTTATTTATTATATTTGTGAAGCACCCAAGACCCAGAGGTAGCAAGGTTCTGGTACCAAGGTAGCGTAAGAAAGCAATGTTACAAGTGACCTTGAAGGCCGGCATTGAAAGGGTGCATTCTGTCTCTGCCTGAGCTGCCAATCCTGCAGCTTAGCAGTCTCCACTCCAAATGCCTCTCTGCATGCCCACTCAATACTGCCCCATATCGAAGGTGAGGCTTGCTCTGTCACTGCCGAGGAGAAAGCTTATGTTGCTGAGCCCACACACAGAGCACCCAGTCAGCCTGTATCTTTTTTCCACCTAACCGCTGTCCCCTTTATCCCACTACCAGCCCCCACCCCCTTCTTCTTGCCATATGCATGGCCTTTCCGGCTTCCTATTTGAAATTCAGCCTGGATGCTGCTTCACAGCTTACCCAGAGCACAAGGTCAGTGCACCTACCATCATTCACGTGGCGCAATGAGACGCACACTATAGTGACTCAGGTACTCTTCTCACCTCGGCCCCTCTGGATGACCTTCCAAGGTTCACCCAAGAGTCGAGGGCACAACCCCTGCCATCACCAAAAGCTGTCAATTTCAGCTGTGCGCATGCCTGTCTCCTGCACTATCACGCCCACAACTCAATCTAGGCAACGAAATCTGCCCTTAAGAGCGGGCCAACGTTTTTCTGTCCACCTACCCTCCAGATGTGCAGAACTCTACCTGCCACCATAAGGTATCAATGATTCTTACGCCGACGATCTTCAGACCATCATTGTAGTAGGTATCAAACCTGTGCCTCTACACCCTGGATTCAAAGACACCATGTTACGTCTCCCGTTGCTCGCCCCATTTAGAATTACACGATCACACACCCCACACCACACCTAACCACAAGAGCAGTCCCGGCACATAGAAAGACCCAGCAGTTTGCCTGGCATAGGAGGACACCAGCCTGTAGCCCCGGCGTCTACCGTCCTTTGTTTCGCTGGCAGTTGCCATGGAGGCGCACTCACGGCTGGTCACGCCCACGGAGACTCCCACGGCAACCCCGAACATCCGGCGTCCCGTGACCACATGATCACGTTACGTCTCACATGTCCATGGGACACATCACGTGACTACTTAATCAGTTTAAAAGCATCTTGGCAACGTGGGTACAGCGCTTCACAGCTGATCTCTTGAGGATTGTTTAGCGCCCTGTTTATGATCACGGACTGTGCGACCTCGGACTGCTCTTCGGATTTGTCTTGCCTGTCCCTCGGATTTCTGTCTCTTGGATTCCGCCTTGTTTCCCCGGCTCCTTGACCTTGGAACTCTCTCTTGGACTGCCTTTGGATTATCCTCTCTGAACCTAGAATCTTGGAACTTGGTTTTGAACTTCTTGCCTTACTGGTCCATCTACATCAGACCCAGGTGTGACTCACCTACGAGCCGTGCAGAACGCCTCTTTCACCATCATCAGCAATCTGTGGCTCTCACCATGTTTAGGACCCCATTTACGACACTCCTGGGTAAGCCTTGTTAATACTGATTGTTACCCGTCACCCGTACCAATTGCACTGCTCCTGTTTAACCATTAACCATTGCCTTGCAGCGGTCAGGGGTCCTTCCAGCGTTCCTGCTACCTGATTGACGGCTCAACACACCTGTGGCCTCAAAGATTGCACAGACAGTGTATCCTTTCTGTCTGTGCGGTACTTAGGGACGGAGGTACAATAATCTGCACGACCATCAAGATCAGAACACACCAGGCCTAAGAATACCTCCTGCAAAATGAATGCTGTATCCAATATCAGATCTGGTAAACCAGGCTCCTTTGCTAATATCCCTGCAATGTTCACAATGTCATGCTCACTATCGCCAGTATGATACCTACCGATGAAGTTGCACTTAGCGCCACCAATAATGGCCTTATCTGTTATGCGACTAACCCCCATGCCACCAGTTGCCCAGTACCTAACAGTATCATTACTGAGATCTCCACCATAGCATGCTATGCCCCCTCTAACCTAACCCTGCCAATATGGTTACTGTACCATGTAATGCTCCCATTTGTGATGTAGTTGTGCCTAACTCTGCTAATGATGATTCCATCCCTCGCAATGCTCCCATGTGTGTTGTAGCTGTCCCTCAGTCTGCTAATGGTGATTACATCCCTCACAATGTTTCCATTTGTGATGTAATTGTGCCTAACTCTGCTAAAATGGATTCTGTCCCTCACAATGCTCCCATGTATGTTGTAGCTGTCCCTCAGTCTGCTAACAGTGATTACATCCCTCGCAATGCTCCCATTTGTGTTGTAGCTGTCCCGACCTCTGCCAATGGTGGTTCCATCACTCGCAATGCTACCATTTGTGATGTAGATTTGCCTAATTCCGCTAACATGGATTCTGTCTTTTGCAATGATCCCATCTGCAATGTAGTTGTCCCTAACCACCAATATTGATACTGTACCCCATTTGCGATGCAGCTGAACCTAAAACTACTAAAATGGATTCTGTGCCTCACATTGCCTCCCATTCGTGTTGCAGCTGTGCCTAACTCTCTCGATATCTATACTGTACCCTGCAATGCTCCCATTTGCGATGTAGCTAGCTGCACCTAACACTGCTAAAATTGATTTTGTCCCTCACAAAGCTCCCATTTTGTGCCTCACTCTGCTAATGGTGATTCTATCAATCTGGTTCCCAATAGCTGTGCTCCTAATGACTCACCTCACGCCCTCTAACCCAACAATAATACTATATGCCCATCTATCCTAAAAAGCGCACCAGAACCTCTACATGTTGCTTGCAGCGCCAATACAGGCATTCTGAAACCACTGGGACCACTTCTCAATCTAGCATTGGTCAATTCCTGCTCACTATCTACCCATGCTTTTGACATCCATGATCTCCTGACAGCAGGAAATCTGGATGCCCTCGCCATCATGGAACCCTGGCTACACGTAGCATCAGGTCCTGCCCTATCCCGTCAGGCTACACCATCTTCAGGAGTAATAGATTGAATTCCCGAATGGGTGGAGTCGCCATCATAGCAAAAGACCACCTTCGTATTAGACCACTGAACACTGTACATGTTGTCTCATGCCCGCCTGGTCCCATCTTGACCTTTGAAGCAAGACCTACTTCACACACTAGGAGATACTATAAAGCCCTCCTCAGAAGTGATTCTCCTGGGTGATCTAAACCTAGGCCTTAACAACCACACTGACCTGCAAGCAAACCTCTATAACAAACTCGCTGACTGCTCTAGGCTTCAGTCAGCGCATCTGCAACCCCACTATATTAAAAGGCATTCCCTTGATTGGCTAGCTGACCTCAACTGCCACATCTCCGTCAAGCCCAGTGTTCCCTGCTCATGTTCAGACCCCCACATCATTGCTTTCACTATCCCCCTTGGCCTAACTAAACCTCCCACCAGCCTGCTGCTGCCATCCTTGGCTTGCAGCTCCCGCAAGCTTACTAAAGACTTCCTCTTAGCATTCCTTGATGG
Source organism: Ambystoma mexicanum (assembly GCF_040938575.1). Lineage (NCBI taxonomy): Eukaryota > Metazoa > Chordata > Amphibia > Caudata > Ambystomatidae > Ambystoma > Ambystoma mexicanum. The sequence goes on from NC_090932.1 coordinate 615,036,172, forward strand.
CCTCAAATAGGAGCAGCTTGACGTATTAGATCAAAAGATACTATTTGATCGTTATACCAAAACACTAACCATAGCAATTGACACTATTACCCCTCTAGCTCCCAAAAAGCCAAACCAGCAGCTCATATCAACTCTTGGTACACCCCTGACCTTTCGAAACTTGGAACCAAAAAAAGATGCCCTAAAACAGGTGTTCACTAATCTATCTAAAAAATATGAACAAGCTATTATCCAAGCCAAAGCAACTACCTTCAACACAAGAATAGCCAATGCTAAATCTGACACCATAGAACTATTCTCTATCCTTCGGGAACTAGAAGCCCCTGCCCCCCTACCCTCCACCTTTACCAAAGACTCAACTTGGTGCGCTAGCATACAGAAAGTCATGCTGCAAAATATTGACATGCTTCCAGGGGGGGCTGCCAGGGGTCACATCTGTGAACCCTGTGGTCTCCCTTGCTACCCCTAAATAAATGATGCTCCTGGGCTTTGGGCAGCGCCATGTGGCTCTTTGTTTCTGGAGTGGCTGGATTTCTTGTTCACGTTTCTTTAAAAAAACAGGGGGTTCCTCAAGTATAACCCTTAGAGCAGTGACCCTAATTACGAAAGAATAGGAATAACAAATAATTTGTCTTTCTGGAATTCTATACAATAATTGCTAGACTCATGAAAGGTTTATTTCACGAACACTTCAAGGGGAGAGTCACTGATTTAGTCTGTTCTCCTTAAGTTCACAATTCAGACAAAAACCTCAGAAAAGCCTGAAATGGATGCTTATTCTACTCTAAATGCTATGTATTTTGCTTTTAGCAAGTTGCAGTTATAGCATGTTTTTTTCTGCCCTTGTCTCTGTTACGATCATCACAAGACATTCCATCTCGGTGTCATGTGACAAAATCCTTGTGCCTAAAAGCTTATGTACAGTGTAGAAATGTTTGACCATAGCACATAAAGTGGCCCTTGATGTAATTGTGCCACAATTAATGCTTCTTGTACTGCGTCTATCTTGTCTATCTCTATGGCATGCTGTTTAGGATTTGTGTTTGCATGTATGAGGTAACGAGTGCCCAGAGTATGCTAAGCCGTGTGAGTGTGCTGCTTTCCCTGCGCTACTCTAAATTCTTTAATACACAGTTATGAAGCCTCCCAACGGTATGTATTTTGCCAACCTCTGAAGCCTGAAAACTAGATCCATGTAGGCTTGACATGTGGCTAGCTTTGCACCAGACCTGCAGATGAACTATCCTGCTGTTGTTTGCATGTATTAGTTCTCAGTTAAATGGTATCCACTAGAGAGTGTAATTTGCTTTCTAAATTTGAGAACATATAGAGCCGGTAGATAACTCAGTAGGTTAAGCGCTCGCTGCTGTGTTGTTTGTGTGATATGCAGGTTCGAATCCTGGCAAGGCCAACTCAGCCTTTCATCCTTCTAAGGTTGATAAATGAGTACCACACAGGTTGGGTGATATTGTATGTATATTTATTCTATATAAAGCACTTAAGCGTGAGTACTATATAATAGCACATCATTATCATTTGGCCTTGGACGTCTGCTTGCATTCACAGTAATTTGGTAATGTAGGCCTGTACACACTAATATTAATGATACATATGGTGATCCATTCATGAATGAAATGTATATCACATAGTGATATTTTAACCACATTTTTCATACAGTACTTAGGAACAATGGTATGTGATACCACTTCCTGTTTTGTCAAGGGGTCAATGGGGTCAAAGGTCATGTTCCATTGCTTCCTGTATTGTCACTTTGGGGTGGGGGTCAAATTACCTCACTTCCTGTGATGTCACCAGAGGTCGAGGGTCATGTGATGTCACTTCTGCTACCCCTGGCATTTTGGTGACATGATGTCCCTGCATGCTTCACAAAAAAATACTCTCCAAACAAGCCAGTTTAAAGTACTCTCACCTGGATACCGAAGTCAGCCACACCCCTCCCTCTAATACCTCAGGAACCCCACTGTTTTGCCTCATTAGAATCACTGAACATGAAACCCTAGACATCCTAAAAAGCTTAAAACCATCAAGATGGAAAGGGGATGTTTGTCCGGCCCCCCTCTTCAAAGACTGTGCTTAAGCATTTGCGTTGTTTATCACGGCATTCATCAACTCCTCCTTCTCAGCAGGCACAGTACCGTCCAGCCATAAAGAATCCTGGGTTCTCCCCATTCTAAAAAAACATGACTCTACCCTGCTCTACCCAACAATTACCGGGCCATCACAACAGTCCCCTTCCTTTTAAGAATACTTGACAGAGCACTCTATATACAAATCCAAGCACACCTAGAAGCAACCCACATCCTAGGAGTCTGTCAGTCGGGCTTTCGCTCAGGTCATGGCACAGAGTCAGCACTCCTAGACCTAAAAAACAGATTGACGAGATCAGGGATGAGGGAAAACATGCCCTGCTTCTCCTCCCAGACCTTTCCACAGCCTTTGACTTGGTTGAACATAATATACTTTGGCACCACTGCAGCCTTCTCCGTCCGGAAGCAGCGTCCTGGATTGCCTCCTTCCTAAAAGGCAGAGCAAAGAAAGTATTTTCTGAAAACGCCAGCGCTGCTCCGTCTCCTATCATTTGTGGAGTACCTCAAGGATCATAAGTCTCCCTGACTCTATATAACATATTCACAAAGCTGCTCTTTGTTATGGAGAATTCTCCAGAATGGCTAATCTCCCTTACCTGTTGTGTCCCTCAGCAGCTTTGCTGGATTTCTAGGGTTTCATTTTTTCACCTGGTAAGAGTGTGAGCCTTTTTTCCCATGCTTACATGTGTTTTGCTGTGTGTTGTACAATTTTTGCTCATGGACTATGGAGTCTCACCCAATCCATAGGCATCATCGTATTACTGTGTGTCACACAGCACCTTTAGTGCAGTGACACAGGGTTGTCTTTTCAGACTTCCCACTTTAAACTCCATTTTCTAGGACTGACTACTGTCTCCCAGATCATATAAAGTTGCCATTGACTTTACTAGTCTTTTTAAATTTACAGACCCAGTACAAACTATCTTCCAATATAGTACTGGTAGGGTTAATACTTACCCCTTTTTGTCTAATTCTCATGGGACATTTTTATGTTCCCCTTTCTCTAAGATTTGGCTGGTGGCAGTGGTATCTACCGTTTTTATTCTACCGCGAGCTATGGAAATAGCCTCGGTACCATTAGAGGCTATGGTAGTAGCCTCAAACTCTGACCCGCTCGACCCCTTTTACTTTTATTTGGTTTTGGTTGGGTTTATTCACACTCTGCGTGCCAAACCACGTTTGGTTCCTTTGTTCGCCGTCCTTTGGTGAGCTTCTGCACAGAAGCCCTCCTTAGGCGCCTGAGTGTCTGGGTGGACAGGATGTGAGGGAGGGGTTTGAGGCCCCCTGCACAGCGTCTCCTTCAAGACCCAAGTCGCACTCTAGTTTGATTGGATAGGTGACTGTCCTGCCAGGACAGCCACCCTACTGTGTGATTGACCGCCAGGCTGTGTGAATAGGGGATTTGGTGCATAAAAAGCCAGACACTGGGACTGGAAGGCAGGGTCGCCACTGGATCGAGAGAACCGATGAGAAGCTGAAGGAAGACGACTGCTGCAACTACTGGACATCCCAGTGAAGCCCTGCTGCAGGTCCGAATCGCCTGAAAATTTGACAACAGAGGAGATCTGCAAAGAATCTTCTTCCCTTGAGCCTGGTGGGAACAACCAGCTTGCCAAACACCAAATGTCGGACTCCCTCTCCTGCTCGAATTTGCTGCCCCTCACTGCAGTGAACCGGATAGCCAGGAAGAGCGGAACCTGTTTGGGTTTTAAGGAGAGCACCTTTTATTCGATGTTTTGCTCTGCTGCTGGCTTCTTCCCTGGGCAGTGCAGGACCCTCCAGCCATCATCCTTCTTGCCACCATGACTGAAGCTTCAGTTACCGTGAGCCTGTATGAACTGCCAGAAACAACTGCCTCAGCTGCAGCATTCTTCTGCTTTTAAGGTACTGTGCAAATTCGGTTGTACATCCCGTCCGACCGTGATGAAATTACTTGAAATCTTTCACCTCTCCGAAGTCTTGTCCTTATCTTCTCCTTTGAATAACTTTTCCTTCGACCAACTTCGTTTTGAGCTCTTGGCAAAGACTTAACTGCAAACTACTTTGAACTGTCTGATCCTCTGTCTATGCCTTGTTGGTGCTGTTGATTTTTGATAACCTTGTCTTTCCTCCCCTTTTAAATTACTGGAGTGCCATTTTGCTCACACTTCATTTTGAGCTTAACTTGTCCAGAATTGATTGGGTGTTGTTGTAGTGTATTAAGACTATGATTTTCTGCTGCTTTATGATAGTGCACTGTTTTATTACTGATGGTGTAAATAAATGTATATTCTTTTACTCAGAAAACTTGAATCAGTGTTTGCTTGAATCATAGTAATTGTTGTCTTTTGTGTAACTTCTTGTACTCCTCACTTTACTCTTGAGATAAGTCTGGCTGCTCAGCCATCGCTACCACTTTACTTTGTAGTACGGGCTTGTACCAAAGGTGAAATTGTACTTACACTTGTAGTCTTAATTATGTGTGGTGTTCCCAAAGGGTACTGCATATGATTCTGCCTAACACTCTTCTTCAACCTCCTGGGCTCCCTCGGCATAGCATACACTAACTATGATGACGACACGCAAATCCTCCTCCCCTTCTATGGCAACTACACCAACAATGCTGCCATTGTGAGCTCAGCCTACGCAACCATCCAAGCATGGATGGTGACCCATAGCCTATGTCTCAATGATGAGAAGACCAAACTTCTTCTCGTCGGACCTTAACCTGTGTTAAAAAAATCTTGACCCGAAATACTCAGCCTTCAACTTTGATGGCACCATCATCTCAGTCTCACCGGTGGTCAAAACCTTAGGGGTCTACCTTGATACAACACTCTCCTTGACCTGTCAAGAAAATGCCATCTCTTTCTCAGCAACTTACTCAACTAACTGCAAAATGCAGCCAGACCCTTCCTCTCCACAGACAGTTTCCTAATGATCACATGAGCAGTGGTAGGTGCTAGATTGGACTACTGTAGTGTTCTATTCACTGGTATCTCTGCTCATAACATACAAAAACTTCAGACCATCCATAATAACGCCCTGTGAGCCGCCCTGAACATTCCTAGATCTGAACATATCTTAGCCGCCCAAAGAGCAGTACACTGGCTCCCGAACCGAGAAAGAATCACTTTCAAGACACTCACTATAACACACATGTGCATCTCCAAATCTGCTGCGTACTACCTGGGCCAAAATATTGCTAAGACCCACTCCTTCAGGCCTACAGAACTCCATACACCCATAGACTTGCTCAACCAAAGTTTAAATGCGTCAAAGCAGGAGGGACCTGTTTTCCAATGATTGCAGCTGAACAATGGAATCCTCTCCCACATGCTCTAAGGGTTGAGGAATCATTCTGGGCCTTCCGCAGAGCCCTCAAAACATGGTTGTTTACCTAAACCTTGTTCATCATGTCATTTGTCCCTTTGGGATCTTATGCTTTGTATACTCTGAATGTAACGGTCTATGCACCTGATTATTCCTGCACACCACCTTCGGGTGACTTGTAACAGCGCCTAGATGCCTTTGGGCTTGTGTGCGCTCTACAAATGTAAAAATAAATAAATAAGTAGTGATGAGTTTCACTGTCTCACTATCAGTATTGTGATAGGATGTGTATTCTGCATCAGCACTGTAAGAGGATTCAATTCAGCACTACAGCTAAGTTAACGCCTAGTCTAGAATACTGAATGAAAACCCTTATTGATATATCTTTAGGTCCAGTTCATGCGTTCTGGATGACTACCCCTGTATAACACCCCTCTCTTGGAATCCCCCTGACCCCACTGAGCCAAGAAGTAGTTCTGTTTTGCAAGTTTAAAAGGTTTATTTGATAATTTAAAATAGATATATATATATCACGCTTTATAATAAATTAATAATTGAATATCACCCTTAATCTGATATGTTAAAGATTAACAATGGAGAATCTGGCACTAGCACACTTCTTTATAATCATTAATGAGTTGACATGAAATGGATAAGATAGCACACTGGTAAATAGGAACAAAAGTATAATGTGGTAGAGGATGCTTTATGTAAGCTCAGGTGGATGCAATATTCAATGAATGCAGTACAGAAAATACGCAATATGATTTCAACCAAACAATGTAATCACTTTTCTCTGGCTATTCACTCCCCCCCTCTTTATGCAATGCAAGGAAATGGGAGGAAAGCACACAGTTCTCAGAAATGCAATCAATGTAATCAGTTCAATCCAGCCAGCTTAGACAACAGAAAACAGATAGGCGTTTTGAAATCACAGGCCCAAATTGCTTTGATATGTGCTGGCAATGAATGAGAAATATGCTGGAAACGCTTTTTAATTCCCTTTCAGAGGTTCAGGGTAAGTGGTATCTAGTTAATATTAGTCCAGGCTCACACTAGCAATGATGCAGGGATAGTTAGCAGGTTAAACGAATTTCTGGCAAATGGAAGGCAAGCAGCAGCAGTTTTTACATGTGAAGAAATTGCAAATCGCGGTAAAATTCGCGGATGCGTGTTCCGCGATTGCGGTAAAACTATAAGGGGTAGGAATGCGGTTCTTGGTGCGATTCAAAGCTACGATTCTAAGCTATCAGAGGAAAGTTACTGCAAGTCTCTAGCCCAAACGGTCGCGGAGATATGAGCGATTTAATAAAGGTCGTTTTTGGGTTTGCAAATTTCAAAAGCTCAAAATGACAAGTGCAGCTTGCAACTAGAAATGACAGGTGACAGCTAGGAGGCAGTTCTACTTAGGTTAAATAGATTGAATTAGATGAATTTAAACTAAGAGATTGGCTCTACACAGTTCTGCTGGGTACTCACACTATATTCTTGAATTAAATGGGCCTCATCACGGATCTGGTCAGGGTTTTAGACTGGACTCTGGTCTGGTCTGGTCTGGCCTCTGCACTTCACAGGGATTTGGGTCAGCTCTCTCTGCTGGTCTGGGTCTCTCTGGGTACAGCACTGCTTTCTCTCTGGTCTGGTCTCTTAGTTCTGGATAGATTGAAGTCTCTAGTTTGGCTTTCTGGAGGTTGATGGAGGTAAGTATGGATTTTTCCGGCAGAGCGTCCCGCTGCAGATGGATTGGGAAGGTCCCTATCTGTCCTGTCTGTCTGCTTTTATGTGTTTAGAATGTAGGTGTGTTCTAGCATCACTGACCCTACCTCTCTCTCAGCTTCTAATTGGTCAAACTTCCATTTCTTATTTGATTGGGGGAGCTAGGTTGGGTCAGAGTGATGTCATTTTACAGCCTGCAGAAAGTCCACTCCTCCTGTCAACTTACACACAAATCTAGATTTGAAACAAATACATATTTGCAGAGGTACATATTGTTTTAAAATCATATGCACCCATCATGCATTACAGGAGGTATACCCTGTTCAAACTCTGCTCTTCCTGGGAGCTTGCATTCAGAAATGGCACATATTTCACTTTTTAACTGATTTTGCAATTTCTGACATTGACCCAACTTTACATACATGTGTGCAGGGAGTAGGGACATTAACTGATGAAGTTTCAGATTTTGAACATGCATACATTTAGAGTAATATCCATTTTTCCGCTAAAACCCCCCTGCCTGAACACGCCACCGGGTCGAAAAACCTCTTAAAATGTGGGCAGAAAAATCACAAGAATTATGGTATCATTTATAAAATTTTCACATGTCCGCTCTATGAGTTATTCATCTTTTTAAAGTTATGTTCTGTCTCCAAAGGGGTGTGGTTTCCCAGGTCACATGGTATAGAAACCAGTCTTTCCAGTTTCTGCCAAGCCAGCTTGCTCTCACAGGCAGTGCCCCTCCCAGCTCTTGCCAAGAGGAAGCTACATTTTACGACTGCGGTAATAAAAACCTTTGCCTGAGTGAAGAGGGCTTTGTTCACTCTCTTGCAGAGCACAGATAATTCAATTATCAGATAGATGGCATATCCTTGGTGTGGGCAGCAAAAGGAAGGTTGGCCTGGGAACACAGTGGTGACTCAAGTTTCACACCTGATGGGGGTAGTTGCCAGGCAGAATTCAGTTCCTTAAGCCAAGTTTCAGATAAAATGTCACTTTTTGTTCCCCAGTTCCTGCATTCAAATAAAACTAAACATTTTTACATATGCAGCTAGAAGGCTGATTCTAAGTTTAAAACTATGACATTTAAACAGTTACAAAGGCATGTGACACCAAACATAGCTCACTCATTTAATCTAAACATTTTCGATTTTAGTGTCTTTAAATCCAGTGCAACTTAAACTGCTGAAATCCACAGCGCAGCCAGTCTTGTTATAAACCTTGTCTTATGATCTTCATTTCCCAGATTTTGTAGGCACACAAAACTCCATTCTGCCAAATGTCTGCTGGTGTTCAGTAAATATTTTGCACATATTGCAATGTTTGAAAATAGGCATTTTGACTTGCCTTCAGGGAAACAGAGTGGTTTTAAAACGCCGGCTTTTGGATAGTGGTGAGTACTGGTACTGCACCCATTTTTGGGATTTAAGAAATGAATTCCCCACAATTCTAGGTTGCATTTGGCAATCAGCATTGCCATTCCCAATGGTTTCAGACTACTGTGCGGGTAGTCCAATGGTGGTTTTAGGCAGTGTCCTTCTGTGCCCATAACATCGGCAAAAATGGGTGGCAGCCTATTCTTCCTGCATTTCCCTGTGCATTTTCTGGGAAGCTCTGGCCATCATGATGTTTTCATGTCAGTACTGCACAGTTTTGAGGTACGGCTCGGATGCATGGGTAAATACATCCCACAAGCCCCCCTCTTGCGATGGCCATTCTATTTCACGAATGGGACTCGCAAGACCTGGGATGTTTCCTCATCTTCTTCCAATAGATGGCACAGTTCAGCATCTTTTCCTCCATCCGGTCGGATCGATCGGTTCTCCTCGCCGGTCCTGATGGGAATATTGGGCGGTACCCCGAGCCCGTTGCGTCTCAGCTCCCGGTCTCCGGATCGTCCTCCTTGGCCCGTCTCAAGGTTTTCTTTCTCCTAGGACGACAAAGGAAGAGCGGCAATACCTACTCATATACGTTTTTCCACCACTGTTGAGATAGTGGGACAGCATATGCATTTCATCATGACGAAACATTACATTCTTACTTTGATAAAAAAAAACAGTATAACTAAGAGACAGTTTCATGCAAATCACAATATTTTAGAGACTAGATGTGGTATGTTTTATGATTGGAACTGAATTAGTCTGAGACAGTACCCGCTAGGATTCCAGAGGATTCCTCCAGTTGTTGCAGAGTGTGCCTGGGATGGCAACATTTCAACTGGTTTATGTGGACCCACTTGTCTTCCCCCTCTGCCGAACCGCCTTTGGGGATGCGGATCTTGTAGGCCACAGGGGAGATTTTGTCGATGATCTCAAATGGTCCTTTCCATGTAGGCAAAAATTTGCGCTGCTTGGCCTGGTTCCTTTGGAAGTTGTATAGATAGACCCGGTCCCCCACCTGATATTCCTTCCTGGAAGTTTTCAGGTCATAGTGGGTCTTCATGCTATCAGCTGATCTTTCTAGATTCCGCTGAGCATAAGCAAAAGCATGTTGGAGGTGTTTCCTTAAATTCTCTACATACTCATGAGTAGTGGAGGCATTTATCAGTGTCTGCTCTTGGGTCCTGTAGAGCAAATGCTGAGGAAGCACCATCTTGCGCCCAGTCATCAACTCAAATGGTGACATTTTGGTTGCAGATGAAGGGGTAGATCTGATAGCCATTAGGACCAGAGGTAATCGGATATCCCAACTTGGCCCAGAATCTGCCACAAACTTCTTTAATATGCTCACAATTGTCCGGTTATATCTCTCTACTGCCCCAGAAGAAGCTGGCCGGTAAGCAATATGCAGCTTTCTCTTGACCCCCAGTATCTCCCACATCTTTGTCATTACTTCACTGGTGAAGTGGCTACCTCTGTCTGACTCAATCCTTTGAGGTAGACCAAAACGGGAAAAGATGTGGTTAATCATCAAGGCAGCTGCAGTTTCTGCCTTGCAATTTGGGGCTGGGAGACATTCCACCCACTTGGTAAACAAGCATGTCACAGTCAACATGTACTTATTCCCCCTAGCCGAGCGAATCACAGGGCCTACAAAGTCGATTTGTAAATCTGACCATGGCAGTGTCATCCCCCGCTTTTGTAAAGGCGCCCGGTGTGTGAGGGATGTCGGCTGAAATTGTGCACACACAAGACAACCCTTCAAATATTGGTTGAGGTCCTGGCCCATGTGTGGCCAGTATGCAACCTCTCTTAAGATTTCCAGTGTTGTGTGAAACCCCCTATGACCGGCGGTGGCCGCATCATGGGCGTGACTTAACATCAGGCTTCGGAATGAGGTAGGAACCACCCACTGATCGTGGCCAGCCTTGGATTTCCTTACCAACAAACCGTCTTGGATTCGGAACATTTTTGGACATTTCATCAACACTCTTAGGTCCTCTTTCCCAATGTAATCGGTATCCGTCAGGGGAAAGTTCTCAGGGTCCTCCAGGTGCTGGTAAAATTTACCAATAATTGGATCCCCCTTCTGAGCGGTAATCAAATCAGCATCAGGGGTCTCCTTACTCCATTGTGCAATTGAAAGGTCGTTGTGAGCATTTGTCTGGGACCTAGTGATGGCAGTGACCTGGATTTCCCCCAACAGGGACTCAATCTCAATTAGATCCCCTTGGATGGCTCCGGTTTTGGCCAGCTGATCAGCTAAGTCGTTTCCAGTTTTGTCTGGTCCCTCTACTTTGGAATGACCCTTGATCTTTTTCCAATAGATGGTCATCTCATTCGAGGTGACCAGATCATCAATGTTTTGGATCAACTTCCCATGTTTCAAGGGTTTGTTGTTAGCACATAACATGCCTCTGGTTTTCCAATTAACCAGGTGCTCCACGAACCCGTTCCGTACATAATCCGAATCTGTGATTATGACCAGTTTGTGGAGTTGATGCTGGACAGCAGTGAGGATGGCCTGATGCACAGCCATCAATTCTGCCACCTGACTACTTCGGGGACCAATTTTGTATCCAGCGGAGGGTTCTGGGGACTCATTCACCCATGCATTCCCTACGCCAGCCACCAGTTCTTTCTCCCCGTTGTTGTCAACATGGTAAGAGCATCCATCCACATAGACAGTGGGCATTCCCTCACACTTGTCTTCTTCAAAGACTTTGTGGGGGGAATTAAGGTATGCCTCCATGTTGTCCTTGATTTTTAGACTTTCGTCCTCGAGACAGTTTTCTCTGGCACAATCATGCAAGTCAGCCAGACCTTGCGCGAGGGGACTCTTCTTGTTTTGGCCATATCGGACCTCCACAGGAAAGCCTTGCATTGACAGAATCCAGGAAGTAATTCGGGAATTACTCACATTTCCGGCCCGGATTCTGTCACTTTGGAGGTATTGCAGAGGCTGGTGTGGAGTCTCCACTATGATGTGTTCCCCCTGGATAAACGGGCGGTAATTCTTCAATGCCCACACCGTTGCCAGGAGTGCCTTCTCACAATCGTTGAATTTTTCCTCCACAGAGGATAAAGTTTTGCTCGCATAGGAGATTACTTTATTGACCTTGTCATGCTTTTGGTATAATACTGCCGTCAAGCACGTATTAGAGAACCCCGTCTCCAGGAAGAACTCCTTGTTTCTGACAGGGTAAGCTAGGCAGGGCGCTTGTGAGAGGCTTCTTTTGAGTTGTTTTACTGCTTCGGCTTGTTCTGGACCCCATTCCCACTTGACCCCCCCCTTCAGGAGATGAATCAGGGGTCTGGTGATCTCTGCGTAGCCCTCAATGAACTTTCTGCTGTAATTAGTCAGTCCAAGGAGGCTCCTTAGTTCCCGCAGAGTTGTGGGGTCTTTCAGTTTCTGAAGTGCTTCCACTTTCTTTTCCTGGGGACAGAGGCCCTGAGGAGTAATCTCATGCCCCAAGAAATTAACACGGGTTCTACACCACTGTGCTTTCTGAAAGGAAAGTTTTGCTCCGGCGGCCCTCAACTGTGTCAGAACATAACGGATCTCCGCTATGTGTTCCTCCACAGATGAACTTTTGATGAGGACATCATCTACATAAGCCAGGTTACCCCTTGCACCCAAGTCGGGCATGGCCTTGTGTAGAACAATGTTGAATTCATTGCCGGAGTTGAGGTATCCGAAGGGAGTCCGGGTCCATGTATACTGCTGGCCCCCAAAGGTAAAAGCCAGCTTGTATTGGTCCTCCCTACTGACAGGCACAGTCCAGTATCCATTGGTCAGGTCTATTGCTGTGAATACCTGTGACCCCTGGATCTGGGCCAGCCCTTGGTCAATGTAGGGCAGAGGCCATCGGGAAGTATGGACCCGTTTGTTGAGCTCCCTGAGGTCGGCGCAGAGTCTCCACTGGCCGTTTGGCTTCAATATTCCCAGCACCGGATTATTGAAGGTGCTGTGGACTGGACGGATTATTCCCCGGGACTCAAGTTTCTTAATTATTTCAGTAAGGGACTCCATTGATGCGAGAGGCAAGCGATATTGCTTCACAAACACAGGAGTCATGCCAGGGTCCGTGGGGATTGTTGTTGTGTGGATGTCAGTGCGACCACAGTCATATGAGTCTACCGCAAAGAGATCTTGGAAATCCAAGAAAACTTGTTTCAACTTTTGCTTTTGTTCCAGAGTCACACAGGCATCAGCTAGGTTGACTCTCTCTTCCACCATCTGCCTGGAGCCTGGAAAGACTTCTGGTTTGGCTATCTCCGCGGCCTCCTCCAGCTGGGTGGAGAAGTCCCTGGTCAGAGTGCTGATTTGGACCGGAGGCTTCAGGTGGGAAAGGCAGCCCTCATGGACCTGGAAAATCACCTCATCCCTCCTGAAGTCACAAGTCACATCTTCCTTACCATAGGGGCAGGAAGTGTACACCAGGAAGTTCCCCCCATGCCGGGTAAAGATCCTGTCTGGTGTTGTATTGTCATCACTGTCACTGTCAAAACAGTCCTTGGGGATTGGTCCTAACAGTTCATTTACTAAGTCGATGGAAAAATGTCGGTCATCGACCGCCATTCCAATAATGGTGCCTGCGGCTAGAGTAATACTCTTTAAGTCGCTGTTATCCACCTCTATTGGAATGGTGTCATGTTCTATGTTGACTAATGGTGTTGGGTTTACCCCCAACCCTTGCTGTTGGAGAGAAGCATTTAGATGTATGTAAGCATCAGGGTTTTTCAACTCTTGTCCCCTTTTAACTTTCACTTCCAGGGAGAATTGTCGGGTCCTTTCTGGGATGGTGACTTCCTCTTTAATCTGAATTTCAACTGCATAAGGTAGCAATTGAGCTGACCTAAATGCTTTTTCTGGATCATCAAAGCCCATGGGATTATCCGCTAATCGGGACCAAGCTTTGAAGTTTATTAGGTCCAAACTAATGGCAAAGCGATTGAGAATGTCACTGCCTAAGTAAAAGGCGGCAGGGACGTCTCGCACGACCCAACAATTGTGGACTATGCTCTTGTTGCCAATGGAGATTTTGAGCATACACCTGCTTGGCAGGAGATGTTTGGAATTAGGTGCTTCCAGGTCCATTTCCCATTTGTCTATCAGTTTGAAGGTGGGAATGGCTGGATCTTTTGGGAGTTGGCGGAACATGGCTTCGCTGATGAAGCTCTTACCGTTGTTCACACACACTCGAGCGAGAACAGAGTCCTTCCCATCATTTAACTGAACAGGGATGAACAACTGCTCTCCAATTTGCTGAATATCAGCCAGGCTTTGAGCTGATTTCACATCTTTCTGGACTATAGGAGTGGGAGTTTCAGATTGGGGATTGGTATAGAATTTCAAAGTGTTTCCTTCCAGCGTGGAATACCACTTTAGACTGGAAGGAAGGTTGATTTTCAGAAATAGAGAGGACCCCCCATCACCAGTCTGTTGTCCTACTGCTATGACTGTCACGTCTGGAATTTGGTGGTTCTGGAAGTGAAATTCTACTTGGTCAGATTTTTGTTCAACCATGTGGCAGGTGCTGTTTAAACTAATATGGTTGACACTCTGTTTTAATTTTATTGGTCGGCTAGTCTGGGTCCAGAGGACCTTGTTTACGCAATCTATTAGGGGTGACAACCTTCTCAGGAGGTCATTCCCTAGTAAACAAGGGGTGCCCTCTGGGGTCACAACTATGACCGGGTGTTTCAACTTGTGTCGCCCGATCTTAAAGTCCAAGTCTGCAGTCCCCTCAACGGGAATTTCCTTCCCGTCAAAGTTCTGCAGTTGTCCAGGAAGAGAGGTGAGAGGAATTTGGTAATCCTCTCCCCTTCCTGCATTCAGTTCATCAAAGGCCCTTCTGGACAGAAGGGTAGCTTGAGATCCAGTGTCCACCAGTGCCGAGATTGTACCCTGCCCCTGTACTTGTACCGGGGCATAATATCTTCCCTCCTTCTCCTCAAGGGGGCACAGATAATGTACATTTTTGGACAACTGGTGGGCTAACTTTCTGGTTTTGGACATCGATAGCGAAGAGATTTGGGCAGAATTCTGTGGAGAGTCTTGGGAATCTGAAAGAAAAAGTTGGCAACTGGAGATCAGAGCCATTGTGGGTTCCCCTGGTTCCGGTTCTGGGCTGCCCCCCCCTTTTTGGAGGCAGTCCCCAGGATGGGTTTGAACCAGGGGATTTTCTTGCTGTTGGTTCTGGGATGAGATGGTGGGCGGCGGTAGCTCAGTCTCCACATCTCCCCAGTCTGGATTTGCATCCCTAGGGACCCATTTTTCTTTGGGAGGAGTTCCCCCCTCTCTGAAGGAGAAGATCCTTTTCCCAGGATCCTCTGAGGATCCCTCTCCCTCAAATTGGAAGATCTGTACCTCCTCCTCAAACTGAGTCTGTTTGGGTCTTTTGTTTCTCCTACCCCCCCTCTGCTCCTTAGGAGGCAGACATTCAGGGGCAAGAGATTTTGTTTCCAGTTCCTGGGTTTCCAGGGGCTGTTTACAAGTGAGGAAGGAAGCTTCCTCCAAGGCTTTACACCCCCCTTCCCTTTGTGCCTCCTCCCTGGGAACCGGTGAGTTATCGGGGTGCTGCCCCCGTCATTGTTCTGGAGCACCAGGTCCAGAGTTGGGTGCATTCTGCGCCGGCACGCCCATCTGAGGGTTCTGCTGAGCCCTCAGTATGTGACCCAGGTCCCGCGCCATGTTTTGAACCTGGCGCTCTAACTGGGAAACCCGCTCAGGCTGATACGGGGCCCTGTTTTCTCCCCTGGGCTGATCCCGGGAAGGGTAGCTGTCCCTCCTCTGGTAATACCCCGGGTTGGGAAGATTTGGGTACCCCTCCACCCTTGGCCTCCCCTCTCCCGGATTCAGTGGTCTGGGCTCAGGGAATTGGGGAAAGAAGGATGGATGGTTTTGGGGATGGAAGTCGGGTGGATATCTGGGGAAAAAGTCCTGCCCAGGGTTTGGTAAATTTCTGCCCTCCTGTGGGAAGTTTGGAGGGAAGTTCCCTGGGTTAGGTGCTTGTCTGGATCCCCCCCCTTGGGCTGGAGGAGCCCACACATAACCCAGGATGGGTCGATTTCCCTTGTAACGGGGACTTACATAATCAGGAGAGCGAGGGACCCCATTTGTGGGGCTGCCTCCTTGGCTCCCTGTCTGTGACTGACCCGAGGACCTCCTGGGCCTAGCATTATTAGGTGCAGGCAGGTTTTTAGGCCCCCCCATCTCCAAATCCAAAACGGGGGTAACCTTTACCTCTGCCACCTTGGCAGCAGCAGGGGTGCTGTTGGCTTTGGGGTTTTTTCTGGGCATTACTTTTGCTATCTACCGGTTTCTGCACCTCATAGATCCGGGTAGCCTGTTCAATGACCCAGTCTAAAGATCTTTTCTCGTGAAAATCCCTCACGAGCTGGGTCATGATATATTTGGGCAAGGCATGGAAAAACGTATTTATAAATTCCCTGCTGTCCGTGCGCACCCTTCTTGTGGTCTGTGCAAAAGCACGCTTTAACTCCTGCACAAATTCTTGTGGGGCCTGATCCTCCCCACATTGCAAATTGTAGGCTGCCTTGCGAGCCTCTTGAGGATTTCTGTGAACAGAAAAATGTTTCAGGATGGCCGCCTTATATGTGGACCATCTTAAATGATTTTGGTCCTCCAGCCCCGCAAAGAAACTGGAGTATTCCGGGGAGAAGGTCCACTTTACATATTGAATACAGCTTTGGCTGTCCTTCAAATGGAAAGTCTCCATCATTTGTTCAAACAACTCTAAGTGCTCCCAAACAGAATACTTAGCGTTCTTATGGTAAGGCGTGATGACGCTCCTGATCGCCTTAATCTGCTTTAAGGGGTCCTTAAGCAAGGCCCTTTTTGCCTTATTGGCCTTTTTGGTTCGGGTAACCCTTGTCCATTCTTCCTCGGACTCAGAGGCACTGCTCCCAGAGGTTCCCGTCTGTTCTTCCAGGTTTTCCCGGATTCTGCGAGCCTGGGAATGGCTGGCAGAATGTGGGGACCTGGTCTCCTGTGTCCTGCGCAGTTCAGAGGAGTCTTCAGATTCCTCCTTGCTGCCAGGATTTGATGGGTACCCCCTCCACTGACCTAACTGGGCAGAGGTTTTCAGGATGCCCTTAATGGGCCTACTCTCCTGGGGTTCCCCATTGAACTGTACTGTACTTGGGTGCCCATACCCGGATGCCCACCCCTCCATTCCTGAGTGGTACTGGCCTATGAGCCCCATACTCTTAGCTGGATAGTAATCTGCCATCCCTGTGGCCCTGTGCTCATGTGCGCCAGGGAACATGGGGGTGGCAGAGTCCAGGGACTGAGAGGTATGAGGGCCTCTGGTACTAGGGCTCCTGAGGTTATGCTCCGGAGTTTCCCTTTCCCAGCGAACCTCATCTCTATCCGCCCCTGCTCCCTGTTGCAATGCAAGAGCCTGCATTTGTGCCTTCAGTTCTTCAGTTAAGGCCTTACTGGACTCTATCAGTCTCTCCTGCATCGCTACCTGTTGTTGGAGCCTATCATTGTGTTCACAGAGGGCCTCGTTTTCCCTCTGTGCTTCCTGGTTGGTCCTGGAGAACTGGGCCAGTCTTTGCTGCAGGAGGGTTACCTCCTGAGCTGTGTCCCTATTGGCCTGCTCCTTTCTTGCTAGAGCATCCTCCACCCTCCTGGTGTGCTCTAACAAGTTCTGGTGTTCTTTTTGGAGATCACCCAGTCCCTGGTGGGCCAGGTGATTTTCTTCCATTTTTCTTTTTAAATGGCAGACTTCCTGGCCTAAGGCGTCTCTTTCCTGACTAAGAGCCTGCATTTGTGCCGCCAGGTCGTCCCTTTGCCGTTGAAGGGCACCAGCTTTTTGGCGTTCCTCATCAAACTCTGCCTGGGTATCCAGGTCTTTCAAGATCAGCTTGTTGCTCTCTACCTTCACTCTATCTAGATGACTTTGCAGGGTGGCTACCTGCTCCGTGCATGCCCTGTTAAAGTCTAATTGTTGCTCCAGCTTTTTCTGGCTTTGCAGTAGGGAGTCCAAACCTTCTTGGTGTTCCTTCTGCAAGGCCAGAAATCTGGTATCCTGTTCTGACTTTTCCTTTTGCAGCACATCCATATCCTCCTTTATTTTAGTGATGTACTGTCTGGTCTCATTTTCTGACTCCTGGCTTCTGTGCAGCCTTTGCTCAGAAGAGTCCAGATCAGATTGGACCTTCTCTAACGCCATCTGTTGCCTATTTGCCAGATTTTGGCTTTCAGCACATCTATCCTGCATGTCTCCCATATATAGGTACAGGTATGCCGCTATCCTAACAATCTTATTGTGTTCCTCTTTGGCTTTAGGAGCCATATATAGTTCACTCAGGGCCACATGTAAGGGACCCTGATCTCTATATACATCTGACCCTGTTTCAGTGACCTGTTGTGTGATGGCCTGCAACCACACATCCTGGCCCTGTTCGGTCCATTCACCTCTCACAAATAGCTTATGCAAGTGTTGCTCTCTGGCCATTTTCATGTCTACTAAGGTCGTCATTCTAGAGATTGGTCTCTGTCCTGACTTACAGAAGTTTGTATTTTATTTTTGCAGAACAGAACTTTTCTTGGAGTGTCCCTTTTGAGGAATGCTTTACAGCGTAATGCAGCGTGGTGATCCGACCGGATGTATGTATCCCGTCAGTTAGCACACTGTATTAAGCTGCACAAGTGGTAAATCTAACCCAACGTCTCGGCTCGAGCCCCCAATTTGTAAGAGGGTTCAATTCAGCACTACAGCTAAGTTAACGCCTAGTCTAGAATACTGAATGAAAACCCTTATTGATATATCTTTAGGTCCAGTTCATGCGTTCTGGATGACTACCCCTGTATAACACCCCTCTCTTGGAATCCCCCTGACCCCACTGAGCCAAGAAGTAGTTCTGTTTTGCAAGTTTAAAAGGTTTATTTGATAATTTAAAATAGATATATATATATCACGCTTTATAATAAATTAATAATTGAATATCACCCTTAATCTGATATGTTAAAGATTAACAATGGAGAATCTGGCACTAGCACACTTCTTTATAATCACTAATGAGTTGACATGAAATGGATAAGATAGCACACTGGTAAATAGGAACAAAAGTATAATGTGGTAGAGGATGCTTTATGTAAGCTCAGGTGGATGCAATATTCAATGAATGCAGTACAGAAAATACGCAATATGATTTCAACCAAACAATGTAATCACTTTTCTCTGGCTATTCACTCCCCCCCTCTTTATGCAATGCAAGGAAATGGGAGGAAAGCACACAGTTCTCAGAAATGCAATCAATGTAATCAGTTCAATCCAGCCAGCTTAGACAACAGAAAACAGATAGGCGTTTTGAAATCACAGGCCCAAATTGCTTTGATATGTGCTGGCAATGAATGAGAAATATGCTGGAAACGCTTTTTAATTCCCTTTCAGAGGTTCAGGGTAAGTGGTATCTAGTTAATATTAGTCCAGGCTCACACTAGCAATGATGCAGGGATAGTTAGCAGGTTAAACGAATTTCTGGCAAATGGAAGGCAAGCAGCAGCAGTTTTTACATGTGAAGAAATTGCAAATCGCGGTAAAATTCGCGGATGCGTGTTCCGCGATTGCGGTAAAACTATAAGGGGTAGGAATGCGGTTCTTGGTGCGATTCAAAGCTACGATTCTAAGCTATCAGAGGAAAGTTACTGCAAGTCTCTAGCCCAAACGGTCGCGGAGATATGAGCGATTTAATAAAGGTCGTTTTTGGGTTTGCAAATTTCAAAAGCTCAAAATGACAAGTGCAGCTTGCAACTAGAAATGACAGGTGACAGCTAGGAGGCAGTTCTACTTAGGTTAAATAGATTGAATTAGATGAATTTAAACTAAGAGATTGGCTCTACACAGTTCTGCTGGGTACTCACACTATATTCTTGAATTAAATGGGCCTCATCACGGATCTGGTCAGGGTTTTAGACTGGACTCTGGTCTGGTCTGGTCTGGCCTCTGCACTTCACAGGGATTTGGGTCAGCTCTCTCTGCTGGTCTGGGTCTCTCTGGGTACAGCACTGCTTTCTCTCTGGTCTGGTCTCTTAGTTCTGGATAGATTGAAGTCTCTAGTTTGGCTTTCTGGAGGTTGATGGAGGTAAGTATGGATTTTTCCGGCAGAGCGTCCCGCTGCAGATGGATTGGGAAGGTCCCTATCTGTCCTGTCTGTCTGCTTTTATGTGTTTAGAATGTAGGTGTGTTCTAGCATCACTGACCCTACCTCTCTCTCAGCTTCTAATTGGTCAAACTTCCATTTCTTATTTGATTGGGGGAGCTAGGTTGGGTCAGAGTGATGTCATTTTACAGCCTGCAGAAAGTCCACTCCTCCTGTCAACTTACACACAAATCTAGATTTGAAACAAATACATATTTGCAGAGGTACATATTGTTTTAAAATCATATGCACCCATCATGCATTACATGAGGTATACCCTGTTCAAACTCTGCTCTTCCTGGGAGCTTGCATTCAGAAATGGCACATATTTCACTTTTTAACTGATTTTGCAATTTCTGACATTGACCCAACTTTACATACATGTGTGCAGGGAGTAGGGACATTAACTGATGAAGTTTCAGATTTTGAACATGCATACATTTAGAGTAATATCCATTTTTCCGCTAAAACCCCCCTGCCTGAACACGCCACCGGGTCGAAAAACCTCTTAAAATGTGGGCAGAAAAATCACAAGAATTATGGTATCATTTATAAAATTTTCACATGTCCGCTCTATGAGTTATTCATCTTTTTAAAGTTATGTTCTGGCTCCAAAGGGGTGTGGTTTCCCAGGTCACATGGTATAGAAACCAGTCTTTCCAGTTTCTGCCAAGCCAGCTTGCTCTCACAGGCAGTGCGCTCTACAAATGTAAAAATAAATAAATAAGTAGTGATGAGTTTCACTGTCTCACTATCAGTATTGTGATAGGATGTGTATTCTGCATCAGCACTGTAAGAGGATTCAATTCAGCACTACAGCTAAGTTAACGCCTAGTCTAGAATACTGAATGAAAACCCTTATTGATATATCTTTAGGTCCAGTTCATGCGTTCTGGATGACTACCCCTGTATAACACCCCTCTCTTGGAATCCCCCTGACCCCACTGAGCCAAGAAGTAGTTCTGTTTTGCAAGTTTAAAAGGTTTATTTGATAATTTAAAATAGATATATATATATCACGCTTTATAATAAATTAATAATTGAATATCACCCTTAATCTGATATGTTAAAGATTAACAATGGAGAATCTGGCACTAGCACACTTCTTTATAATCACTAATGAGTTGACATGAAATGGATAAGATAGCACACTGGTAAATAGGAACAAAAGTATAATGTGGTAGAGGATGCTTTATGTAAGCTCAGGTGGATGCAACATTCAATGAATGCAGTACAGAAAATACGCAATATGATTTCAACCAAACAATGTAATCACTTTTCTCTGGCTATTCACTCCCCCCCTCTTTATGCAATGCAAGGAAATGGGAGGAAAGCACACAGTTCTCAGAAATGCAATCAATGTAATCAGTTCAATCCAGCCAGCTTAGACAACAGAAAACAGATAGGCGTTTTGAAATCACAGGCCCAAATTGCTTTGATATGTGCTGGCAATGAATGAGAAATATGCTGGAAACGCTTTTTAATTCCCTTTCAGAGGTTCAGGGTAAGTGGTATCTAGTTAATATTAGTCCAGGCTCACACTAGCAATGATGCAGGGATAGTTAGCAGGTTAAACGAATTTCTGGCAAATGGAAGGCAAGCAGCAGCAGTTTTTACATGTGAAGAAATTGCAAATCGCGGTAAAATTCGCGGATGCGTGTTCCGCGATTGCGGTAAAACTATAAGGGGTAGGAATGCGGTTCTTGGTGCGATTCAAAGCTACGATTCTAAGCTATCAGAGGAAAGTTACTGCAAGTCTCTAGCCCAAACGGTCGCGGAGATATGAGCGATTTAATAAAGGTCGTTTTTGGGTTTGCAAATTTCAAAAGCTCAAAATGACAAGTGCAGCTTGCAACTAGAAATGACAGGTGACAGCTAGGAGGCAGTTCTACTTAGGTTAAATAGATTGAATTAGATGAATTTAAACTAAGAGATTGGCTCTACACAGTTCTGCTGGGTACTCACACTATATTCTTGAATTAAATGGGCCTCATCACGGATCTGGTCAGGGTTTTAGACTGGACTCTGGTCTGGTCTGGTCTGGCCTCTGCACTTCACAGGGATTTGGGTCAGCTCTCTCTGCTGGTCTGGGTCTCTCTGGGTACAGCACTGCTTTCTCTCTGGTCTGGTCTCTTAGTTCTGGATAGATTGAAGTCTCTAGTTTGGCTTTCTGGAGGTTGATGGAGGTAAGTATGGATTTTTCCGGCAGAGCGTCCCGCTGCAGATGGATTGGGAAGGTCCCTATCTGTCCTGTCTGTCTGCTTTTATGTGTTTAGAATGTAGGTGTGTTCTAGCATCACTGACCCTACCTCTCTCTCAGCTTCTAATTGGTCAAACTTCCATTTCTTATTTGATTGGGGGAGCTAGGTTGGGTCAGAGTGATGTCATTTTACAGCCTGCAGAAAGTCCACTCCTCCTGTCAACTTACACACAAATCTAGATTTGAAACAAATACATATTTGCAGAGGTACATATTGTTTTAAAATCATATGCACCCATCATGCATTACAGGAGGTATACCCTGTTCAAACTCTGCTCTTCCTGGGAGCTTGCATTCAGAAATGGCACATATTTCACTTTTTAACTGATTTTGCAATTTCTGACATTGACCCAACTTTACATACATGTGTGCAGGGAGTAGGGACATTAACTGATGAAGTTTCAGATTTTTAACATGCATACATTTAGAGTAATATCCATTTTTCCGCTAAAACCCCCCTGAACACGCCACCGGGTCGAAAAACCTCTTAAAATGTGGGCAGAAAAATCACAAGAATTATGGTATCATTTATAAAATTTTCACATGTCCGCTCTATGAGTTATTCATCTTTTTAAAGTTATGTTCTGGCTCCAAAGGGGTGTGGTTTCCCAGGTCACATGGTATAGAAACCAGTCTTTCCAGTTTCTGCCAAGCCAGCTTGCTCTCACAGGCAGTGCCCCTCCCAGCTCTTGCCAAGAGGAAGCTACATTTTACGACTGCGGTAATAAAAACCTTTGCCTGAGTGAAGAGGGCTTTGTTCACTCTCTTGCAGAGCACAGATAATTCAATTATCAGATAGATGGCATATCCTTAGTGTGGGCAGCAAAAGGAAGGTTGGCCTGGGAACACAGTGGTGACTCAAGTTTCACACCTGATGGGGGTAGTTGCCAGGCAGAATTCAGTTCCTTAAGCCAAGTTTCAGATAAAATGTCACTTTTTGTTCCCCAGTTCCTGCATTCAAATAAAACTAAACATTTTTACATATGCAGCTAGAAGGCTGATTCTAAGTTTAAAACTATGACATTTAAACAGTTACAAAGGCATGTGACACCAAACATAGCTCACTCATTTAATCTAAACATTTTCGATTTTAGTGTCTTTAAATCCAGTGCAACTTAAACTGCTGAAATCCACAGCGCAGCCAGTCTTGTTATAAACCTTGTCTTATGATCTTCATTTCCCAGATTTTGTAGGCACACAAAACTCCATTCTGCCAAATGTCTGCTGGTGTTCAGTAAATATTTTGCACATATTGCAATGTTTGAAAATAGGCATTTTGACTTGCCTTCAGGGAAACAGAGTGGTTTTAAAACGCCGGCTTTTGGATAGTGGTGAGTACTGGTACTGCACCCATTTTTGGGATTTAAGAAATGAATTCCCCACAATTCTAGGTTGCATTTGGCAATCAGCATTGCCATTCCCAATGGTTTCAGACTACTGTGCGGGTAGTCCAATGGTGGTTTTAGGCAGTGTCCTTCTGTGCCCATAACATCGGCAAAAATGGGTGGCAGCCTATTCTTCCTGCATTTCCCTGTGCATTTTCTGGGAAGCTCTGGCCATCATGATGTTTTCATGTCAGTACTGCACAGTTTTGAGGTACGGCTCGGATGCATGGGTAAATACATCCCACAGCACTTTATGATTACTACTTTTCACTCATGTTGCACTGCATTTTACACTTTATTTCCAAGCAGTGAATTACATAGTGCCATATAGTCTTGATACTATTGTCATGCGCTGAATAGCAATGCATTATGCACTGTATTAGCTAGCGATGAGTTGCACAGTCTATCAGTATTGTGATAGGATGTGTATTTTGTATTAGCACTTTATTACTGCTACTTTACGGCCATGTTGCACTGCATTATGCACTGTATTTCTAAGCGTAGGCGTGTCGCACGGCTTGCCATGCCTCTTCACTTGCTTAGTCTATCCATTATCATTCTTATATGATGTCAAATATACATTAGTATTCCATCATCATTACCATGTACATAGCGACACTGCATTATGCACTTTACTAGCAAGCTATTGGTTGCACAGTACCACATACTCTTGCTCCGTGTATTGTGGCATTGTAGTGGCATGACACTGGAGTAGCATTATACTCCACATCAAGTCAGGCACATGAAATGTATGGCTACTGTTCTTGCATTTTACCTTTCGCTACAGGTCCTGACGGATCTTGCAGCAGTATTGTATTTATCCGCATGCAATGTTCAGTACAGCAATTGGCTTTTTTGACCTTTTGTGTTTGGGACATATTTGATGTCCCATAGACAATAGTGCCTATTCTCATGCATACTGTGTGGTCCTAGCCGGCACTATTCATTAGACTTGCCTCACTGGTATTGCAGAACATACCATGTTTGATCTATTGGTACACATGCAGGCACCTGTTGCTGGACTGCAGTCAATCTGTCTATTTTGCACTTGCACCTCCACTGATGGCTACGCATTGTTGAGAGCCTGTGTATAGCAGCCTAAATGATTTATGTGTTATCTTGTATATAATGAATGGAACCCAATAGGGCCAAACGCAAATGCAAAGGTCCCTTTCTTATGTTGCTTTGTAAAAGCTGCTTGTAACTCCTCCTATTTATGCACACTGGTGTGGTGGGTGTTTTATGTGATCAAGGGATGGGTTATTGCGAAACGCTATGCTTCCGTATTGTCGGCATTCATTTCCTGTGGCAACTCTGCATGTCAATGGTCTTTTTTAAAAGTGTGCGTGATGCACTATTAAAATGAAGGTTTGTTAAACTCGAGACTCTGACTCCTGAATTTACCAAATCACGGTGACGCTGGAGAGTGCTCCTCAGTCTTCTGTTGTGAACACAGCAGTGCCTTTCCAAATAAATAAGTCAATAGATGTCTTGTGAAACTAGAACAGGTAAGCATATACTGGATAATTATGCTGTTCCTCACGAATAGGTAGGTAGGTAGGTAAGTATTTATTTCGGATTAGCAAGAATCCATAAAAGATACAACACATTCAACATATGCATATGTAAAATACAGCATTACAGTTCATTCTTGATTTTATGTCATGTTGGATCAAAGAATATTACAATAACACAAAAAATATCTCACAAGTTATAAAAATACACGTACAAAATCACAATACATCTGTGCAGTTAATCTAAAAGAATAAAGTAACATTTAGTTAAAACTTTATAAAAATTGTGCTATAAATGTCCTTTCTTACATGCAAGAGTTTAAAATCAACTCAACTGATTCCTTCATTACTTCTAGCTACATGTCCTTACATTTAGGCCCATTTCGCGTATTCGCCAAATGATTCTTACATAAAGCGTCAAATTCCAAGTTATAGCGAGCGTGGGTATGTTCAACAGATAATACAGTGCTGGCCTATGTTGGGAGAAGCCTCTTCCTATGAACAGTGGTAATAGATATTTTTTCCTCTGATCACGATAAGCTTGACAAAGGAACAAGAAATTAGCCAAGTCCTCTAGCCCAGCATCACACATAGGACATGTGCCTTAAAAATTCTCAGCCTAATCTCCGACTACAGGAGCTCGCCTAATTCCAGGCATCCAAAACATACTCTTGTGATTGGTGCTCTTTGATATTTACAATTCGTCCAGATGAGATATTTATTTATTTATTTTATTTGATGATATTCTCCTCAGTTCTCTATTTGACGGTTTCATTAGTTTCTCCGTCTCTCTAGTGTCATATACCCACTCATTGAAATCTTGGTCAAAAGGAAGCAAAGTTTGGCGCTGATATTGGTAAGCCCAATAGTGATTTCATAAACCTATTTTCCTCTTTTTTGTAACATACCCCCAAATTGCAGCACCATATTTGATTACCCCTATGATGCAGGAGTTATATATTTTTTCCACGATACAAAGTGGTTGTTGCTTATGATTCCTCATAAATCTATGGATGCCGCCAACCAATTGTTTCATCACGTGTATCTGTTTTTGTACATGGGCCTGCCCTTTACATTATTCATTGAAACGGACCTGAGATAATCAAAATGGGGTGCCCTTGGTATGACCAGTCCATTGCACCATATATTTGGGAATGTACATGTTCTTTTCTTCCCAAGACAGACCAACACAGCAGGTTTAGGTGTATTAACTTGGACGTCCAGGTTGTTCATAAAGGTTGCAAATCTGTTTACAAGGGTCTGTAACACTCTGAGGGTCCGTGCAATGAGGACAGTATCATCTGCATAAATTAGTTTAGGGAGTCGCGTATTACCTTTTCATGGAACATCAGCATTACATTCTAGTCAGAATTCCAGCAATTTATTAATGTACAGGGAGAACAGCAGGGATGCCAATACACACCCCTGTCTAGCCCCAGATTGAATTTGGAACCATGCTTTGCAATGGACCTCGCTACCCGAGTGGATGCACGCCTCATTGTCCTTTTGAAGGACTTCTAAGATATCCAATATGGCTACCGGGCAGTCATAGGACCTGAGCACCTCCCATAGTTTATACCTCTTTACTTTATTGAAGGCAGTTCTCAGGTCCATAAATGCAAGGTATTGGTTCCTGTATTATATGTAGGTAAAGTGGGCTACTATTAGATACAGGTTCAAGCATTTTTCCACTGTGCCCAGTTTGAGCCTGAAACCCAACTGGATTGGTGATAGTTTGGAGCAAACATTTCCCAAACATCTTAAAGCTTGTGTTCAGGAGGGATATAGGCCCTTATGACTGTGAGGTATTCCTACAGCCCTTTTTGTATATCGGAACAAGTATTGCTCTTTGCATTCCTTTGATACCAGTTTCGTGCTCATGATTGTGTTGAACAATATTGTTAACAGCTGAGGAACGGGGGAATAGTAAAGTCGGAAGCGAAGATGAAGGAAGGAAAACAGGCACTGAAGAAATTACCCAAAAAAAAGACCCTATAGATGGAAGAGAGGGGGAAACAGAAGAAGTTACAACACCAAGTGTCCTAAACTCTCTGGTCTCGGCCTTCGAACTGTTAAGAGGAGAGGTACAATCCCAAGCAGGGACATTGTTGGAACTAACACATGAAATGCTGAAATGTGATGCGTCCATGGTTGGCCTCAATAATGTGATTAATGTCACATTAGTTTCATCTATAATAGCGGTTAAACGAGAAACCACAAAACAAAGCAAAGATATTGACCTCCTTCATGCACTATTGGTTGAAAACGGAAAAAACTGAAGAGAAGGCAAGAAACAAGCTTCAGGAGGCTCTGCGACTTTGGCGGGACAAACCAAAACTGAGGGAAGAAGAGAGTCAAGCTGGTGAGGCCAATCCTAAAATTCTCGAAGACACACCCCTGTTGGAATCGAAAATAGAAGAACTTTTGAGGATGGCCCAAATATCAGAAGACCACGATGGAAATACAAGAGCGAATCAACAAATACTGGGGGATGGGGCCAAGGGAACACCAAATGGGTCAGCCTCAAATTGGACTGTAGCAAGCAACCAAAACTATAGGAGGAGAAGAAATACAAAGAAAAGACAGATGGGAAAGAACATTGAAATGGAAACTTGTATTAACGTGACAAAAAAAAGAAAGAAATCTAAAAATAAAAAAAACAGAAAAATCAAGGTGTAAATGGAGAAAATAAACAATATGGAAAAGGAAAAAAAATCAAAAACAAAAAAATTATTGGAGAAGGAGACGGAGAACTGTTCAGAAATAGAAGTTAGCAACTTAGAGAGCCCCGCTCACAAACAGATAACGGCTAAAAGTGCTGAACAGCTGAATTTAAATAACCACCCTAAAGTGGTGAGTGTGAGCATCGGTCTCCAAACTGAAATACAAACAAAAACAGATGACATAACTAAAGTCCAAAGAGGTAAACTCCTGAGACTTGCCCCAATATTTACTCAGAAGAATCTACATTTGGTGGGAGCAGCCGCTCAAACAAGGAGCGGAAGCACTGCTACTGAAGGCTTAAATATATAAATGGCCCCGATATTTACGAGGGCGGAGAAAGAAGAACTAAAGCTGCGATTGAGCGGCCAGAGGGAGACCACACCATCAGTGATCATGAGCTTGGGGTATGGAAAGTTCCAAACCATCCCAGAGATTGGAATGGGAGAGGGGAAGTCAATGAGAGTGGGATTGACGGATCCAAAAAATGACGAGAAAATGGAGGCTCAGGGAAACAAAATAGATAACCTAGATGAGATCTCCACTGGCTTTGAAATGCCAAAACTACGGTTGAAGATCACAGCAAAATTAGCAAAACCTAAATCCTTAAGCAGATCTGTGATCTTGGCCATATTTAAAAAAAATTAGATGTCTCTTTTTGTTTTCCATGGATGACATCGAATATGTTAAATTTCCAGATTAGAGTAGCTAATTTATGGTGGGGATAGGGCTGAGCTCTAAAAAAGTACAGTCTGCAATCCTGAAAGCAACCAGAGATCTCAAACATGAAGGACTAGCAGTGTATAGCAATCCACCCAACAAGCTCCTCGTCTCCCATAATCAACTGAAGGACAGACAAGGGGAGTATTCACAACAAGATGGAAGAGGTCCACAGAGGCCAGGGGCAAATGGGGGCAGTGGGTCTGTTCAAGGAGCTTCAACACAGGAAAAAACTTTGGCGGCCCTGCCAGAAATTCTGTCGCAAGTCTTAAGAAGTATGGGCTTAGGCACCCAGAGCCATTAGTCAAAAATGGCTCCATATGGTGAGCTGGAAAACAAGGGGTTCCAGCACATTTACGGCGAAGGACATAAGAGATTACCTGTTTGAAGATGGACATACTTGTATCTCAAGAGACGTGGCTGGTAAACCCAATAGAGATTGAAGGGTTTGTAACATGTTGTTTGCTAGCCAGCCAAAAGGCAAAGGGTTGTCCTGCGGGAGGTCTGTTTATTGCTTTTAAAAGTAGCTCTATCAAACATGCTGTCCGTGTCTGGAAAGATGAAATAGGCATACTAGCATGCAAAGTACAGCTGGCTTCCAGCCCGAGTAAACCTGTCTTGGTTGTGATGAATGTATACTGGAACCCTGCATCCTCCAAAATTCAGGTTTTCCGGGGCAAGCTAACAGAGCTAATGGGGAAGATCAGGACTGAGTGGCAAGGAGCAAAAATATTGCCGGTGGGGGATCTTAACGCAGTGTGCGTATACCAGAAAAAAAAAACTTGGAGTAGGATGGATTCAGAAGTTATCCTTGGTTAGAATTTACTAATACACAGGAGCTGAAAATGCTAAATGAGGCTCCACAAGGAAACAAGGACCTACACACGACATGGAACAGAGGCAACTCAGCCTAAGCGCTAGATTACATCTTTGTCAGTGAGGGATTGTTTTCCTGTAACTCGGAATTAAAGGTGAAACATGAAGGGGGGAGTGACCATTCGAGACTGGAGCTCTCATTTACAGACCTATCTGCGTTCACAAAGCTAGTACACAATCAAGAGATAATGGGGATAAAAGGGAAGCTAAAACTGGTGAAATACGGCAAGGTGGGACGGATCTAAACAAAAAGCTACAAAATATCGCAGAGAAATGGCTCAGAAGCTTTGTCAACCAGAGAAGATGGTCAATGTCATTTGGTCATTAGTCCCTCTGAAATCTCCCCTAGACCACGCACAGTATAAAAATACTCATAGCTTTGATGAGGAAACCTGGGCAAGAAAGAGAAGCTTGAGAAAAAGCATCCGTGGCCTAAAGGCATTAAAATTAAATCAAAAGACATATAACCTGGAAATAAAAACTATTAGGAACAACTTTAAAGCCTGGGTAAAAAAATAAAAAATCCTCCTTCATCAAAGAGAGGGGGAGCAAATTCTGAAACTAGTCTCGGAATCAAGCTCAAGAAGTTTTTGGTCGGTAATACGTGAACTAGACCCTCAGTCCAATAGCTCTTTATGCAACCTAGTGCCCGAAAGGGAGTGGAAAGAACACCTCACAAATGCTTTTGGAAAAGTGCAAGAGGAGCCAGAATGCACACCGTTAGAGTGGGTGGGTGTTGTGACTCGAGGAAGAGGAGATTGTGGAGGTAATAAACAAGGCCTCATTATCAAGAGTAGCAGGCCCTAATGGCCTTACAAATTAGGTGCTTAGAATAAATCCAGCACTCTGGGCCAAGTTCTTAAAATAGCTCTTTAATGAGATTCTACGTGAGAGGAGCTTCCCCCGTCCTGGAAAACAGCATTGGTAATACCATTTTTCAAGGAGGGCAATAGGTCAAATCCCTCTAACTATCGATCTATCGCCTTCCTTGATATTGAGAGCAAAATATGTCTGAGGCTGCTGACGAATGAGCTCTCGGCTTGGGCGGAAAGGGAGATGGTTCTATCTTGATGTCAGACAGGATTTAGAAAAGGGCTGTTGACAGTATTGAATGGGATTATACTAAACTTGCTCAGTGAAACACCATAGTTAAAGGAGGCACACCATTAAATGGAGCCTGGATCGACCTCTCTAAGGCCTTTGATCAGATTGACAGATCAAAATTATGGGGCAAGTTAAAGAGAAAAGGAATTCCGGAATCATTATTGTCAATTATAATGGAACTTCACAGGGGGACTACAGTAAGGGTACGTCTTGATGACAATGGTCATCTGTCAGAATCAGTGCCAGTGGAAAGAGGGGTAAGGCAGGGATGCCTGGGAGCACCCTCATTTTTCAATCTATTTCTAGCAGATGCAGGGGAACATCTGATGTCGTCGGCTTTGGCCAGTCCGGAACTAAATGGGAGAAAGATCTTCTGGCTGGCCTACGCCGACAACATCGTCCTGCTGGATAGAACTGCTATCAGTCTACAGTGATTGTTGGACAGGTTGGATGATTATGCTGCCAAATATGGGCAAACAATAAACCCCAAAATATCTAAGATATTGGTATTCAAGCATCCCAAAAAGAAGATCAATTTCAAACACTGGCATTAGAAGGACAAATAATCCCGCAAGTTGACAAACTAGTATATCTGGGCTATAAGATCTATGCAAGCCCAGCAATATACAAAGTAGAACAGGCATCATCACCAAATCGCTCTCACTAATCCCCCACTTGAAAAATATTTGACTTAGATACTGCAAATTCTCCGTCAATCCGATGATAAAATACTATTCGGTTAAAATAGTCCCAATATTATTGTATGGCCTAGAAGCTAAACCACAACTGTGGGACCTAAATTGGTCCAAGTTGGAGGGTAGAATCTGAAAGGGGACATTAAATCTACCATGGAGTACCCAAGGCTGGCACTTGCGTTATGAACTGGGAATAAAATCCCTAGGCTGTTTGGCAGAATGGACATTGCAATCCCTCTATAGAGAGATTATAAATCCTAAAGTAGGCTCTCTATTTGAGGATATTAAAGTACATCATGGTTGTATAACATCCAGCAGCCTACGGGGATTAGAACTGAGAGTAGAAACTGCACTAGCCAAAATAGATTTAGGTCTTGAAACACTGCTTCGCAACACCCTGAAGATAAAAAGGGAGTTGGAACTGATGGACTGGATAGAAACCACTGCGAAAGTAAGGGCATCACTCCTGCAGAACACATTCCTGGTCATTGATAAAAAAAACTAGGAATTCTCCCACGATATCTAGATAAATTCCCAGATGAGAGGTTTAGAAACAACTTTCTCAGGGCTAGGCTGAACATTCTGCCAACTGGGGAAATACTAGATATTCAAAAACAGGGGGAGAAAGCAGTGACATATTGCGAGGGTTGCGTGTTTCCAGCAAACCAGTCCCTTAGGAACTTATTAATGGAATGTGGATGAAAAAACTAGGAAGATTTGTGGGAAGGATTAAGTGGTTAACCTCAGATAATTTGTGGCATAGAATGATATTGGGCCAGGAGGTTCGGCTGACAGCATCTGTGGTAAGCCTATTAAGGTATCTACACCTCGTAGAACAAGGTAAAACACCATTAAGGTAGGGGAACATTGGACGGCAATGCCAGAAGTTACTCCAGCTATAGAAAAGCAAAATTCTGGGGACAGAGCTGAGTTTTTAAAGAGAGAGGGAGCAAGGAGGGAGGCCCTAGCTAGGGGGAGAGGTTCAGGTATGGGAAGGAGGAAGAAACCATTCCCATAAAGGGAGGTGCCTGTCCTCCATCCCGTCCTGGACTTCCCCTAGAATAGGGGGCGAGTGTGTTGACTCTTTGGCATTTTAGTGAAAATGAAATGTGAAGATTGTTAATTTGTGCCAAATTGTAAAGGTGTGTTTCTATTTGTAATCAGGTAATAAACCAAATACAATAAAAAAATTAAAAAACATTAAAAAAAATATTGTTTAACACTGGACCCCATAATCCATCATTATCCTGATAATATTCAGGCGGAATACCATCACTGCCTGGGGCGCACTTTCTTTTGGCAGTTTGGATTGCTTTTAACACATCACCAATTGAGAAAAAGGCTTGACTTATTTCTCTTCCGACACTTTTCTGATTTTTCCTCAGGGCTGGTATCTCATACATTTTCTGATCCTCTACTTTATATACCTTACTAAAATAATCTATACATTGCTGGTCTTGGATCACACATTCCAGGCCCATTTTACTCTCATTATAAATTGGTTGTCTATTGACTTCCCTCCAAAAATCACAGGAATTGTTATTTTTACTTGCCGATTCCAGCCAATCCCATGTTTGGTTATCTAGTTCTGGCTTAAGTTTTCTAAGTTGATCTTTATATCCTGCCCTTGCCCGTACATTCACTATTTTGCAGGACTGAGGATTTTTAAGTAGGTTCAATAGTTATGTTTTGGCCATTCGTCAATCTTTATCGTGCCATCCCATCTTGAGACCCATTTTTCTTTTTTCAAAACGGTCTCCCATTCATCTCACCTCAATATTCCCCATCAGGCGCACGACTGATTGTACTATAAGCTCTGGGTTGGTGTCTACATTCAACAAGGTATCAAATAAGATCATATTCATTGCCACCATTTATTTCCCCAATGTGGCTTTTGTTGATTCATTCCACCTCAATCCTTGGGTGGTCATTCCTTCATAGGGCCTCATTCCGACCCTGGCGTTAACCAAGGCGCTATTAGCGCCTTGGTTGATGCTGTTATCTCTCCGACTCCGCCATGGTGAATGGCGGAATTACCGCCCCATTCCAAGGTTGGCGGGGTCGGTAATTCCCCATTCACCATGGGCCCTTCCCCATTCCCATTTTTGCCCCATAGGGCTCAATGGGAATGGGGAAGGTGCTAATTACGGCACCGTAAATTACGGTGCCGTAATTAGCTCCAAGGTCCCTTTGCGGGTTGTTTTTTTAACGCCTGCAAAAAGCAGGTGTTAAGTTCCAACCCGCAAAGGGAACTCGGAATAGGGCGGTAAGGGTTTAACGGCACCGGTCTCGTTACCGGTGACCGTTAACCCTTACCGCCCGACTCGGAATGAGGCCCATAGTCTATTTATCTAATGTGGTCAAAGTGATTGCCTCTCCACCCAGAGCCTAGCCAGTATAGAGCTAGCTCTAAAGCTTAATGATCACTTTAGAGGTCACACCTAACACATAAATCCTTCACCAGTCCCCGGGTAGTAACAGAGACCATGAAATAGTCTATGGATGACTTTCCTCTTGTATTCTAAAGGTATAGCCACCGAGGATGTCCCCCTTGAATCGATCGTTAGTTGATCTGAGACCAGCCTCCATTGCCAGAATTGAAGTCCCGCACAACACATCCTTTTTCCATCAGATCTGGCAGGGGGACACCCAGGACTTCATCTTCCTCTGGGTCATTCAAGCCTTCATGCGGGCCATTACCCATTTTTAGATTTAGGCCACCCCCATAGACAATCAATGCATCTTTATCCTTAATTTGTTTACACAGATTTTCAATAACCTCTTTGAGGGCCGCAACTGGGCACATACCATCTTTTGCTGATAGGCTATTGTAGATGTTTATGCAACACACTGGGGAACCTTATGTTGGGCTCAGTGTGAGGACTTGCACCAATCCATCTTTTTCCGCATTCATTACGTTGATCTCACATGTAAGAGAACCCTTAACTAGGATGGCCTTGGCTCCGTAGGCTCTCCCTCTTGGCCCCTTCTTTGCCTTTACCTGGTAGATGACATACCCATCCATTACTATCTCCTCTGATTCCCAAATCTCTTGTCAAAAGACAATCACACACCCATTGAGTTTCTCTTTTATGATTTTATCAGTTAGTTTACCCTTAGAACCTGCTATGTTCCATTACAATATTGACACAGTTTCCCCTTGTGCAGTTGGGTGCATCCACTCTTCTTGGCAGTCCATGGTTACTTCTACTGCCAGACCTCATGTAACTGTTTGATCAGGAGTAACATCCTCACCCACTGGAGTTGGATTGATTTGTGGTCAATCCAGCTCTTCAATTGTTGATATGGGATCAAATCTATTTAATGAGACAATATTGTTTGGAGCAGCTCGGTCTTTAGCAACCCAGCTTGTTGTAATTTGACCCTCGTTGGTACTGGCCACAGGGTTCCTAATAGAGTGCTCATTGGCCCGTTCATTTGCCCCTGTGGATGCCTGGGTCATATCCGGGTAAAAGTACACCAGTGGGACCACCCTATATGTTGAGCCCCCAAAAGCATATCTGAGATTGGAACCCATTATATAAGATGCCACCTGCAGGGAGTCAATTATACAGTCCCCCTTAATTGATTTATTTGTAACTCCAACCAAACACACACTTCTGGCCATTAATATAGATCCCAGATGTATTTGTTGACCGTCTAAACATGTGTTTATCCATTGGGCAACCTTATTCATCAAGTCCATTGTAGTTTCGTAAACTTCATCAGGTGGGTGGTCAACCCCGATAAGGAGGTTCAAGATCACTTTGCCATACCTCAGGGCTTTTGATATCACCCCTTCTGAGCTCTTGATTATATGTATGTTATCCCTAGGGTTTTGGGGGTGATTCACAACCTCTGTGTTCGAGTGGTACACTCCTATGTTGGTTTGGCTTGCAGTTGGTCTTGGGCATAGCATTAGTATTATTTTCTGTTGTCCAATTTTAGAGCCCTTCTCTATGGTTTCACTTACCACTACATTACTCTTTAGCCCCAAAATTCCCCCATCCAGGTCTTTATTATTCAGCGAAGTTAATGTAAGTAAGCCCCATAGTCGTTCTCAATCTTCCTACTCATTAAATGTGATGCCTGATATGACTAGGCAAACTAAAAATGAAGGTAAAGAAAGTTGTATTGTTTAGGGAATCCCATATTGGTTGTAAAGAGTATTTTAGTATCTTGATAACACATTCTTAAAATTGGTTCACCAGGGCTTCTACGGCAATCAAACTAATATCTTGGTCAGATATGGCATTAGAGTCATGGTCTTCCATGACTCTTATATCACATAATTTATCCACATCAGAGACATTAGACACATAGATTTTCTCCTTCTCTTACCAGGCTATCTATATTACTCTGGTTTAATGTATCCTTTATGTTTGTGTGATTGTAACATCTCCGGGCAGGTTGTCTCCCTTATTGCTGAGCTGGCTTCCGTTGTTACAATGTTACAAGATGCCCATATGATTGGTCAACAAGACTGCAATGTCTGAGAGTGTTTTTATTCCCTCTGGCAGACTCAGGCCTGTTTCCCTCAGTTCTCTTTCCACATGAAGATTTTTATTTCAAGTTTCCCCGATATGTATTTAAGATAATTATCGATGAATGATTGTTACTGTGATCGCTTGGTTTGATTCACTACATTCCTTTTCACTTTTTTTACACTAGTTTCGGCCAGACTCGTTTTCTTTTCTTTTCCCCATGACTCCATGTGATATATGACTAAAACTGTCAAGGTCACGATACTTAAACTTGTATGTTAAAAACCGATTCAAATGCTATAGCATTAGCTGTCCAAAATGCAATTGTGAAGCACTTACATTAAGTCAAAATGCAAACCATGGAAGTACTCATCCTAGGTAATTATAAACTATAGTAAAATAGAAGAGTATACAAAAAGGAATTCAAAAAGTATACAATGGGCTAAAGGACAGTGAAATGAAGTGCAGAGTGTTAAAGGCAGCTTGTGCAGAATAAGCAATGTGTCGGGGTGATTTCCCGGGGGCCAGCAGAGCCGTCCGCACACCTCCGGGGCTGGGGAGGCCCCAACTCCTCCAGCGTCCTAAAAGGAGTAGGAGACACACCCAAGGAGCAAGGTAATTACTGCTGTTTATAGTAACGGCCGGGATACGCTCAGACCGTATGCATCCAGAGAGGCTCTCGTCGTTAGTGGGGCTCGCAGGTCCTTTTTACAGCAGTATGACGCACTACTTGCGTCACCTGGGAAAATCATCACAAAACCTATCGCCACTTCGGGTTGGTTCTCTGAGTGGTAGGGTTAGTATAGGTACCCTATGGGAAGAAATGTTAGTGGATGAGGACGGGTCAGGTGGTACACTTGGGCTGTCCCTTACAGTTGTTACATTGGAATTGTTACAAGGGGACCCTTGGTGATTAGTTAGGAGTAATGGCGTCTGTGCTGAGCCCCCTGTATTCTGATTGGTTCACCCGCGAGCCCCCAAGCCTGGGACCATCGCCGTTCCCAGCTCGCGGTGTACCTGACATTAGCAAAAATGTGCAACTATGTGTTTGTGGTAGACAATGGACAGGCCTGCTTACAGACTGGTGTGCATGTCTTTCCCATTGCTGTAGGTGTCCAACTTGTCGCTTCGTTGTTGCAGATTGTGTCCCAGATGTGGGACCCTGGTGGTTCTGTGTCTCGT
Organism: Ambystoma mexicanum; assembly: GCF_040938575.1. NCBI lineage: Eukaryota > Metazoa > Chordata > Amphibia > Caudata > Ambystomatidae > Ambystoma > Ambystoma mexicanum. The sequence continues at coordinate 615,072,806 of NC_090932.1, forward strand.
AAGCTTGACACCTTGTCAGTTCGGCTTGGTCACGTGTGGGGAGACTGTAGCTGGAGTAGAATTATGATCATTAGATTTTGTATTCTGTCTCTGAGAGCTTGGCACCTGCAGGTATAACCTTGGCGCTGGGCGCGCGGCGTGCGGGTTGCAACATCATGGCCTTGGCTGTGGGCTCTCGTTGGGGGCTCATTCTGGGAGGATTTTCGTTTGCAAGGCTCCTACCTGGGTACTCTTGCTTGCGGCCTACTTGGGCCTAGTTTGTGGGTGGCGGTACATAATCCATACTATGGAGGTCGCGGGGTGACAGAGTGTCAGACGCAGCATTAGATATACATGGTGGCATCTTCATAGTGATAGGTAGCGAGAAAGCATCGGCAAGCATATTCACGAGCTCTTCAAGCGTCTTGCATTTCTGCGGTGCTGTAGAAGGCCTATGTGAAAAATAACAACGATGCATGTCAGTGGGTGTGTCAGTCACCCACGTCATAGCACTGAGTATGTTCTTTGTGTGGGTTGGTGTGTGAATGACCAATGTGCATGGTGGCACGTGTGTTCTTGTCTGTTGGCTATGTCGTCATGGCATCTCTAACGATGTAAATACTTGTGGCTGTTGTTCTAGTCGAGTTGATCCATGCCGCAGGCGTCGGCTTGACCCGGGCGCGCTAGTCGGCATACTCCTGGTATGTGTATGCTTTTGAAACAGGATATTTTGTCATCTGCTAAGTAAGCGAACTCCTCTCGTGGGGGCTGCCTGGGCCGTGGTCCCCTAGGCCATGATCTGGATGAGATTGGGGGAAGGGTGTTATCCCATTCTCCCACTTCAGTCCCCCCTCTGGTCGACTTGTCTACCACAAAATCATCCTTTTCCTTATCTCCTTTCACTCTCCATACTTTCCAGCCAGGTGTCCATAGTGGTTGACATGATCTTCAAATGACCAATACATATAAACGCAGCTGCCGCCGGGTTTACAGTATACCCATCTTCCAACATAGCTCCTCGGATCCCTTGGGTTCTCCACCTTCACAGATGGCAGGTCTAGGTGATTTTTAAGTGTCTGTTTGCGCAACCTTTCTCTTTCTTGTATAATAATGTCTGTGTGCTTGTCGTCTTCGGCTGGTAGCAGGGCGTGCCTACCCACCATTTCCATCATCTCATCCGTTGTACGTGCTTTTCTTCCTTTCCAAAACCTCATTCCTATTAACACAGCCATTCCTACTATTGAACAGCCAACTATCAATTTTAGTCCATCTGACAGCCATGAGGGCATCCATGACCATAAAAAGAAAAACCAGCTGCCATCTTTTTTCACGCCTTTACTTTCTTCAACCATTTTCGAGTGCATCAGGGCAAGTTGTGATACTGCTTCAGTAAGTGTTCCATTGTCTGCGTCATTAGCTTGGATGAATGTGTAACATGATTTTCCAATTTTTGCACACACTCCTCCTTCCATTGCCGTAAGGAGGCCCAGCACATATCTGTTTTGTAGTGCTACCATTCGTACCGTCCTCAGTTCTTCTTTTATTGCATTAAATCCATTAACGGTGGAATTAATTGTCATCATTAGCTCCCATCGGGTTATTTGGAGCCATTTTCCATTTGCATATGCCTGCAGTCCTGGATGTATTATTGATGAGAAGAACATTGCTGCTCTGCTAAATAGTCTGTGTTCTGGTGGAATGGCAGTGAGAGCTGTTTCCGATCTTCCCCACAGGTAGTTTCCCATCAGTGGTTCTCCTTGTCTTTTCACTCTCGACAGAATGTTTTTGTCGTTGTTCTCGTCACCTTCTTCAAACGTCACAGATCTTTTCCTCCTTTTGTCTCCTTCGTCCATCTTGGGGAAGTTGGTCATGTTGACATGTTTCTGAGGCACAACCAGAGATGGTACGTTGATGTGTACCATAGTGCATATTCCATTCCATGATGGAGGTAATGTGTGGTATGCTTTATCGCTGCAGGCCCAATAGTGGTCCATTAGAACAGCTGTGCCGGCACCCCCCTCAGGTATCAATATTGTACTTTTACAGTTGTTATTTCCAACATCAACATCGCTGTTGTGTTGATAGCACAGTGTGGGTGCAGTTAGCGGTAGTATAGTTATTGGGTCTTCGTCTTTCTCCAGCCATGTTAACAGTGTACACTTTTTACCCACTCCATCCAACATTTGTGGTTTGTTTCGTTTATTGAGTTCACATTTTCATTTGTTACCATATTGCTTCCCACCACTCCCTCTGTCCATCCTTCATGTGTGTATATCTTCCAATATATTACAATGAGAGCTCTTTCCAAACAACCTTGTTCACCAGCAAATTCACTTGTAAACCAATAACACGGCAGGTATTCTAACGTTACTTTCTTTGTTTCTCATTTGTCAGGGCCATCCGTCACGTATCTGAACCCTTGAGTGTGTAGGCGGTAGCTGTTGTACATCTTAAGCGTTTTGATGAAGTTATTTTCATATGGGTATGAGTCTCTTGTCTTCCATTGCAATGATACCACTGTCCCTTTAAATTGTCCTTTTGTTTGGAACAGTGCCAGATATATCAGGTATTCTACTGTCTTTGCTGGCACTTCAGTAGCTACAAACATCATTGATGCGTTCATGGCGTATGGGATCAACGAGCACACATAGCAGTTGTCCTTAGTTGTCTGCTTACCAATTTTGGACATGTGCTGATAACACATGTTGTTCGTGACGTCTGCTGAATCTGTGAGATATATGTCAATCCCATTAGTATCTCCATATGTGCTACGTTTAACCCTATTCCCAATACCTCTTGGGTTACTTGTACCACCAGACACCGTACCTGTTGCAGCTGTGGGAGGGGGTACATTAATTTTAAGTGCAGCCATAATTCGAGAAGCATAGTGTGTCTGCCAGACAGAGGCAGCAAGTAGACCAGTGATGACCAACACTCCTACAATCTTTATTACAATAGCTAATATCACCGGCATTTTGCTCTTACCTTTGCTGCAGTCCTGCAGCTTATTCTTTGTGATGTTAAGGTGCCCGCCTAAAGATTTCTGAAAATATGCGTTTATTTGTTAGTTTTCTTTAATCAAGCTCTCCCTATCAGGTAGTTATTTAATGCCCAGGCGAAAAGCTGTTACCACGCTAATCTCTGTAACCTATCTCTCAGAGCTGGTAAGTGCTCGTGGAGATGCAGGAATGATTGTTCTATGGCCAAAATTAACGTGTTTTAATATACACGTATCCTTCTCCTCTTTAGATATTTTAGTCTTTTTATAGTGTATACAAATTGGTGTGACAGGGCTTCAGGGGTGTTATCGTCTGTGGGTAGCATTTAACCCTGGGCAAAACACAATGTTAGTTTCTTCACTTTTCCTTATACAGAAACAGTTGTGCGCAGTACCTGCATGTGCGAGACAAAAAGAGAAAGAGAACATGCACGTGTCTACAAGTGTGGTGCAACGTGACAGTTTGTTAGGCAATGTCCTTCATTTGGGTAGTGGCAGGGGCGGGCTGGCCGGGGCAGGGTTTTGTTTGATCTGGGATCTCGTGACCATGGGGTGGCCTGTGGGCGATTGTCCAAAGTTTTTAGGTGTGTCTGGAGTTAGGGAGGGGTCAGGGGAAGTGTTGCAATTGTCTTTTGTTGCAGTTGCTTCTTCGTTGTCTTTCATTGTTGTTGCTGTTGTGTTGGCCCTGTCTTCAATGCAAGGGTGGGTCTGGTCTTTGTAGGGCTTGACGTCATGTAAGTGGTTCCACACTTTCTTATTACTGAGCTTTACAGCTCGAGGAGCTACTTCTTCCACCTGGTGGGTCCCAGTGAACCTGGGGCTGTTCCACCGGTGGTTGAATTTGCGGAGGAGAATGTGGTCCCCTTCCGCAATAGTCCAGTTTGTTTGTTGTCCTTGTTCCTCGTTTGTTTCTTCTTGTCCAGTGGTTTTCGACCCGCCCTCGTGCGCTCGAGCTGTTGAGAGTTAAAGACGACACTAGTAATCAAAGAAGACACATATTGGTACATTTCATCACCAAAGACATTTGCAGAGCTATCATAATCGGTCAAGGCCCTTGATGGTAGCATTAGTGGAAGGCGCATCTGATGTCCAGTCACCACCTCGTGGGGTGTGAGGTGGTGTTCTGACCCTGGCCTATTTCTTAACTCAAACAGGGCAAGGGGAGGAAGTACAACCAGTTTTTCTTTGTTGTCTGCTGGATCTTTGCAATTTCTTCTTTCAGGAGGCCGTTCAGACATTCACAAAAACCGTTAGCCTGCGGGTGATATGCGCATGTAAACTTGTGTTTGATGCCACTTAGTGCAGTTATGTGTTCAAACATTTCGTTTGCAAAGTGCTGGCCATTGTCTGACCGCAGCACTTTGCAAACTCCCCACCTCGGGAAGATCTCCCTCACTAGGAATCTTGCTGCTCTGAAGGCGTCTGCATGAGAGCAGGGCCCAGCCTCTATCCACCTTGAAAATGGGCATACCACTACAATCATGTATCTGTGTCCTTGACGTACATTGATCATGTCAATGTAGTCAATGTGCAGGTGCAGAAAGGGCCCTTCTGGCCGGGGTATAGTACCTTTTATCACTTGCAGCGTGTGACCGGCTGTGAACTGTTGACATGTTGGCATTTGCTGATAAAGTGTGCAACATGTGAATTTAATTCGGGACAGAACCAGGCCTCCTTTATTTGTGCTGCAATCCCTTCCTTTCCTGAGTGTGTTGGATGGTGTAGCTGAGCCAGGACTGTTTTCAATAGGGCTAGGGGCATCACTACCTTGCCTGTATTATTCTGACACCATAATGCATCTGTGGGGGACATTGTGCACCCTCTTTTGACCCATAGCTCCTTTTCCGCCATGGGTGCTGCTGCCTGTAATTCCAGTATCTGTGTTTCAGGGATGTGTGTTTATCCCTCCTTCATCAGCATCTGGCTTGCTCCCGCCCTCCCTTTATCTTCTTGTTTTTCTGGGAGGGTCCACATCTCACCAAAGTATGCAGCATGTTTGGCATGTGCATCTGCTGTTTCATTTCCTTTTCAGATAGGGTCATCCCTGTTAGTATGTGCCTGACACTTCACCAGGGCTATTTCTCTATGGTCATTAATTACTTCAATCAGTTCAGCAAGTAGAAGGGCATGTTGTACCGGGGTACCATCACCTCTTCTGAACCCCCTTCGTTGCCATTTTATTAACCCTGAGTGCACTGTCAATGTGACGTATGCACTGTCTGAATATATTGTTACCCTCTTGTCATTGCTCTCTTTTAGTGCCAAAATTAGGGCCACTAGTTCTGCCGCTTGGGCTGAGTAATGTTGTGGCAGGTGTACACATTTTACTGGAACATACATCCAATCCTCTGTCAGCCTAACCACTGCTGCTCCTGTCCTTCTTACCCCATCACTCTGGTCAATTGTTGAGGACCCATCATTGTACATTATCTCCTCCCGTAGGGCATTTTCCTCAACCTTTCTTGCGCAGGAGTAAATTTCAATGGCCTGTGTGCAATCATGAGCGTAGTCACCATCTTCAACTACCTCTGCTATAAATCTTGCTGGGTTTACCTTAATGCACCTAACAAGTGTTAATTCTGGTTGTGACAGAATGATTTCATATCCTGATGCCCTCTGCGTGGTCAATGTCAATTTGGGCTTGTTCAGTATGGCAAAGAGGGCGTGTTCCACAAATAGTGTGGTAGGGCACCCCATTGTTATTGATGATGATCTTTCAGCCACAAAGGCTCCCGCGGCCAGGCTCTGTTCGCAAGGGAAGTGACCTAATATTACAGGGTCCAAGTGTCCGCTGTAAAATGCTACAATTTTGTGTCCCATGCTTGTTTTTTGTGTCAGTACTGCCTTCATTACTGCTAAGTCGCAATGTGAGAAGATAAAAAATTGGTGTTCATAGTTTGGAGTGACCAGCACTGCTGCTGTTGAGATGGCGTGATTTAATTCGTCAAATGCTTCTTTCATTTCTCTTGTCCACCCCAACCTTTTTTCTCCCTTCTGTGCTTCTCTGAGGGCCTCAAGCAGTGGTCCTATATATGAGCTGTAGTCAAAAACCCACGCCCTGTAGTAATTGCATAGGACCAGAAATTGCTGGAGTTCTCTCACTGTCTGTGGTTGCGGTGTGTTTGTTATGGCTTGTGCCCTTTGTGGTGCAATGTTTCTTCCGTGCTGTGGAATGAGCTGACCAATGTAGAGCACCTGTTCCTGGCAGTACTGTAACTTTTCCTTGTCCACCTTGTACCCCTTCTCAGCTAACACTGTGAGCATCTTTACTGAGTCCTTCCTACACCTTTCTTCTGTGGTGCTGCAAATGATGATATCATCTATGTATTGCAGCACCATGCTCTCCATCTCAATGTTCCCCAAATCCATTTGTATCACTCTGTTGAAGATGGATGGTGACTCACGGTACCCTTGGGTCAACCTTGTGTATTTCCATTTGGTGTTGTGGTATGTGAAGCTTGTCAGGTCCTTTGAGTCTGGGTGTAGAGGAATCAAGAAAAAAGCATTTTTGTGGTCAATCACGGTAAACTGTGATGCCTCTGCTGGTATCCCACATAGTATGGTAGCCTGGTTAGCTGCTATGGGGTATTCTGCTTCTATAATGTGGTTCAAGGGCCTTAGGTCCTGGATAAAATGCCAAGACCCTCCTTTCGCTTTGCGTACAGGGTACACAGCAGTGTTGCAAGATGATTCTGATGGTACTAGTATACCATTGTTTATTAGGGCAGTTATTGTTTCATATATGCCCTCATCAGCCTCTTTTGATAGTGGGTATTGTTTCACTCTTGGTAGCATTGCTGCTTTTTTCAATTTAATGTTTACTCCACCAATGCTTTTGATGCAGCCAACGTCATATGGACTGGTGGTCCACAGTGATGTGTGTACAGCTGCCATGTCTTCCTCGTAAAATAGCACTGCTATAGGGGCAGGTGCCTCTAGTGCAATTGCCATTTTTTGTGTCACCTGCTTGTATGTTACCTTCAACCAAATGTTAATGCTCATCCCAAACACCATCTATCCCTCACCACTGTCGTCTGAGAAGAGCTCCTTATCAGATACTTGTGTACATCTGCATCCCTCTGCCAGGCCTATTACAGCTCTCCAGGCCCTCCCCTCCCTGTCTTGGGCATGTACTGCGATGTAGTCTGCAGTTGCCATAATGCTCTCAATGCTTACTGAAATCATTTTCCCCTCAGTTTCACTTGCTGGTGTCTCTGGTCTAAATAAGTATGCTGCTGGCCTCCTCCAAATGTTGCCCTCAAGGCAACCATGCAATTGCCATGTCTGTCCCATATTGGGAGATCTCTCCATCTACAGGCTCAGCCCCGGCCACTGTTTGGCCACAGTAAGCCTGCAGTATTTGTCGTGCTGTGAGTATGTTAATTCTTGGTGTAGAGAACAATATGCTGTTCTCCGTGAAGGAGATGGTCATATTCAATCTGCTCATTATGTCCCTCCCAAGTATATTTACTGGTGACTGCTTCGAGTAAAGAAGTGGGAGAGACATGTCGTAATCTCCTGTAGATAAGGAGATGTTATCAGTGAAGGGAACCAACCCTCGTGCCCCAGAGAATCCTTGAGTGTGCATGGCTTCGCCTGACATTTTAAATTTACCCTGCCTTATGCAGGACCTATTGGCCCCGGAGTCAACTAGGAAGGAACATTTTTTGTCACCTGTATGTGTGGTTCATCTGCAGTATTAGGTGTTACCAATAGGATGGGACACATCAAAGACATGTGTGGGCTGTCCTATTGTGGATATAGTGACTGACCGTTTCCTGTGTAAGGGTTGTGCCCCAATATTGTCACCTTCCCCAGCTGTGTTTGCTGTAGGGGTGCAACAGTTGTTGATACTGCATTGTCTTGTGTCTGTGTGAGCTGCTGTACTGGTTGTACTTGATGTTGTTGTGTTGCTACCACCTGTTGCTGTGGTGGTGTGTATGTTTGTACCTGTTGCTGTGGAGGTGTGTATGTTTGTACCTGTTGCTGTGGTGGCGTGTATGTTTGTACCTGTTGCTGTGGTTGTTGCAGTGGCGCTTGTTGTTGTGGTAGGCATTGTTGTATTCCTTGCTGTTGTTGGTAAACTTGTTGGCCCCCCATATGTCCTTGCTGCCCTTGTTCCCCCCAGGCTGGTGTGGTGGGCCTCATCCTACAAGTGCCTGACATGTGTCCCACCATCCCACAAATCGAACATGTTGGTGGTTCTCTGGCCTGCCATGGGAAACCCCCTGTGTTGTCCTGGTACCCTTGCTGTCCGTTTGGGTAGTAGCCCCGGAACCCTCCCCCTTGCTGTTGTACATGTTGGCCATAGCCCCTCCCTCTCATCATGCCGCCCCTCCCCCTGTAGTTGTTATAGTATCCATTTCCCATTGGCATATATCCTCCTCCTGCATGTGCCGTGTATGGTGGGGCGGGGGCATTTGCTGTGTTATAATTTGTGCTGGCTGCTGTAATTGTGCTACCTGTCGTTGGGTTGTGTTTTCTGCAACCGTTACTTGCGTGGGGGTTGGTGTTGCTACCACGTGCATTGTTATTAGTGCTCCTTCCATGGCATATTTAGCTTTTTCTGCACCAATTTTGCCTCCTCTGCCTTTCTATCTTCCTCCTTTTGTTTCATCTTTTCCTGCCACATCCTGCAGTGGTGTACTATATAGTTAGTTGTATTTCCGGCCAGGCCTTAACTTCCATCCCACTATTTTCTTCAGCTGCCTTTGTACTTGCTCCAGGAACCCTTGTATTAATATATGGTAGAAAATTGCTAGTGTTTTATCCCACGGCTCACACGTTTCCAAGCGCCACTTCTCCTGAATCTCCTGGATGTAATCAACAGGATCTTTATTCTCACGCATCTTGTGTTACGTTATAGCTCCTATGTCTGACGTGCCTGGGTACTGAACCCTTAGAGCCTGCCACAGCGCATGTCTGCAGTTGGCAAATGGCGCTCCATCATGGGACGGGTCTGTTATTGTGACCCCTGGTAAGACCGGCCTTTTCCATATGTCATCTGCTGGTCATCCTTCTCACTGCGTCCTCTTCCTCCCCTGTGAGTGTTCCTCAGAGCTTTAGGAGCACCTGTGCTGCTATCCATTCGTCTGGTCCTATGTTTGCGATGTGCTCCCCACCGTTCTCCCCTCCCTTCGTGCCTGCCTGTGCAGAGTTTACATCTATCGTGCTCGTCACCTCCTCCCCTCTCTGGTAGCTATCTGTAGGGGCATATGTTGGAGGGCTGTATGCAGGGTTTGAGTACCCCTCAGTGGCTGCCAATTGTTGTCTGGCAGGTTCTCTTAATTCCGTTACTGGGTATAACCCTCCTTCTTCCTTCTTCACTACCTTCGCCAGAGGCATATCTTCTTTCCCTTCCTTTTTCACCTTCCCTTCTGATACTGCACCTGATCCTTCTTTTTCTCTTTTGCCCTCTTCTGTGCATAGTTCATTGCTGTTCGCCGTGCCCATGCCCCCTCTGTTCTCCTTCTCCTCTTTACCTTCCTTCGTTTCTTTGCTCCCTTTCTCCTCTGCTGCCCCTTCCATAGTAAACATCCCCATTGCGCCTGTCCTGGCTCCCCGGAACATCTTCCATAAGTTAAACATCTCTATATGGTGAGCTAATTTCTTTCCCTTTTACGTGTTGTGTATGCATGTCAATAGCGAGTGTTGGGTGTATGAGTCAAAGCTGCCGTTAGGCAGCCACAGTGTTAGTATTTTGTTGTCTGTTCCTTGTGTCCAGTCGATACTGTTCTTAATAATTTTCTCCTTGTGTGGTGATAGTGACGTGCAAATGTGCTGGAGAGGTGTAGTTAAAGCATTTCCCCTCACTCCAGACCCCGACCCGTAGTATGTGGCCATGTTACAGTTTTCTTTTTCCAATATCAACCTTCTTTACCTGGCCCCCGTATTCTGGGGACTTCCGACTGTCCGCTGAAAAATAATACAATTGGATATATACAGTTCCTTCGCCTTTATTATTTGTCCCCCTTGATGTCACTAGTATAGCCCCCTGCGGCCATGGCGCACATAGCCCCCTGCGGCTGTGTGCCCTGTGTGGCGTGCTTTTACAGCCACCCCACCTTCTCTTCTTCGTCAAACCTCTCCCTCCCCTTTTCCAACCCCTTGCTGAGCGTGACCAGCGTTCTCCGTGCACGGCCACCTCTCCCCTTTTTGTCCCACCCTTTCCCACTTCCTGTCCCCCGGCCACCCCTTGATCAACACGAGATGGTCGCAATGTCCTATACAAGCCCTATGGATGACGTCACCAAACTAATACCGGTAATAAAACTTTTATAACATCAAAAGAGTGCGCGGTATGTTCTACCCCTCTTGTCCCCCATAAACCACACAGCTGTCTTCCCACATTACCAATAGTGGGGGATGCAACAATCAATTAACTCATTACAATCGGACTGCACACGCTGTGTCGCCTCAGGTGTGATACGCCCCTCACCAGGGGAGCTTAACCAGCCAATTATTTTCTGCACTCGGGAACAATCTAGCTACCTCCTGCGGGGAAACTTCATCTACCTAACAAGCTTCAACACTCAATTAGTAGGGATCCACATCTACTCATTGATCTATAACGCCAATTCATAGGAAAGCCACACCCCTTCCCTAACGGTGCCCGCGATCTGGACAAATCAGTGCCTTCTGACAGCCACATGTGGTACCTTTTGGCCCCACCCAATTCGTTCCGTGACGCGGTAGAAGAAGGCCCTCGTGCCTGTCCAGCCACCGCTCACTCGTCTATCGTCACTTATTGATCAAATCTTCTGCAACACACTGTAAACACCTCCCGCCGCCCTTTTCACAATTCCTCCCCCCTCCCGCACAACATTACGTTGCTTGTTGGGTGTGTCATACTCACCAAGTCCTCTTGAGGCGGGGCCGCTCGACTGCGTGCACCCCTCCAAAGCGGCTTGCCACCTCCCCTCGTCTGGACCACGTCTGGACACTCGCCAACCGCGGGCAGGATACTTCTCAAGTCGGCTCCCGAGGGCCAATATCCAGGTTGCGCTGTCTGGTCTTCTCGCAGTTCCGCGATGGTCCTGTAGTCCTCAAAAGGGGGCAACGGCAGAGTGGGCCGCGCTGCTGGGTTGCCTCGCTGCAAGAGGCCTTGGAATGATGCTCTCAGGGTAATAGACCTCAAACAGACCTCCAACTGCCGGGGTGATTTCCCAGGGCACGGCAGTGCCATCCGCAGACCTCTGGGGCTGGGAAGGCCCCAACACCTCCCGCGTCCCAAAAGGAGTATGAGACACACACAAGGAGCAAGGTAATTACTGCTGTTTATTATAGTAATGGACTGGAATACGCTCAGACCGTATGCACCCAGAGAGGCTCTCGTCGTTAGTGGGGCTCGCAGGCCCTTTTTACAGCAGTATGACGTGCTACTTGCGTCACCTGGAAAAATCATCACAAAACCTATCACGGGTTGGTTCCCCGAGTGGTAGGGTTAGTATAGGTACCCTATGGGAAGAAATGTTAGTGGATGAGGACGGGTCAGGTGGTACACTTGGGCTGTCCCTAACAGTTGCTATATTGGAATTGTTACAAGGGGACCCTTGGTGATTGGTTAGGAGTAATGGCGTCAGTGCTGAGCCCCCTGTATTCTGATTGGTTCCCCCGCGAGCCCCCAAGCCTGGAACCATCGCCGTTCCCAGCTCGCGCTGTACCTGACATTAGCAACAATGTGCAACTATGTGTTTGTCGTAGACAATGGACAGGCCTGCTTACGGGCTGGTGTACATTTCTTTCCCATCGCTGTAGGTGTCCAACTTGTTGCTTCGTTATTGCAGATTGTGTCCCAGAGTGGGACCCTGGCGGTTCTCTGTCTCGTAAGCTTGGCACCTTGTCAGTTCTGCTTGGTCACGTGTTGGGAGACCGTAGCTGAAGTAGAATTATGAGCATTAGATTTTGTATTCTGTCTCTGAGGGCTTGGCACCTGCAGTTATAACCTTGGCGCTGGGCGCGCGGCGTGCAGGTTGCAACATCGTGGCCTTGGCTGTGGGCTCTTGTTGTGGGCTTGTTCTGCATGGTCAGCACTTGTATTTTCATTCTGGGAGGATTTTCGTTTGCGAGGCTCCTGCCTGGGGACTCTTGCTTGCGGCCTACTTGGGCCTAGTTTGTGGGTAGCGGTACATAATCCATACTATGGAGGTCGCGGGGTGACAGAGTGTCATACGCAGCATTAGATATAAATGGTGGCATCTTCATAGTGATAGGTAGTGAGAAAAGCATTGGCAAGCATATACACAAGCTCTTTAGGCGTCTTGCGTTTCTGTGGTGCTGTAGAAGGCCTATGTGAAAAATAACAACGATGCATGTCAGTGGGTGTGTCAGTCACCTACGTCATAGCACTGAGTATGTTCTTCATGTGGGTTGGTGTGTGAATGACCAGTGTGCATGGTGGCACGTGTGTTCTTGTCTGTTGGCTATGTCATCATGGCATCTCTAACAATGTAAATACTTGTGGCTGTTGTTCTAGTCGAGCTGATCCATGTCGCAGGCGTCGGCTTGACCCGGGCGTGCTAGTGGACATACTCCTCGTATGTGTATGCTATTGAAGCAGGATACTTTGTCATCTGGTAAGTAAGCAAACTCCTCTCGTGGGGGGTGCCTGGGCCGTGGTCCCCTAGGCCATGATCTGGATGAGATTGGGGGAAGGGTGTTATCCCATTCTCCCACTTCAAATGTTTTTAAAGTGCAATGTTTCTAAAGTGTGTCACAAAGAGGTGCAGCACAATCAGTGCATTAAAGTGCAGAGAAATAAGGTGCAACACATGCAGAGCAATCCAGTAAAATGTAACCAGCGTACGGATAGGCAAAGTAGTATAAAAGAAGTATGACACAAACATTTTTTATATAATAAAATTCAAAAGATCCAAAAGATTTGGGGCACAAATTCTAATAAGGGTTGTTAGAAAGTGTGGTGCAATATTTTAAATGCATGTCAAGATAGGTTTAGAATATACATGGTCTCACTAAAAAAAGAATAATATTATGCAATGATAGTAAAAGGGTCAAAGAGGAAAAGGAAAAACATTAAACGAGAACACTTGATTTTCCAAGCTAACAGGGCTACAATGATGATGTACTATTCTGTTATATAGGGTCTATAGACCTTCCTGTAAACTTAGAGCGTTAATAGAGTGTGGTCACTCGTAGGAACTAATAGCCAGTTTGATGGCTCCTTGGGAAAAAAGACAAATTTAAAGGGCTTGGAATCCTGGACAATCAGAAGAAAAATTTCAACAAAGATAAAGACTCCAAAAGGATCTCCTTAGGGTCAAACAGAGTCAGATATAACCAGGTCCCCACACATCTTTAATTCACAAAATGTGTATGCTACTTCTATAGCCACAAATTCAAACTTCAAATCTTGTCAGGTCGCAGGTTTTGTATTAGCCCTGATATTGCAAACTCAAGGTTTTCATCTTAGGTATGTGGGTACAATAGGTTCATACAGTACTTGGCCTTGGAGGAGTATGTGTTGATTTCTTTATGCTGCTACTGCCAATTTGAACATGACAGCAATGATTAGACCAGTCGCTATTTCGCATTGACGAGGAACGCCCGACTGGCTTGAGGGGCCGCCAGCTCTGTCTGCCCCCCTCAACCTTATGCGTGTAGATTAAATAATTTTCCAGAACAACTCAGGACCCACTTTGGGTGCACACAGGTTGCACGAAGCGCTGTCGGTGTGATTTAGCTAGGATTGCATTGAGGATGCTGTCTAAATATGTGATCTCTCCTGACGGCAAAAGTAGATAACAGGTGCAAAGGTGATGATAGTTGTATACCCAGTGATTTTCCGTAAATGTTTCCCGCCAAGTTCAACGGAGGCAGAGTGGTTGCATGGGGCTAAGTAATCATGACAATAGTTCATTAGTTTGTAATCTTTGCAGTAGACTTGTAATTTGCCTTAGCTTGATTTGTGTGGTTACTCAGTAGCGTTCGCCAACATTTCGTTTTGCTTACTGCCTGCAAAAAAACACAAGTTCACTTTATGTGCTCCTTCACTGTAGTTAAGTGCAGGACTTTGTCCCGCAGCACCAATCCAGGCAAGGTCCACGGAACACATAACACTCTACCAAACTCCGCCACGCTCTGATGTAATGTAGGCAGAAGGGCAGGCAGGCAGTGAGAAAGGTGGGCTCCCAAATCAAAGGCCACTGAAAACAGACTATAGTTTTCCTGGAACACAGAACACTCAACCTCGCTTGAATAGGCTATCACTCATGATTTTCAAAGCTACGTTTTTGGGAGTTTTCTGAAGGTCAGAAAGGATGGGCTGTCTTTGATGAATGGTGGTAGTAGTTTCCAGAGAGTGGAGGCATTGACCATACAACTGGATCCAGCAGCTTGGTTTTTGTTGAACCTGGGAGTGTGCAGAGAGAGGCAGGAAGATTAGGGTAGAGAGAAGGTGTTGCCCTTTCTGTGGAGGTGGCTGCTGACATAGGCAGGGGCCACCTTATGAATGCAGCTGTGGGATTTTGAATTCAATCCGGGCTTTGATTGGGAGCCAGTGGGTGTCTCTTCTGGCCTGTGACATGTGGTCAGTGAGTTATATGCCCCAGGCAAGTCAGAGTTGTGTTGTTTTGAAGCAATTGAAGTTTTGATAAATACTTGATGGGGGTGCCAGTGAAAAGTGCATTGCAATAGTCCTGTGTGCTGCCTATGATGGCTGTAGCGAGTGTTAGACAGTTGTCTGGTAACAAGAATTTTCTAATTTAGCACTTTCCTAGGTAATAGTAGATTCTACCTGATTGATTTCCATTTACAGAGCTTCAATGGGTCTGGATAACAACACATATAGTGAAGTAAGCACAGGTTTGTATTGTCGGCAGATATTACCTTTAGTTGAAGCATTGCAACCTTTCTTCAAATGTGTAAGTCGAACTTGCTTAAATATGTGAAGAAATTAAACAACAGCACAACATCAAAAAAGTCAATAGTAATGTTGAATAATAAAAAATGTACCTGCTGTAAGAAAAGGAAAACTATATCTCGCCCTATTACTATGAGGGGTTGCCCTACCTCAACAGAAATACTAAGGACTCCGTCAGCATCTCCGTACAGTAAAATGTCCACCAGCCTGTGTCCAAACCTATTTCCGTGCCTTACACAATAAACTAACTAAGGAAAAACTGTGTGGATACAGATTCAAATGTTCAAATATTGCTAAGAAAAACTTATGAATGAATATTTAACTTAAATGTTCTAGACTTTAATTGTCCTTCCAGACATATACAAAACACAGTTCTCAAATATCAGGAGGGAGTCTCTTCCCCTGTCCTTTCTTTAAGCTCATAAATGAAGCATCAGGTTCACTATCCTGCCAGACTTTCTGTACACAAAACACAATGTCCAACTATCTCCAGGTTAACAATGTAGCGTCAAGTCTGGTTCGCTATCCTACCAGGCGTGACTGTGGACCTCCTGTTCATAAAACACAATTTCCAAATATTCCCATATCACCAATGTGGCATTAAGTCGGGTTCACTATTCTGCCAGACTTGTTTGTAAACCTTAGAGTTCCAAAAACTGTTTCTCTCTTTGGCAAAGGGTCCCCAACCCCTTGCTCTTATTTCTTGCTCCTATCTTTTTCTTCTACTTGGGCCACATCTTCCTCTGGGCTATTTTCGGATCTCCCTGACTTGTTCTGCCATTGGTTTAATCTATCTGTGAGTCCCAGACCCCTCAAAATCCTCTTGGATCTCCCTGACGTATTTTGGGCCCCAGCCCAATCGTTATGTGTCTCTTCACGCTGGTGTGGGTCCTTGACCGCTGTATACTCCTATTGTGGGCTTTGCCCACTTTCATATCATTCCTAGACCCCGGTATCCTGTTTGTGTAGGCCCTTTAGCCCCTGCTTAACTCACTGTCCAATTGAAAAGACCTGGTCTCCTCTCCTGCCAAGTAGGATATTTCGCAAAGTTTGTTTCAAACTGTATAATTATTCCATTATCTCTTTTCACATCTCAGGATGTTAGGGTGTGCCTTTTTAATCCATTTAGCTCTCTCTTTGACCCATTAGTTGGCCCGACCCTTTCCCTACTTTTGGGAAGTGTTGTTCTGGGCTCTAGTCTACTTTGAGAGCAGAGCATAACTTTTGTGCTGCTACCATCACTCATCATCTTCTCTTTGGCAGCTCTGAAGTGTTAGGCTTTCTCTCACGTCCTCGGCTTTGCACATTCTCTTTCTCGCTTCGGCGTCACCGATCAGGTTTCCTCTCTCCCTGCCCCTTCCTAGGCTCCTGTTGCATGGATGTCCTGCAGAGACTCGCCCATCCTCGACATTGACTCTGCTACCTTCCTTTGGGTCCCTCGCCACGGAACCAGCATGTCGCTCCTCACTCCTCCAGGGCTGGCTTGAGAACATACAGCTTGTGTTGGTTCCGCAGTGGGCTTTTTCCTCCTTGCTTCATCTTCTTCGTGTCAGTGATGCTTTATGTCCTACCTGGATAAGCCTCACTCTTCCTCTTCCCAGTAGGATTAATGAAAACCTCTACTCTACTGAAATACATAGATGTGTTGGGGACCATAGGGGAATGAGTGGGGTGCAAGTATAGTGGGGGCAATAACGGAGGGGTTGACTGCCGTGTTCTCCGAAGGCTATCGTCACCGGTCTCAAGGCGGGCTACCCTACCCATGAGATCCAGCCTCTGAGTACCACCACCAGGGGAACTATCGGGGAGTCGACTCACCTCCCTGGCCCCATAGGAGCAGTGACAATACCCTGAGATTTATCACAACACCTGTCAATTGTTCCAACACCAAGAGCAAAGGCAGGATAATAATGTGGACTTATCAAACCTTGTATGATTAAATGTTTACCCATGTTCATCCAAATATTTGTCCAGCAAATAACTCACAAGTTGAAGGGAAATGATCAAACAGCTCAAGGGGCTGCCATGGTTCATCTCCTCCAACCTCCTCTCTTGTTAGCACTGCGTAAGTAGATGAAACAATCATCCAAAAGGTTTGCCTCAGTTAACCAGATCCATGGATGATGCAGGCAGTGGTTTCAAGGATGATACAAGTATTTGCAAATCTTTCAAGGAAAACTCCAAGCAGCAGGACAACTACCCATAGTACCATCCAACCTCACAAATGCCTTTAGGTGGCCCTTTTGTTTCATGGGAGAAAGTAGTTTGTATAGGTTGTTGAAGGAACTAAGCAGCATGCAACATATGGGTTCCTTGCATCACAGTAATTAGGGACAGCAACCACCACTCTCCTCGCTTCCTTGTAATTGCCCTTGCTGACCCTTCAGCTGCATATTTAAAATAGAATGCCCATGGATCTATCTTTGCACATGTCATGTTAGTCTTTCACAATAGATAATTATTATTTTTAAAGGAAGCAATTTTTTTATTTTTTTTATTAATTTTATTCAAACCAAACAACAATACAAACCAAACACGCAGTGCATATATCAACAGTTCAATTGTTCATTCCTTAATTTTGGCCACTGCTCCCCCCATCTCACCCCCCTACATGAGCCTATTTATTCCACACCCTCTGTATCTGCCGCACGTGGCTCCTGTCAGATCTTGTATTGTTCCAAACAATTCCGCTATTAATGATCTCCATGCCATCAGGGTTCCTGCCTCCTCCTCCCCCCTACGTTGCTTGCCTCTTGACATACCATTGTTTCTGCCTCTGCCCATTTCTGCAAATCTTTCCACCACACCTCCACCCATGGCCTGTGGCATGTCTTCCATCCCATGGCAGTTCTTCATTTTGCAAGCACATATGCTAGATCTTTCAGTTTACCAACATGCTTAAGTTTCTGTGATCTGGGTAACCCCCCCAGCAAGCAGGCCCAGGCTGTATCTATTATGATTGTGACCCCCTTTTCCGCTAGTTTCTGCGCCACTTCACCCCAGAAGGGCTCAATTACTGGGCATGACCAAAACATGTGTATAATGTCAGCCTTTTCTTCATCACATTTGGGACATGCTTGTCGTCCAGCATTTTTTAACCTGGATATCCTCAAAGGTGTCATGTATGCTCTTTGCGTTATATACAATTGAATCTGTTTGTCTTGCATTCCTTGACACCTTCTTGTGGTACCCCAGTGCATGTTCCCACATCCTATCCTCTATCGGGGCTCCTACTTCCGCTTCCCAGTGTAGTCGCAATTGTGTTAAATCCTTCCCGACTTTAGACATCACCATCTCGTGCAGTCTAGAAATCTCATGCCCCCCTTCCGATATATCATATATTGCGTCCATGACAACATCTGGTTCTTCAGCCAGTACTATTTCAGGCCATGTTTTCCGGATTCTCTGCACCATTCTGTGATATGTGATATACTGGCCCGTGTGC
This sequence comes from Ambystoma mexicanum, assembly GCF_040938575.1. Classification (NCBI taxonomy): domain Eukaryota; kingdom Metazoa; phylum Chordata; class Amphibia; order Caudata; family Ambystomatidae; genus Ambystoma; species Ambystoma mexicanum. The sequence goes on from NC_090932.1 coordinate 615,091,106, forward strand.
AGCCCCGCTTCCTCCCCCAGCACTTCAAAATCCATAATAATCCCCTCTTGCCAGATGTTCCCTAACGTTAACAACCCCACTGATTCCCAGTGGTTCCTGATTATCATCCTCAGCTGCTTGTCTTCCCCCGCTAATGCAACCAGTGGTATCTGCGTGGAACATGGGAATGGGTTCTCCATCATCCGGCATGCCTGGCGCGACATCTTCCACCCAAGCATCATCATCCTAGGGCGCTCTCTCATCTCTGCCTTGGGCAATCAGATCATCTCTCTTAAATGAAATGGTGCGCAATCCTATCCAAACAACCTAAATTCGGGGGTCACTTCGTCTGAGAGCCATCTAGCCACATATTGCAGCAAGCTCACCACATAATAAACCTCATAATTAGGCAGTTTTATCCCCCCTTTTTCATAAAAGTTCTGAGGTTTCCATAGCGCCACTCCCATGCCACAGGAAATCCCTACACATACTGTTCAATTTAGCAAAAAACTTCTTGGGTATCATGTATGGGATATTCCCAAAATAATGTAGGAGCCTAGGTAGGACCACCATCTTCAGCATTGCACCTCGTCCCATCATTGCTCGGGGCAACTTCACCCAAGATTTCATACACTTCTCGATTTTCACAATAGCTACCTCGGTGTTGTGCCTATGTTCCTCTTCTACCATGTGGTACACATTTATCCCAAGGTACCGGAAAGAACTAACCGCCCATGGTATTTGTAACACCGGTAACCGTTTCACCGGGGTTCCCTTATAGCTGCCCAACGGAAAAATACTGGATTTATGAGGATTTACCGCTATCCCAGACAGCCCCGCATATCTCTACATCACCTCCATGATGTACTGAAGATTTTCCTCCGGGTGCCTCAAGTAGAGCAACAAATCATCCGCATATAAGGAGATCAAGTGTCGTTCCCCTCCCACCTCGATACCTATCGTAACATATTGTTGTCTAAGGTATATTGCTAGGGGCTCCAGGGCTAGTATGTAAAGCATTGGAGACCATGGGCACCCCTGTCTGGTGCCTCTACAAAGCTGCCATCTCTCAGATATCACTGATCCCGTCCTAACTCTGGCCAGCGGCTCCCTATACAGCATCTTAACCCACCTTATGTAACCGGGCCCCATTCCGTAATGCTCCAGGGCCGCCAGCAGCCACGGCCACTTGACCGAATCAAAAGCCTTTACCGCGTCCAAGGACACAATCGCCATTTCGCCTTCATTTTTGCTTCCCCATTCGACAACCAGTTGGAGTCGCCTGTGATTATGCGTTATATTTCTATTCGGGACATAGCCCGTCTGGTCGGGGTGGATTAGTTTGCTAATAACTGTCCTGGTTCAACATCGACAAAGGTCTGTAAGAGCCACAGCTATGCCCAGGTTTGTTGGGTTTGGGAAGCGGTATTATAATCGCTTCTCGAAGTGACTCTGGCAACCGTCCCACCTCGAACGCTTCGTTTAACATTTCTAGCATTGGGGGAGCACTTCCTCTCTATATACTTTATAAAATTCACTTGGGAACCCGTCCGCCGCCGGGGTCTTACTAGTGGGCAGCTGCCTCACCACTTCTTCTAACTCCTCCAGAGTGATTGGTGCATCCAACTCCTCTCTCTCCTCTGCACTTATCATAGGCAGTCCTATGTCTTCTAATGTTTCCGATATCTCCCCATGGCTACTTCCCTCCTCATCCCCATGTAGCAACTTGTAATAATCCGCAAACTCCTTGTTCACTCCCTCTTGGGTGTCCACTACGCTCCCATCTTATTTCATTATCGTTCTGATCTTGGGTCTGGGAGTTTCACTCTTGTATAACCATGCCAAGAGCCGTCCTGTTTTATCCCCTCCCTCATGCTGTCTCTCTCTATATTTTTTGTAGTTGAGGTTGCAGAGTCTTTCCCAACGTTCCGCACATTTCTGCTTTAGCTTAAGTACCAGCTCCATGTTTTCGCTTCCACCCTTTAATGCCTTTTCTAGTTCCCTTTCTGATCCTTGTAGGTCAGCCAAAACTCCACCCTGCAGGCCTTTTGATTTTGCTATGGCAACCCCTTGCATCACTACCTTGAAGGCTTCCCATAATGTCCCAAATTAATTATAACAGACATTTGTGTCTAGCCAAACCATAATCCAATAGATGCCAACATTTTAAAAGGAATCAGTTTTATGTGAAACTATTTTTCACTAATGCCAACGTAAGGTACTTGTACTAGTGTGACTTTTTTCTAAGAATGCTATTGTGCTTTCTTAATTAAATATCCAATGATAATGTTTATTTGTATAGTGGGATGATTGTATTATTTTATCTAGATAGCTATAGTCAGATTTGGTTGTAAGCGTATGGATGTGTTGCTTATTGTTAATGTAATCATTAGCTAGATAATAGCAGGCAGGTACTGTTTCATAGTTGTTGACAAGTTGCCTGTATTGTATTTATATGGAATATTGTGGGTGATTTCTCCAGCATTGGAAGTTAAGGGACCACCTTTCATTTTCGGATTCATTGTTTTAAATAAAAGAGAATATGCAGACTAAAAACTGCCTGTTACGTATCCAAGATTGTATTGTGTGCTATAAAGACTCAAAAATTTGAAATGTATATATATTCTACTAGTTGATATACCCAGCGTTGCCTGTGATTTTATTTTCTTATAGGTACTATTTATTAGAAATACCTTAATGTTGCAATACGCTTTTCAGAAATGCTCCATAAGAAAGGTGAAAAGAAACATTCACTACATGTTTCGATTATTTCTCATTTTAAAAATGTTTTCTTATAAGGACTACACAATACAATTTATTGTTCTTCTTAAAAAGACATTCTGAAACGTATAACTGTACGTGAGAACAACATGGAGATTCCTTTGCAACATGATGGGTGACATGATGCTGACGGTGCCAACAACTATGGACCTAAAGTTCAATATTACTGAAGTACATGTTCATTGTAAAGCTTGTTTATAAACATGTTTTTTTTCCCTTCCCGGTGAACACTGTTGCTTCAATTACTTTGGGCAGCAATTTTTTAATGCATATCCGTGTTCCATTACACAGCCTAGGTCGGTTGAGATTGTGAAGCAGCATGATTGGTGACAGAACTTTCAGTCAAAGTTGATACAGTGGCATTCCCAAGTGGTCAACTGAGTTGAGGAATTCTGTTGGATGGTTTACGGCTTCGACGGCATCCACCACCATATCAATCGAGTTGTACTCAGTAACTGTGCCCGGAAGCATATGCAGAATTTGATGCTGGACCTCGAGTTTTGTTCCTCGTGTCGATACCGGTCCTTCTACGACCACATTGATGTTTCGCCATTTTCAGGACCGTCTCATGTGTGAAGCTACTGAATTCTGGGGAAAGGGGTTGAGAGTCCAAATGTCATGTAGCCAGTAATGTCCATAGGGTCCTAATGAAATGGTGTGGAATTGTATAATGAACAACCCTTCACCACAAACCTACAAACAAATTTTGAATTTTGATGAAATCCAGGGAAAGGGAAGGGGCATTCAAATGTCATGTAGCCAGTAACGTTCAGAGGGTCCGAAAAGGTAACTATGCACAATTTGGTGCATATTGGTTAAACAGTGCAGAATTGTATAAAGAACAACGCTTCACCACAAATCTGACCACAAACAAGTCAGATGGAAGGCTGTAGAGAATATGCCCTCTTGGTCTGGAAATGGGGAAGTTACAATGTTCCTGATGTCAACACTTATATGCATTGTGTAACACAGGTTGAGAACAAGATCACAGAAATGTGTGATCTTGTGTTTCATTGTTTTACCGAATTAGATGGTCCATGCTGCGTAATCTCATAAAAGATACTGGAATATGACAGGCATAGTTGATAAGACAATCGTGTTGGACTTTTATGCAGTTGTGGTTTGAAACAAAACTAGAATGTTTGGAAGTGAGACATATAATTCAGGTCGATTGTTGATTTGAGCATAGGTTAATAATTAGTAGTTGTTGGTTGTGGTGTATGATCAAATATTAATGAAAAAATGTCTCAAGTTTTAGTGGTTGATTTAAAGATGGCGCAGGATCAAGACCTGACTAGATATTTTGTTCATGGGCAATGGGTGATTCAGTCTCTAGATACATGGATTGACAAAAATTAGTGAAAGTGTTGAGAAGTAAGTAGCAAATATTTGTGAAGAACAGAATCCATTAGACCAGTCATTAACGTGTCTGTACATTACTTCCACTAACAAAGAAGAAAGGCTTGTATGTGTAAACCATTCACGTGATCTCATTTTCCACCTCCAGTTGGTGTAGGACAGACTAGTGAAAAAGGAATCTTGCATGACCACAATCAAAAAATCTACTCAAAATACATCAGCAGAATTAACACATTCAACAAGTTAGTTATGAGTGAGAGCAAGAATGGAAGAGGCCCAGGAGGTGTCAATACAAAAACAATGCAGTATCTTCATGCCAATACAAGTTGTGATTAATGTGTGCAAAGAAGCCAAATAATGCTAAGAAAAAGGCATTTTGAATATTAATGACACTCATAGGCAGTGCTTACAGACAAATTGTTGTAAACATTAAATGATCATACCAGTTACAGCAATGGTTTATTAGGTGACATTGTGACGATAAAATTGCACATGAACCAAAGTCAGGAAGCAGCTGAAAACTCATCATACAGGATGTGTATTTGCAAGATGTGTTTGGTCAGTTACAACAACATATGAAAACATTCAAACAGTAGAACACCCAGTTAGCCCCAGAAAAAGACACTGCCATCCCCCAAATACACCAACTTACCTTATACTTAACACAAACACAGGCACAATGTGATCAGAGTATGGTGTCTTTTCAAGAATGTATGAGAATGGAAGAGAATGTGACATTGAGAGTGAAGTCAGAAACAATAACCAAGGATTTTAATAGTGCAGTGCTTTAAATGGAACTAATGAAGAGTTAGCTAACTGGGAGTCTATAAGCCAAATACCTGCTTGTCAGCAAGAAAAATATACTTTACAAAAGAAGTTACAAACACACAGAGCTGGGCACACCCTTGATGCCTTTTTCTCCATGCATGTGGTCTCTACTGTCACCTGACCAGTGCCAATCATTTGGAGCAACCATCATATGCTCCCATTCACCATCAAAACCCCAAGCCACATTATACCCACACACACAAAGCATTCAATGATTGAGACAAAGAAACTGGAAAATACTCGCTCTAGAAACACCAAACCTGATACCACCCAATTTAACAAAATGATGCACTAGAGCAATTGCAGCCTTAAAACCTTTCAAAGCAACACCAAAAGAAGTTGCTGCAAAATGGTTCACAGAGGAACTGAGAATATGCAAGAAAACAAACCTAGAACTGGAACAGACATGGATGAAAAACTATAACCAATTTGACAAAATGAACTACCAACCGAGAATTACATTGGCAAGAAACCCACAAACATACATGTATGGAATTATAAAAGTAATAAAACAGGGAGCCTAATGCAGCAATAAGACTGCACCTTTGTAACTACTATGTGACAACATTGCGGACCACCTTAGAGCAAAAATGCATTAACTACAACAAGCCATGGACTCGTCCAGTAGGACCACAAATGACACCCTCCCAGAAAACAAAATCCCAATAATTAGCACAACATTCAACTAATTCACACCAATAAGCAAGCAAACTTTCAGCAACTGTACTAAAGAAACCAACATCTCCCAAAGACCTATGTCCATTGGATACCTACATGTAAGGATATATCCATGCATGAAATATTCATGTAAACAACAGTACATGTGTACAGATTCCAAGGGAACCAAACATGGTTGTTTCATTGGCAGTATGTGAAAGCAGCTATTTCGAAATGGGTGTAAGGGACAGCTTTTCTCAGCAACAAGCCAGTAAAATGAATATTATTTTTAAAAGCATTTAGCAAAACGTTTTTAGCAGCAAGCCAGTAAAATGGGGTTAAGTTTCAAAAGCATTAAGTAAAGGGAGCAATCATTTTAAAATGTAGAAAAATGTGTGGAACTGCATTGGAAATATGTAACCAACTAACATCTAATAAAAAGTCCACTAACCAATGAACTGTCCACAATTACCTTTATAATGCAGTTCGGTATGTACAGTTTGAAAGTAATATCATATTGTGTTTTTCCATGGGGAGATGCACAGTAAAAAGAAAACAGCAGAAGGGCTGTTTGTTTTGTGCAAGGTTTCTTTTTTGTGAAGGCTGAGAACTTCCATTGTCCTCGCAGGAAATTACTTGTTACATAAACCCTTGTAATGAGACTGCTAAAAAGGGGTGACAGAACCACATCAGAAGAGGCTGATCTAAGTTTGACAGACAGGCAGAGGTGATTTAATCGGCGGGACTGGGGTGTAGGCTTGTCAGCCTGAGATTAGGTTCCTATCAGCAGACTGTGGAATGGTGTGTCCGGGGGCTGCTGCTGCTGGAAGAGAGCCTGGAGACGGGGCAGAGAGAGAGAGAGAGAGTGTCGTCTTGACTTCGGGGTGAATGAAATTCCAAAGGCTGAGTCCATGAACTGTGTGGGATTTGCACAGATAAGGTCTGACAGCCCGAAATTCAAAACCTTGTATACTCCGGTGAGTCAGGTCTTAAAAATGAGGAGCGTGAGAATGTATGATATGCATTGTATTTTTTGGCAGACAGTGTAGTGAGATTAGGTTTGAAAATAAAAGTTTTACATTTTTTTCTCTGCATTTCTGCACTGGGTAAACAGAGTTGCACACCATGTGTAAAAATGTTCCATGTTGCAATGTGTGTGTATTATTTTATCTTTTAGATACACAAGGCTGTTGGTAAGAACATGGAACTGTGATATCATATAATGTATTGTTTTATTTTTCTGCTAGTGTAACATAATAGTGGTAATCAAACATTAGCAGCATAAAAAAGAGAAAACAGAACGAGGCTATTGCTTGATTTTTGTGTTTTATTTTCTGCCTATGATGATCATTCTTTCAGTGGGAAAGTCAAGGGGTGATCCTAGTGTTATGCCACTGTGGTAAAACATTTGTTACCTCATTTACCATCTGGGACAATGTTAGTGAAAAGAGTAAATACATGCAGATGAGACAGATAGAGTGTGTGTGAATGGGCTTTTCTCTGCATGCTGAAGAGAAAGCAGTATCATTTAAGGCACATAGGTTACTGGATGTAAATAAGTCCGTAACATGAGCTACATGCAATAAGTGGAATTCTGAATAAACTCACTGGGTTCCCTGAACGTGTGCTAGGTCCAGGGTTCTTCATAGTCAGCCAAGGGGTATCCCTATTATGGCAAGGGAAGTTTGTGGTATTATAGGTTGGTAGTATAAAGGACATGCTCATCACTATACCACAAAAAATAAGATACTACTAAAAATGACTGCCAATATAAGCTAACACTATAGTATCACCAAAATAGGGTAATACTGAACTACCTCTAATGGTAAGGCCAGTTTGCCGCCAAATTACAACGGTAAGAAAATACTGCCAAATCCAGAATGTGCTCCAAAAGACAAAACCTCCTACAGTTACCTACAAACAGCTGCTCACCCATAAAACACTAGCCCTCTACAGCCAACTACTAATGAACCTAACTCTGAAAACTGTAATTTTACAGAATCATACAAATCAGCCTACATTAAACCAATCTTAAAAATAAAACAGGAAAAAACAGATGACCTAGCAAACTACAGGCCTATTTTAAACCTACCCTACCTGGCAAACATCTTGGAGAACCATGTGTACAAAGAACTAATCAGCACTCCTTTCCATGTGGAGCAACCTCAATATGAATTCTGAAAACGGCACCCAGTCTGCCTGCATACTACTGAACTTATCAGCTGGCTTTGATACGATCAAACACACAACATTAATCAAGAGACTGTAAGAATCTAGTATTCAAAACTCTGCACTACAATTGATAAATGTATTCTTCACTGACAAAACCGAAAGAACCTACCTGCCGCCGTCCACATCAAACACTAAAAATCACATGTGTTTACCACAAGGATGAAGCCTCTCCCTTCTTCTCTTCAATATCTATATATCCCGCCTAATAAAGCCATACACATTCATGCACTGACATCCTACAACTATGCAGACAACACCCAGTTTATTTTCAAGATGACTACCAACAATGAGTCTGACAACACCCACAATAAATGCCTCAACGTTATAAACAGCTGGATAGCAATGAACAATCTTTATTTATTTATTTATTTCTGCTTATTTTTAACCTTTACAAAATTTAAAATGCTTAAAACATTCTATTTGATTCAATCAATACAGAAATCATCACATATACATAAAAATCCACATAATAAATAATTGATTCATAATAATATAGATCAATATAAATCAAATTGAACACACCTTTAAACATCAAAATCAACTACACACGTTCACCATAAAAGACAAATCATATATAATAGGTAAGAGAGAAGAGAAGAGAGAAGAGAAGAGAGAACATGAAAATAAAGTAAATCCAAAACCACCAATATTTCACTACTTTCCATGGTAGATGACGTTACCATTTATTCCACAACTCTCCCACTTATTTCCAGTTCAGTCCCCAGTTTGCATTCGTTGTCTAAAAAACTGACCACCGCCAACTGAAGCTGTTTTTCTTTCCCATGCAGTATTTTCTACCACAGTAGATTTAAGTAATCAAAACTAGTGCTGGCAAAAAATTTACTAAAATACTGAATCCAATTTATTCTCAAAGCAGGGCAATCTAACATCAGATGTTCCAAAGTTTCATTTACTCCCACTTCATTGCAGAATCTACATATTTGCAAAAGCCCCAACTCAGCCCTATGGGCGTATAGGACTTTGCGGGTTGGAAGTACATTACATCTAAAACGCATGTACTTGTGTCTGGCATTTAAGTCTGGGAACAGAGTTAGATAAGGTTCCACACTCCCCAGTTTTCTAAAATGGGAGACCATATAATATATAAAAATAAAATAACAATACCCTGATCCATGATGGGACCAGGAAAAGGTTGACGGGATGCACTCCCAAGAACAGCAGAGGAAGCCGGGATGACTCTCTGCAAAGAGGCACGAACCCCAAGGTGAATCCAGACTGACAATCCTTTATTTTTCAGGTCAACATGGCAAGGAAAAATGCAGAAAACAACGCGTTTTGCGGTACACAGACCGCTTGGTCACTTTGAAAAAATATATATATATGTATAAGGCGGTCACCCCAACCATTCGGGTCGAAATATCCCAGTCCCACCATTCCAGACATTTTTTTACTTTCACCGGGTTAAAGATTAAAAGATCAAGTGTAAGACCCAGAATTTCCAAATAATTCATACATTCCTTTTTTAGATCGGATGTATAGGTAGAACCAATATAGCCCATACGAATACCTGAGCCCTGTAGATCATATAATGTATCCCTCACTGTTGTGACCAGTTTCCTAAAGAGAGAAAGCTTCTTCCAAATAATCCTGCCTGTAATAGAGGTTAGACCCATTTCGTAATGCAATACAGCCACAGGTATACAATTAGGTATACCCAAAACAATGCTCTTAGAGCAGCCCTCAGCATACCGAAAAAAGATCAATTCACTCAAGCCAGGAAAGCAGCCCACTGGCTCCCAGTCAAGAACCGCATCGCCTTCAAAATACTCACAACCACGCACAAATGCATCAACCTTACTGCGCCCTCATACCTATCTGACACCCTATTTCGATCTCAATCAACCAGACCGACCAGACTACAATACACCAATCAACTAACAATACCTTGCATCAATATGACAAAGGCAGGAGGCACAGGATTCCTATTCCTTGCACTTAAGCTATGGAACTCTCTCCCCACTGACCTCAGAGCTGAAACTTCTCTCTCCGCCTTCCACAAAAAGTTCAAAACTGCTCTCTTTAACTAACCTTGCCCTCCTAGTTACCTGTCCCTCAATGTATATATGTAACAAAAGAATCATATCATCCAATGTAACTTCACCTACATGAATTGTATGTAACTAAGTATAAGCAACACTGTAAGAAGCGTCACAATGCCTTCGGTCTGCTGTGCGCTCAACAAATATGAATAAATAAATAAATAAATAAATAGGTAAGCACGTAAAAAAAGCGCTTAAAATATGTGCCTCGTATTTGACTAGTTGATCCATAATCCATATTGGAAATAACTCCACTCCATAGCAAAACTGAGGCAGAAGCTTTTGTTTATGAAAGCGGAGGGCCGGTAAAATGGAAAACTTTCCGTATTTACTGTTGATTTGTTTTTAATTGGATGATTAGTGACACACTTTTCCCATTCAGATACTCTCTATAATGTGATTTCTGTTGATTGCCATAGACAGGATAGCCAAGATAACACAATTACGGTATTACCACGAGTTTGATGTGGTTTAGAAACCATGAGAACTGTTTTACGTATGGTCGTAAATGTAAACGGATGATTACTGTTTTGCTCTCATTTATCATTAGATGATTAAGTTCTGTATAATCCCGGAATTTGCACAGCATGCACTGTAGGCCACTGTAGGTGTGTGGTTGAATAGCATACAATCATCTGCATATGCAGTCCAACTGATTCTAACACCTTCAACCATAGGGGTTGCAAAGACATCTTCTTCCAACACCACTTTAGCATCCTAGACGTAAAGATTAAAAATTGTAGGTGCAAACACGCACCCCTGTCGCAGACCATTAGGCACATCAATAAGATTAGAGAGACAGCCCTGGTTATTTAAGCGTATCTGTAGTTTGGACCCCTTGTGTAGAGTTATAAGAATAGAGAGAAGGGCTTGAGGCATTCTCAGATGATTTAACTTGCACCACATAATGATCTATCCACCTTGTCAAAAGGCATTGACAAATATATGGAGGCTAAATATATGGGTTCCGCCTCCTTCTTCCAAGCTTTAACCTGCATGATGTTCATCAGTAGACACCCAGCATCCGTCCCCACGTTTTTCCTGAACCCAAATTGAAATCGAGATAGAATATTACAATTTTCCATCCAGCACTGTATATGACTCAGAATTATCCCAGAGAAAATGTTGGAATCCACATCCAGTAGGGCGATCGGCCTATAGTTCAACGGACAGGACCGATCACCCTTCCTGTATACAGAGACAACATATGAGGTATGCCAAGAAGAAGGAATAGTGTGGGTCATAAGAATTTCATTAAACAGAATGCACAGTATTTTTGACCTCAGTAGTTTATTGTGTTTGAAAATAACATTTGCAAGACCATTTGGTCCAGCGGCCTAGACATATATGCCTTGTCTATCAATACTACAATATCCTCCTGCAGTATTTTGACCTTCCAGTCAATCTCACGCAGACAGTCAGTAGTGGACTGGTCACTTAAAACAGATTGATAAAGGTTGCCGAAGTGACCAATCCACTGTTTGTTTGTTTGTTTGTTTGTTTGTTTATTTATTTGTATAGCGCTCCAGACCCAGGGGTATATGGGCACTCAAGGATATGGTTACAGGTAATTCATTGGAGCAGTTGTGCAGCATATATACAATTACAGAAATATAGTGTGCAGGAATGTATACAGTTTAGAAAAATACAATAGGTGCAGATAATACGAAGACAGTATGATGAAGGCGTTGAGCAATTAAATAACAGGTACACAGAGATACAGGAGCTGTATTAGCTAGTAGCGGCAGATACAGGTGGTGGTGAGTGAGTGCTGGTGAAGGATCCCTAAATTATTTATTTAGTAGCCAGGTGATGACCTGGGTTCTGAAAGGTTGAAAGGTGGGGAGGGATTTAATGTTCAGTGGAATAGTGTTCCAAAGTTGGGCGGCTAGACCCGGGAATCTGGTTCCGCCGGCTCTTTTAAGGGTGCATTTGGGCACCATCAACTGTAGTGTGTAGGTGGATCTATTGATTCTGGTAGCAGGTTTTAAGGTGAATTTATTGGTTAGATAAGGCGGGGCAAGGTAATTAAGGGCTTTGTAGGTGAGGTAGATAGTTTTTAAATCAATTTTGTGTTGGATGGAAAGCCATTTGCATGATATTCTAGTGGCCGAGATGTGTTCTCTCCTAGGAATGTTAAGAGCAGCTCGGAGTGCATTGTTTTGGAGGACCTGCAGTTTGTTGATAACAGATTTATTTGTGCCTACATATAAGCCGTTGCAATAATCCAGTTTAGACTGTATAAGTGCTCTGGCTAAGGTGAGGCAACTGCTGGAGGATAGCAGGGGTCTACAGGCCCTGATCAGCTTACCTTTGTAAGCAGTAGCTGAGGCGGTCATATTGATTTGTTTGGAGAGGTTGGTGTTGGTATCTAGATAGAAGCCATGGGTTTTACACTTTTTGTGGTAGAAATAGTGTTTCCTTCAATAATGAAACTGGTGTAGCTGGGGCTGAGCTTCAGGATAGTGTTAGGGGAGCCGACAAGGAGCAACTCAGTCTTGTCATCATTCAGGCAGAGGCCATGTGTGGCCATCCATGCCTGAATGATGGAGAAAACTTCATTGATTCGGCTGACGTCCGAGTTGTAGTTACCGGATAGAGTTAGGAGTATCTGGGTGTCATCTGCGTAGTTGGTGTAGGTGACACCCAGATTGTCCAACTTACCGAATAAAGGCTTTGTAAATATATTATACAAAGTAGGCGAAACACAAGAGCCTTGTGGGACACCGCAGGTGATGGGAATCGGGTCGGCCGCTGCTAGCGGTGAGAAGACGCGCATGGTCCTGTTATCAAGGAAGGATTGGATCCATGTGACCGCAGAGTGGGAGAAGTGTGCTGCCGATGACAAGTGATTGCATAGGATTTTATGGTCCACCAAGTAAAAGGCAGCGGAGAGGTCTACGAGAAGAAGGATGGCAGCCTTACCCTTATCTTTGAGTTCGTCGATCTTGCTCTTGAGATCAACAAGGGCCGTTTCTGTTCCATGTTGAGGACGAAAGCCAGACTGACGAATTTCCAGTAATTGGTTTGTCTCAAGGTAATCTTGAATTTGTATGTAGGCCACTCTATCAAGAATTTTTAGTAAGAAGGGCACGGTGGTGATAGGTCTACAATTGGTAGGTATAGACGGGTGGAGTGTCTGTTTTTTTAACAATGGTAGAACCCAGGATTGTTTCAAACTGCTTGGGACTGCATTGCTAGTGAATGATAGGTGTATTAGTTTGGTGATGAAAGGGGAAAATCCCTAGCTGCATCTTTTATGACATGAGCCGGGCAGCTGTCCCCCTTACAGTTCAATGGTTTCAAGGAGGCTATAATTTTTTGTACTTCTGGTATAGTTACCTTTTTGAAGGTTATTGGCAATAGGCTGGTGTAAGGTTGGACTAGGAGTTGTGCCGTGGGTGAGTTGTTGTCGTTTATTTTCAATTTTAGTTTGGAGTCCCGTAATTTTGTTGGCGAGGATATTCTGGATACCTGTGCACCAGGGTTTATCCTTAGTACAGGTGTCTGTGGGAGGACTGGGGTTTTCTAATTCCTTTAAAATGTTGAATAGCTCTCTCGTGCTAGAGCCTGCCTGAGTTATCCTGGAGTTGAAAGATTCTTTTTTAGCACGTATAATCTCATTTTTGTAGAGAGTGGTGATGTTAGTGAGATTAGTTCTATTTTCTAGTGAGGGTCCTGTTTTCCTCAGTGTTTCAAGTTTACTTTTTTGTTGTGTGAGTAGTTTGAGCTCAGGGGTGTACCAAGAGTTCAAGTGAGCTTTCGGTTTCCCTTTGCGCATTTTTAGAGGGGCGATGCTGTCAATAGCTTTGGTCATGGATTTGTTGTAGGTATTGACCAACAGGTTCAAGTCAGCTGTGCCTGGTAGTGCTTTCAGAGTGGGGACTACCAAGGATATTAATGCTTCAGCTGCGATATTACTCTTGTTCCTAGTTAGGCAGGCCGGTGCAATAAATGGCTTTTTAAGGACTAAGTTGCTGATATTAATATCTAGTGGGAGGAAGTGGTGATCCATCCAAACAAGAGGTAGGGAGTCCTTAAGGGTAATGTTGCAGTTAAGGGCAGCTACCCAGTTGAGAGTCCTACCTTTCGAGTGGGTAGGTTGGGAGTAGAGTTGTGGGAGGCCGTGCTCAGATAGTGCAGTAGCCAGGGAGGTAGCTGAAGTGTCATGCAGGTCGTTAAACCCAATATTTAAATCCCCAAGTATGATGATTTGAGCTGAGGGTTTAGAATTTTCGGCTACTAAGGATGTAACATCTTCCTCAAATGAACCAGGCGGACCCGGGGGCCTGTATATTAGATGCATCGTAATTGTACTCTTAGGGGAGGTTTGCAGTTTAACTGTGAGATGCACACATGATTTTAGTGTAGAGGAGGTGGCTAGTTAATGTTAAGTGATGATTTAAAGATGATAGCTACACCACCTCCACGAGCATTAGGTCTATCTACTTTGAGGATGGCATACTTATCAGGGATAGCTAAAGTAAGAGAAGGTCCCGCGGCGTTGTGCAGCCATGTTTCAGTCACAGCAAGGAAGTCCAGGTTGTTGGTCACAATGATGTCAGAGGTCTCTGTGGAGTGGGTGACTAAGGATCTAAAAAGTGCTCCTTTTAGCGGGGGTAGGTTGGCATTGTTAGAAACTTTATTCTGGTTGTTAGTTTTGTTGGGAAGTTTAGCTATATGGTTGCTATTCTTATGGAGGATTCTGGCGCCTAGTCTATTGTTGCGCTTGGTTAAGTCGAGGTGGTGGTCTGTGTGTCTGTTTGGACAGTGGTGCTAATAGGGCTGTAACCAGGAGAGGGGCATGATGACCTCATGCTAAGGTGGTCCCTCTTGGGTCTATCAATGTTGCTATGGGCTAGATAGTGATTAGAGTGGGCGCTACCATGGGAGGGAGGGGCAAAGTGGGAGACTGGCGGGAAGGCTGGTGTAGTGGGCAAGAAAGGTGTGGGGCAGGCGATAGGATGATGTCTTGGGCAGGCAGGTCTCGCTAGACCATTTTTGTGGGCTATGTAGCTGTTACCGCTGCAAGGTACATTGTTTTGCAAGATACAGAAAGGGAACATGACGAAGGTGAGCCAAAGTTATATGATTGTGGCAAAGAGACAGTGGCACAATATCTAGACCGGGCACATGTCAGGCAGAGGCACAATAACCAGACCAGACACATATCAGGTAAGGCACAGTATCTAGACCAGGCTAGGTCACTGCACGATCACACGGCCTGCCCGACCGTGTGTCCCACTTCCTGCCTGACTTGCCCATGCCGGGCGCTGCGCGGCTTCACAGCGAGGCTGAGCCAGCCCCTTATTCTACGTTCCACATCCGTCGGCAGGCAGATGCTCCGGCGGCCTAGCACGAAGGCCGTACAAAGGCCCTGTTTGCGCCCAGGACCCCCTTCTCATCGTGACCACTGAGGGAAGAGGGCAGGAGCCCCCCTCCTCCTCTACAGCCACGGATACCAGGCCTCATAAAAGTAAGTAGAGCCTCTGAACACTGCACGATCACACGGCCTGCCTGACCGTGTGTCCCACTTCCTGCCTGACTTGCCCATGCCGGGCGCTACGCCGCTTCACAGCGAGGCTGAGCCAGCCCCTTATTCTACGTTCCACATCCGTCGGCAGGCGGATGCTCCAGCGGCCTAGCATGAAGGCCGTACAAAGGCCCTGTTTGCGCCCAGGACCCCCTTCTCATCGTGACCACTGAGGGTAGAGGGCAGGAGCCCCCCTCCTCCTCTGCAGCCACGGATACCAGGCCTCATAAAAGTAAGTAGAGCCTCTGAACACTGCACGATGACACGGCCTGTCTGACCCTGTGTCCCACTTCCTGCCTGACTTGCCCATGCCGGGCGCTACGCTGCTTCACAGCGAGGCTGAGCCAGCCCCTTATTCTACGTTCCACATCCGCCGGCAGGCGGATGCGCCGGCGGCCTAGCACAAAGGCTGTACAAACCTAGCTCCTAGAAGACCTAGCTCGGAAATAGTTGAAGAATGAGATGCCTCATTATTGAAGATCAGTTTCTCATTCACTGCAGACCAAAAAGACCTAGATCTATTGTCTTTCATAGCACAGAGAGTATGTTCACCGTCTGTCTGAAACATTTTAGCTCTTTGTTCCTTTATCTTATTTTTCCATCAATTACTGATCTTTTTTTATGCCATTTTCTCACTCCACAAAAGATCACTTCTAGCTAGTGATCTTAATTCCCTGGATCTCTTATTTGTGTATGTTCTGATGAGCACATCATAGCTATGTGGGTGTTTATGCCTGGCCATAACCTTAAGAGCAGTTGTAGAGTGCGTAATTACATTTCCAACATAGTGAGTAAAGACTTCCTTGGTGTATAAAATAGGTTTTTTCCCAAGGCTAGACGTGTTAAACTCTGAGAGGAAAACAAAATGTGTCTTCTCCACATTGTCTCTATGCCAGACAATTCTGTTTTTTGCCAGATTTATTTGTAACTTCCAAAGCAGCTATGCGTAGCAGCAGTGCCACACGATCCACATATATTCAAATGTAATATGTTATGATCTCTATATTCCACCCGCAAGTGCTGAAGTTCCTTAATCATGGCTAACAATGGTTCAGGTACAAAAATATGATCGATGGCACTAGTTTGATCCCCTCTAAACCAAGTAGTATAGTCCTCATTTTTGTTTAAGAATCCTCTGACATTGAAAAGGCCCAGGAGCCTAAAAAGTGCCCCCAGAGAATCCCATGCAGTTTGTTCTTACCATTATAAGCAACTGCTTTCCCCAAGGCACATCCTTGACTACAGGGAGTATCAGTGGGAATTTCTACGTTAAAGTCTCCCGCAATTAGAATCATCATGTGCCTAGAATAATCTTGACACTCCAACATACACTCCCCCAGTTTTGCTAGTTCTTCCTCAATATTTAATTTCAAACTCCAGTAGATATTAACGATCAAAAGATTACATTGACCAATAGTCACATCACATTCAAGCCAAATCAAAAGTATTGAGCACCAATCTAGAATTCTTAGTCTTTTTATAATTATGGGGCCCATACTAATTGTGACTGCTATAAGTAAACCTCCCGAGGGGCGGCCTATCAGGCCTTTTTTAGCTAGAGTACAATGCACAATAAAACCGTTTAGAATATGTTGCGAAGTAAACCATGTCTCCTGTAAGCATATAATGGAGCACCTTTAAGGATAGTACAAATATCAAGAGAGTTCCTCAGGAACCAATTACCCCGTGAGCTCCAGCTTACAAAAGACAAGCTATTCGAGCTGTTAACTATTGGGATTCAAGCCCTGAAGTTGCAAGATGGAATCCTGCAAAGTTAATGCTAGCCATCTGAGATTGGGCTCAACAAAACTACTGCCAGCGGCAATTGCAGAGTTCTGGGATGGGGTATCAACATCATTTTTGCGCCTCCCAACCTGAATATTGGACCCAGTATCCATTCGTACCTTCTCGATGTCGTACCCAAACTTATGTGATGTACCAGTTTCTTTTAAGACTGCTTCAGCAATTGTATGAGAGAAAAAGACAACCCTTGCAAAATCGTATGTAGTGGAGTGAACAAAATCAATTAATTTGATATCATCCGTAGTAATGAGTGATAAGCTGGAAATGTCCCCAAACAGTGCCAAAACAGTTGCTCTCTTTAAGGACAGTGGACCACCATTATTAAAAAGGTAATGGAGCAGTATGCTAGGTGAGTCAGGGAAGCAGAAAGGCCGAAAGTGGATCCCTTCAGTCCGCATGCCTTCGGGATCATTCAGAGGCATCCCTGTCTGGAGGCTGGAGTAGCCAGGGTCGTTTACCAGGGAGGACCCCACTTGTTGCCCCTGTGTGGCACTATCCCTGCAGCCTCCAGTCTGTAGATTGCTACCCAAATGATTACCCGTTAAGTCAATCATATAAGCCTTCACAGTTTTGTTTAGTTCATATAACCCTGTGTGCACCTTACCTTCTGCAATGGATGGTTCCACTATTGGAGCAGGTACATTCCCATGTTCATCCAGCATCAATTTTATCACCCTTCTTATCACACATTCCATTATTGGTCCCCCCAACAAATTATTCAAAGCTGCATCTTTGCGGGCCTCACTTCCAGAGGTGGCAGAAACCTGGGTATCCAGATCGCCTGCCTTGATGAGGGCATTCAAGGACCTGTTTCTTCCTGGCCCATTCATCTGTATGCTCTCACTACTGACCAAAACCATACCTAATTTGGGAGTGATTTGTGGGAGGATACCATAATTAGCAAGCCCATCTATCACTCTCAAATTAATAGGCGTTTGTCAAGTTTCATCCCGCTTAACCACCCCCATCCCAGGTGGTAAAATCTTTCCTTGAAGGTCCTCTATTGTAGGTGCATTACATTAATTGAATTCCTGTGGGGCCAATGGGTTAGGATATTGGATAGATCTACAAGACTCTTTCACTTTAGGTTTTGTTGGGAAGAAATTCAGCAGACGTCCCTGAATAGAGAGTTCCAGTTGCAAAGCACACGCCTTGTTACCAGTAAGACCGCTAATAGGACCCTTAGGGCCCTTATTTTTTAAAGTTTCACTCAAAGAGTTCTGAGCGAGAGTACCCTCTGACCCTCTACACACAGTCACATTCACCCCCTCTACTTCATCAGTGGTTTCAGGTTCGGATATCACTCTATCTATCAAATTGTGAAGGGTTTTGACCCATGCTGAATCAATAGACTGGGTAGATGTGGGGATGAGCTGCCGCCGCCCATCATTCCATCCCAGAGTCCAGGAGAACTGTGCAGTTGGCACAAGACCACTCCAAAGATACAACCTTCTTGTGGGGGGTTCCACATCACCACTCTATTGTAAGGATGCCATCAAAACAATGTTAAGCAAGGGTCCTATTCTATCAAGCAAAAGACCACTCTATTGAAATGCAGTAATTCAAGACAGATCCCAAAAATGGATGCAGTACCGACAAATTCCACAAGGCGGCGCTAGCAGTCTAAACTCTGACAGGAGAACTGGCTGACAAAGGGACCTGAGTCAACTGGACTTCAAAGGCCTGTTGGTTAATTAAAAAGTCTTAGCCACCTGCTGTTCCCAGAGGCCAAGAGGCTGAGAACTCTTAACACCCCAGAGACTCACAGCAGGAGGCAGGATATCACATGGCCCTTCTGAGTGAGAGGGAGGGGGTTTCCCCTTCAGCCTGGAGGAGAGAGACAATAGCCCCTTTCAGTTGAATGGGGTATGTTAATTTTGAGTGTTTCCTGTCAACAGCCCTCTGCCAGCAAGGAGAGACATGTGATCACTGACCCACCCAGACTTCTGGAGGCGGACCCAAACACTTTGGGGAGTTGAATTGCAACAAATATATATTTTATAGAAACAGTGATAACTTACTGTAACCAAATGACAGGAATGTACAACTTTGAGAGTCTTAGTTTGAAAAATGCCCTGACGATTTGAGTCCAAACTCCAATTTGTACCATGTTCTGGGGCAAAACCCTGATGATTATGAATATTGCAGACAATGTATTTAAGCTAGAGACATGGAAAATTACTGGGATAAATGTGGAAGGGAAATGTACCTTTGTATAATTTTTGATGAAAATCCCATATTGCACAACCCACTAAAATCGAAAATAAGTTGCCATTTTTGAATGCAAGCTCCTAGAAACGCCAGAGGCGGAACAGAGACTACCTTTTTTTTTTTTTTTTTTTTTTTAAACTTTTATTTTTTGTTGCACACAGTCAGTACAGTTGCTTAGCTATATCATTGACACATACACAAAATGCACAGTTACATTAACAGTTTCTATTCGTGATCGGGGCTAACTTGCTCGAACCTCCCCGCCAAGTATGCCTTGTATCTGTCCCATATATTCTTGGGCCTTGAGCTGGGAAGCACCGTGTCTATATACAGTTCCTCCATATCGTTTGCCCACGCCATGTCCCTGATCCAATCAGCTTTAGTTGGGGGATTCGCACTTTTCCACTTGAGCAGAACCGCTCTCTTGGCCAATAGTAAACTTAAGTTCAGTAATTTCCGCCATATCGGGTTCATTTTCTCACAAGTCCCCAGCAGGCACATTCGTGGAGTCCACTCAATGGGGTGGTCCGCCATCTCATCTAGTACCCGGCATACTTCCTCCCAGTATCCCCGCAGTTTAACACAGGCCCATAACATGTGGTAAATGTCTGCGTTGTCGGCGTGGCATCTCGGGCATTTCCCTGTCATTGCCGGGTATATGTGTTTGAGTTTCATTGGGGTGTAGTGTGTTCTTTGTAGTATTTTATAATGAATCAATCCGTATTTGGAGTTGCAGGAGATCTGTTTAACAAGTGCACAGTGTTGAGACCATTCAACATCTCCTATCTCCTCCCCCAGGTCCTGTTCCCATTTGGCCTTAGCTGTACGTTGCTCTGAAGGGCGTGTCTGGAGTATAATTCTGTACATACCCGATGCCGTTATCCTATCCCCCTGCGAACACGTATCCCAGTGCCATGTTAAGTGGAGGTTCGTTGGGAAAGGTTGGGTACATATTCTGGGAGGCTGCCTGCATACGGATGTACTGATGTCTGGTCCCAGGTGTATTCCCCACTACGTCCCTGATATCTTCCCATTGAATGAAGTGCCCGTCGGTAAACAGTTGGCCCCATTGTGCTATGCCCCTAGATGTCCATTGGTGGGCTGCTTCTCCCTCTAGGCTGAAAGGAGCCTGCGGGGTACCCCAAAGCGGCATACTCGGGTGATACATCTTGTTAGTGCCGTATATCTCAACTATTTTGGCCCATGCCGTGATCGTCACTTTTGACGGTTTCAGTGAGTTATAGTGTTTGCAGGTGGAACTCGTGAGTTGGTGGAGCGCTAACATGGCCTCTTTCTCAGGTTGAGTTGGTGTAGGACCCACCGGATTGATAAATGTTGTAGCCCAAAGGGAAGCGTATTGTGCCTGTGCAGTCAGATAGTAGAGTTCAAAGTCTGGTGCCATCAAACCGCCTTTGGAGTATTCATTGGTCAGTACCCTCCAGCCCACCCTAGGGTGACCGCCCCAGACAAATGAAGCACACGCTCCCGTGATCTTAGTAAACAGAGCCCGACCTGGCCAGACCGGCACCGTACTGAATAAGTAGAATAGCTTTGGGAGAATTATCATTTTCACTAGGGCGATCCTACCCATCATGGAAATAGGGAGAGCCCCCCAGCGTTTCAGTTTCAGGCACAGTGAATCCCCCAGCTGGTTATAATTCAGTGCCCGCGACAACTGTGCCGTCCTGGCTATACACGCTCCCAAGTACCGTATATGCGTCGGGCACCACTGTAGGCCATACAGGTCTTGGGGTTTGACAGTGGCCTCAGTAATTGGGAACACTTCTGATTTGTTGGGATTGAGTCGTAGGCCCGAGATTCTACCAAATTGTTCCACCATGGACAGGACCCTCCCCAATGTTCTGTCTGGTTCTCTCAGATACAGCAAGATATCGTCTGCGTATAGGTTTATGATGTGTAGTGTGGCGCCCATTTTTAGCCCGCATGCGCCGGAGTGGATCCTCAGAATATCCGCCAAAGGTTCAATTATCAATGCAAACAGTAATGGCGATAGTGGGCAATCCTGTCTGGTGCCCCCCCGCAATTCAAGTTTTTCTGCTAGTGAACCGTTGACTCTAATTCTGGCCTGAGGGGACGAGTATAATAACTTTATCCATTTCATGAATTTCGGCCCGAACCCGTTGTTGTGTAGCACCCCGAACAGGAATGGCCAGGACACCGTATCAAAAGCTTTACGCATGTCTAATGATACAGCTATCGCCTGCAGGTCCGGTGGTGCCGTGGTTATGACCTCGTGGCATCTTCTGATGTTAGAGGCTGTGGACCTGCCGGGGATGAATCCAGCCTGATCCTCGTGGACCATGTATGGCATCCAAGGTGTTAACCTTGTGGCAAGTATTTTGGCTAATAGTTTTGCGTCCGTATTGATTAACGATAGAGGTCTATATGAGCCACAGTCTTCCGGGGGTTTCCCTGCCTTAAGCAGTAACGTTATCACTGCCTCTCTTGTAGTCTCGGGGAGCTCTCCCCTTTCCAGCGCTTCGGTCCACATAGCCAGCAATCTGGGGGCTAGATGATTCTTAAACTCTTTGTAGAATTCTGCACTAAGGCCATCGGTGCCTTGGGCCTTCCCATTAGGGAGAGCGTCAATTGCCTCAATAATTTCTGCCTCAGTTATCGGTGCCTCCAGTGCATCTCTTGTACTGTCAGCCAGAAGTGTTGTCGGGATGCAGGAGAGATATTGATCAATCTCCGCTTCTGTGGCATTGGATTGGGGTGAATAAAGTTCTGCATAGAATGTATAGAAAGTGTTGCGAATCTTGGCCTGATCTGTGGTGACCGAGCCGTCTTGTGTGAGTATGCATGGGATATCAGTTGACCCCCTCTCTCCCCTGACAGCCCTGGCTAGCAACCTCCCCTGGCGTTCACTTTCACCGTAGCGGCGTGTGGCCGCTGGTCTGTCGAAGTAGCGGATCTCTTGGTCCGCTGCTTCAGTGTATTCCTCCAGCTTATTTTTTATATCCAACGTGAGTTGTGGCGATGGATTAAGCTCATATTGGGATTGTGACACTGTTATTTGCGTCTCGAGCCGTTGCAGCCTGTTTCTGATATCTTTGAGGATGCCACTCTCCTTAGATATGGATACACCTCTTATAAACACTTTGAAGGTCTGCCACAATATCGCAAGGGAGGGCACAGAGTTCTCATTAAATTAAAAAAACTCAAGTATATGTTGGTCTATTGCGTTCTTATAAACCAGATTGCGCAATGCGGCTGGCTTGAACCTCCATGGCGGCCTGCCCTTTGCCACGTCGGGTATGCGGAGCTCCATCAGGATGGGGGAGTGGTCAGAGTAAGTCCTGGGTAGCATCCGAGTGTCGGCCACCCAGTCAGCCACATGTCTATCCTGGAGTGCATATCATGCACAGTGGAGTAATACGTGTATCTCCTCTCAGTGGGATGTAGTGTCCTCCATACATCCTTCAGTCCAAGATCAGCCATATGAGCGATAATTGCCTGAGCGGTTCTAGACAGTGTCCTCGTTTGTGTCGAGGTGCGGTCTATGCCCACGTCAAGAATGGTATTAAAGTCCCCCCCACAAATCAGGTGAGCAGTAGGGTAATGTGCCAGTTTCCCAAAGACCTCGGAGTAAAATGTCGGGTCATCTACATTGGGACCATATACGTTTAGGAGGACTACCTCTTTGTCCCTTAGAGTGCCGTGTACCAGGACATATCTGCCCCCGACGTCGCAGTCCACCTCATTGCAGGTAAATCGGAGGGTCCTATGCACCAAAATTGCCGTACCTCTAGCCTTCTTCGAGTAGGTCGTGAAATATTGGTGAGTACCCCAATTTGGGACCAACTGTTCCCCATGTTGTGGTCCAATGTGTGTTTCTTGTAGGAAAATAATCTGTGGGTTATGTCTGTTGATATATGCTATGATTTTCCGCTTCTTAACCCTAGAGCCCAGGCCTCGAGCATTCCAACTCATTATCGTAATATTGTCGGTGTTTGTGTCAGCCATCCCTGTAAGGTGTTTGCGGGTTTGCGTCTGCAACAAATTGTTTCACAATACTTCGACATTTGCTAACGTACCTTAACTGTGTGCTTTTTACTTTCCCCCAATGCGTAACATAACTCTTTCCCAACAAATCAAACTCCCCCCCTACCCCCACCCTCACAGTACCCCGAACATCTACTGTGCTTATCGGATCCCACTCCCCCCCACCAATTTTCTGCATATGCACCTGCTACAGGGGGGCCTGTGGAGATGACCAGGGCAATGCTCTTAGA
This sequence comes from Ambystoma mexicanum, assembly GCF_040938575.1. Lineage (NCBI taxonomy): Eukaryota > Metazoa > Chordata > Amphibia > Caudata > Ambystomatidae > Ambystoma > Ambystoma mexicanum. The sequence continues at coordinate 615,114,805 of NC_090932.1, forward strand.
TTCTTTACATACGTGTAGCCGGTTCCGGCGTTGCTCTCTCACATGTGGTAGGCCACGGGAAATGTTTTCGGCAAGGCTCGACATACAAATAAAATTCTGCCCACCCTCAGTCATTGTAGTCCCCAACGGGGAAATAAATCACATGAAGCGAGTGACATTCAAACGAAGTACCTTCATACCAGTCAATCTTGACTGTTGGCTTCAGAGCTCCCTGGCATTGCGGGAATATGTGTTTCAACAAAATTGGCGGCTTCCTCAGGGAAGGTAAAGAAATGGATTTTGTTTTTGTACTGAATCTTGAGTCTAGCCGGATAAAGCATGGCGTATGGACTTGTCGGTCGCGGAGCAGTTTCTTGACACCAGTAAATTGTTTCCTCTCCTGCTGCACTGCAAGTGTGAAGTCGGGGTAGATCCGTATCACGCTGGTCTCCCATCGTAGCTCCTGCTTTTCCCTCGCCGTGCGTAATATCAGATCCCTGTCTCTGTAGTTCAACACGCGTGCAATTATTGGTCTAGGGTATGCTCCCTGCTTTGGCTTCGGGGCCATGGATCTGTGAGCGCGCTCGATAATGAACATAGGTGACCACCCGGGGTCCCCCAGCACCGTACGAAGGAGGGCCTCCACACCTTTCTCCATGGAGCCCTTCATCGCCTCCTCAGGCACCCCCAAAATGCGAACATTGTTTCGCCGTGACCTCGCCTCCAAGTCCTCACACTTATTCTTGACAGTTCCCAGCTCAATCGCAAACGTGGATACCGTAGTTTTCAGGGCCTCGAGTGTGTCCTCCGTGCCCGAAATTCTAGTTTCCGCTTCCGTAAGACGTGCCGTTGTTTTGTCCATTTTCGACTTAATGGAGGCCACATCAGCGGTAATCCCATCCAATTTGTCTTTCAGAGCTGAGAACCCCTGCTGCATAGCGAGGAAGACCGCCTGGGGGTCCATCAGGGTAGACGGTGGGCTCCGCTGCTCCATCTGGGTCGTTGGTTCCTCCATCTCGGCTGCCGAGTTCCTCCGGGTAGATGTGGTGAATTTGTCGATCGTCCCCTTGTTCTTCTTGGGTCCGTGATTCTTGGGCATTATCCCGCGGTCTGCCTGGGTCGTGTAGCGCTCTGTATTCTCCGGGTGGCCCCCAGTGACAATGGCGTGTGCCGTCGTGATATGTGCGCTGCCCTCCTGGCCTAACCCGCTCGGCCCGCGTCAGTCAGGCAGCTCTGACCCGACCGCCAAACCTCGTCTCACAGGTAGTTATCGTGGTGGGCCAGCACCAGAGCCTCCGCGAGAGGCCTACGCGGCCTTTAGGCCCAAGCGCAAAGTATCTCGGGGGGGCAGCGTTCCCCAGCGGATAGCAGGAACCGCCCTCGCGGGGGCTCCACGCCACCCCCCGGCTGTCCAATATAGAGGCCCTCACTGCGAGCCGCTCCGGCGCCTTTCCCCAGCCGCCCCGCTTATCAGTGTTGTTTTGGCCGGCGCGTGAGGGCAATGTCCGCAGCGCCGTTATCGTAGTTCGGATGGTCAGAGTACCTCCGTTCCGCAGCTTTCGGCGGGGCAAGTGGGCGGGGGGTGGCAGCGATGGACCGCGAGGAGGGAGGTCCAGCAGGCGCCCGGCTCGGAGCGGAGCGCCCGGAGCGGGCCTGGATGTCGGGATCAGAGCGCGGATTGTGCCCTCCGCACGCCGAGCTCCTCCCCCCTCTCAGCGCCGGCTCGACCCAGAGGCCCTCGCAATCTTCGTGTCGCTGTATTTTCGAAGTCCAGCCACCACTGTCGCTCAGATTTCACGGTCGTGTTGACCAGTCGTTGCCACTCATTTCATGCATCGGATTTGTAAAACCGGATCCGTTTAACGGTGATATTTGCAGAGCGGCCCTGGTTCTCCCCGGAGCTCACACGGGAGCGGCCATCTTCTCCCGTGGGCAACAGCGCCCCCCGAACAGAGACTACCTTAAGCAAGGTGTAATATGTACATGTAATGTCCACCACTTGTGTACCTGGGAAATATGTATTTGAATCAAATATAGATTTGTGGGCAAATTGACCAGGGGACGATCCTCTGACCCATAAACAGACCTCATCACTCTGACTCACAACCCAATTCCCCTAATCATGGGAGAGGGGAGAATTGGGCCAATGACAAGTAGAGAGGGGCAGGCTCAGTTATGCCACACACACACCCACTTCCAAAACACATAAAAAGAGACTGCTGGGACAGGTAGAGACATTCAATTCCATTTGCTGCGGAGCGTGCTGACCGACGACTTCACATCCAGAGATCCAACACTTAGACTTCCAAGCTAACCAGAGACTACAGAACTTTGAACCAAGAAGGCCCACTGCAAGCAAAAGTATTTGTCAGCAGGCCTCAAAATCTTTTGCAAACTATTCCACAGCCGGGCGAACTGTCTGAATTCTTTGCCAAGAACTTTTGCCAGTACCCAGAAAGCAGTGTTACATCCAGAATCCACTTGATCCGGACCGGAAAGCAGAGCAGTATCCAGAACCAGAGGCTGCTGTATCCAGAGAGGCTAGACCAGCAGAGCAGAGCTGACCTAGACGCTGTGAGCAAAACCGCCCGAAGTCCAGCCCAGTTGACCAGATCCGTGACGAGGCCCATTCATTTCAAAATTAGGAATGAGTATCCGCCAGAACTGTACAGAACCCAATCTCTTAGTTAAAATAATCTAATCCAAACTATTTTAACCTAATTAGAACAGCCTCCTAGAAATCGTGTCATCTGTCATTTTTAAAGCTGCACAACTGTCACCTGTCAAATCTGCAGCTGCAAGCTGTCACCTGTCATTTTGAGTTTACTTTAAATCCGAAAAACTACCTTCACAAAATCGTCCGTATCTCTGGAACGAGATTTAACTTTCCTCTGAAAGCTTAGAATCTAAGCTTTCCAACAAGCCTATAACCGACTTCCTACTCCTTATACTTTCACCGCAATCGCGATTTATGCACTCGCACAATTTACTGCGATTTGCGATTTGGCCTGATTTCGTCATCTGTAAAAAGATAGCCGCATTTGCCTGAACTGCTAAAATTCGTTTGCAACCTAATAACCATCCCTGAACCATTGGTAGGGCTGACCTGAACTGATTTAAAGTGTCTGCCACTCACCCTGAACCTCCTATAAGGAATTAAAAGCAATTTTAGCATTTTTCCCTTCCTTGCCAGTACATTACAAAGCACTCTTGCCGTGTTTTAAAAAGCATACCTGTTGGCTAAGCTTGCTGGGGGGGAACTGAATTCGTATTATATTTGATTGTATTCCTGAAGACTTTGTGTGTTACTTCCATCTCCTTGCATTGCATATAGGGGCGGGGTGAATAGCCACCAGGGGAAAAGTGAACATATTATCTCTTGTGAAACCATATCAGTTTATTTTCTGTACTGCATTTATTCCACCTTGCTTTTCCTTGAAACCATAAAGCATTTCAGCTACCTCATCCTCTATACTACTTCTAAGTAACCCAAATCAGTTTACCAGTAGAACGTTATCCATTGTTGATCACTGTCATATTTTAAGTGTGATATCCAATATTAATTTATTATAAAAGTGTGATAGATATATATTGTTATATTTCTCAAATTAACCTTTTAAATTTGCAAAACAGACCTACTTCTTGGCTCAGTGGGGTCAAGGAGATTCTAAGAGAGGGGTGTTATATAAGGGTTGTCATCCAGAGTACATGAACTGGACCTACAAATATATCAATAAGGGTTTCCCTCAGCATCCCAGACTAGGCATTGACTTAGCTCTAGTGTTGAAGTGAAGCCGCTTAACAAAATGCCTATGAAAAATGTTCCTGGCAACTATATCAAATTTCCTTTTTAAACTAAACCCAACAATCACCCTGACAACACCCTAAATAAATCCCTCAACATTATAAACAGCTGGATAGCAATGAACAATCTTGAACAATCTTAAAAAAAAAGCCAACCAAAATGGAAATTATGATAACCCCATGAGACGGCAGCCTAGCACAAATATCTCTCACCTGGCCCCCGATTACGGGAAACCAACCCTAATCCATGCCCAAACCACACCCAGAATGTGCATGCCTATGCCTAGCTAAATGTCACACAAAAAAGCAATAAAATAGCTAAACAATATCCAGAGACCACCAAAAACATACTAATGATTTCTGTTCTCTACCACACTCCTCCACTACACTTCTAGCACACACAACTCGATGACTACCGAACCATCCTGCTAAAACACAAAAAACACACTTCACTCTCAAACTATCTGTCACACCCAAATAGCCTGTCACACCCAAATAGCCTTAACCACCCAAAAACACAATCACAACACTGCGAACGTCCAGAAACAAACATCCAGTGTACGAAACAAGCACACCTAGAAAGAACACACATACAGACGCCAGTTACTCCTGGTTCTACACTCATCAACAGATGAGCACAGCACCTGCCTATTCCTTTCCTTACAGAGCCACAACAGTGCATGGAGACCATAAAAATGGCAGCAGTGAACAGTACAAATCCACTTAACATAACATAAAATTACAATTATTGGCCTCCCAAATGAAAGCATTCAAGGCTAGTCAGGCTGGTGTAATTGAATTTAAGGAACAACTAGGACAGTGTAAACAACAAATTGAAATGGTTAATAATGCTGGATTAAGACAAGAAATGAAAGAAAATTAGTTGAGCTCTGAATTGGTAGGTAAAGTTCAGAGATAAATAGGTGTCATGGAAGAAGGAAGAGTGTGATTCCTGAGAATACCTATGCATTGCTCAGATCTTCCATGAGAATTACTAGCATATCTGATTACCTGGTTATAGTTAGACATAGGTAGGCCCTGATACACCATTTACCCTTCCAAAACATGCCAAGAAAGTCAAGACAACCTTGATTTCCTATCAGACACAGAGGAATATCAGTTTCAGCTGAAAATGTAAAATTAAAAAAGCTGAATGCGCTGTCGAATCCCATAATGTTGGTCAAGGGGAGCGGGGGATGTGGGAAAGTGAGGGACAATAAAGAAAAAAGACAAAAAAAAGGAAAAGGACCCTGCAACGCATGTTCCGGGAGATGGAACTGACGTTGCAGGGAGAAACCCGATGCAGGGAATTCGAGTTTTTCATTATGTGAAATATTCCGCTTTGCATTGTTCAGCCGCGTGCTGTCTCATGTCTCTCCCTATGTTTTAGCTGTTGTTACTGTGTTTATGTGCCCCCAGATGCCTGCAGGCTGCCGGCGTGTTAGAAATAAATAAATAAAATTCACCACAAATTAATCACGTACATCTGGAATATCTAGACCTTCAGGTGATAGGAGGGGGGATTGGCCCACCTAGTATGTCAGGGGTGGACATAAAAGTATTCACAAAAAATGAATCAGTGGAGAAAATTATCAAAATGAGTTCCGAGAACAGAAATGACAATGTATGATCCAACAGAGATGCTTTTTAGCCCATCTGGCTAACCTTGAGAAACAAGGAATGCAAACCGCAATGCTCATTCTAAAAAACCTTTTTGACACAATGGACTATGATGAAAACATAGAACCCTTAGATAGATGGAGAAACATCAACAAGCAACAACAAAAAGAAACACCGTATCATCCAATTCATCAGAAAGTATTTATATACCCTACCTCAGAAGAACAGTGGAAAAAAAAGAAAAAGGACTCTCTTTACTGTACACATAAGAAAACTTCCTACCGTCTTTGTGAGAGGGAGAGTAAAAATGTTACGGACCCTCTTTACTGTACACATAAGAAAACTTCCTACCGTCTTTGTGAGAGGGAGAGTAAAAATGTAAAGGACCCTCTTTACTGTACACATAAGAAAACTTCCTACCGCTTTTGTGAGAGGGAGAGTAAAAATGTAAGCAGGTTGGGGGTTTTAAGTACTGCCCCTGACTCTAATGAGAGAAATTGCACTCAATTAAGAAGACATACAAAAAGAAAATTACAAACACATTTTGCGAAGGAATATTTCAAAGAGAGTAAATTCATATACCTCTTTATATCCTCTTATTAAAAAAAATGCAATGCATTCTGTTTGGGAACATTTAGATTTCTAATTACACAGCCACAATAGTTATGTTTAAGTTGCTGTTTTCATAGGAAGAACACTTTTTGGGCGGCTTGCAACTCCGCTCCCTCTGGACGAATCCACACCAAACTTTGCAAAAAAAGTATATGGCCCACTGTGAATACGTATTTTGGTGATGTTTGGTCCAGGGGGGGAAAAGTTATAGGGGGGTCCCAAAACATCTTTTTTCCCCATAGAATGAATGGGGGAAAAACTTTGCGCACACCTACAGCCCAAACCACTGGATGGATTTTCACCACATTTGCGGCAGGAGCAGGAGCTTGGTCCTGAAAGCATGCGTTTGTAAATTTGGTGCCAATCCGTCCAGTAGTTTTTTTTTAAAACGACCAGAAAGTGTGTCTCAAAAAATTAGTGATATCTATGTCTGCACCGCAGACACACTTCCCTGTTCGCTCCGCTGACAAGATACCGATTGGCTAATCCATAGCGTCATGTCCGCGGACATGCGGCGCCTTCACTGATTGGATGTTGAACAGCGTGAAGTGTGTCAGATTCTTTCGCTGCGCCCGCCATCTTTCTTTCCTGTTTTGGTGTACGCGGACATCGCTGCTAACTCATATAAAACAACACACCATTGCACTTGTTAAACTTATGAAATATGTTTTGGAAGGTGAGGGCTAATGAGGCTGGGATGGGATGTGGCAGCAGGAAGTAAAAAACTGGGGTTTATTGTCACCAAAGTCATACGGTAAATTGGAAGTTGCTGCTCAATATAGTGTTCACTAAGTGCAGGCGAAGATTTACTGCGTCTGTGTTGCAATGTATTTAAAATAATAATGCACTCATACTGGCAACCTAGAGTTTGAAATTTGAGGCAGCCACCTGCACTGTTTGATGGAAATAGCGGGTCTGCAAGTGTATGGGAGTGCATGCATTCAGATATGTTGTTGCAAAATCAGAATGCATTTTCATTCTGACTGAAGCTCAGTAGGCCCACGCATCCGACTGAACCCATAAGGGTCAATTGTTTTTTGACCGTGAGCCAGAGGGAAAATTCAGTAAGAATGCAGTGAGTGAAAGTTTGGAAAAAATACCATTTGATAAGGTTATGTATTCAAAATATTTGTCAGACTCTTGTAATAACAGTTCAAGAACATTCTTTGGTGCAAGTACATTGTTGTCTGGGTTTAACAAAGACAATGGAGACGGTAAATATCGTGTACATTTATTTTTGACGACTCTACACCGCAACAAGTTTTAATTTGTTAATACCACAATAATAATTTGGCATTGTAACTGAGGTACTATCTTGCTGTATAGTTGTCATTCTTTTTTTCTTACTTATGGAGAGTGCAAATTCTCGCCGTTTGTAGACTATAACTAGGTTCACCCATGTTCAACTCTATTATTTATTTAAAATGTCATGTATGACCACATCAATTTGTGTATAAGTTTCCACGTTATTTATTTATTTTTTTTAAATTGTATGATGAAGGTTGGGTATTGATACGCATTTTCTGTAACGTTTTCCGAACAGCTACATTCTGCTGTACTGTGATTGCCATGGATTCCAAATGGCAAGTGATGGTTTCTTTGCACGCCAGATGCATGTACTCGTGACTGGCTGCCTAAACGTTACGCTTTTGTGGGGCGACCGGCCAGGACCCATTTGTCCATATGCTGGAGTGGCCATTAGGAGTAACATAACATGTTTTATTGTGGTCTAGGCCGAAGTTCATGCCGACGTCTTGGAAATCACTGTGCGACCGAAGCGGTTGCTTTATCAAAAGCAAATACTTTGCATATGCAAAAAGAACAACGTGTGCATCACAATTAAGATTTTCAAAGACGACCCAAGATACAAAGTTACTATTTGATTGAACATGGGAATAGTCAGATGGTCTCGAATAGTTTATTGTGCAATAAAAGTACTTTACAAAATCTAAAATGTTAATGTTTTCTTTTGCGAAGCAGTTTATTATTTCAAAATGTAAAATTCTACGTTGTACGTCGCTGTGTGTTATTTTCAGGATCTGCGTCACGGCACCTAGTTTTGCTTTTTGCAGGCTGCCATGGAAAGCAAAGAGGTGCCATGTATGGAACAACCGCCTTCCCTTTCTATGGTGGCCATCTTGGAAAAGGATTTAGTTTTCTAACCCAGGACGCCAAATGCATCCCGGGTTAGAACGACAAATCCTCTTTTTTAGTAGCACACGTTACTGCTTTGCAAATCTACATTGTTAATGGCATTCCTCCTGCATTGTAGGGATGGAAGGAGGGGTAATGCTCCGTAGATCGCGTTATGCACTCTCGCTTCGATTGGCCTGATAACGTGGCCTGCTGGCCCTTTATTCACTGTTCCAGTCCCTGGAACGCAGGACAAATGTTACAATATTCCCATTGGCATAACACAAACTGCAAATGGAAATGTTGAAAAATCTTATTGCGTCTATGTCATTTACTGAGAAATATAAAGTAGATGGAGTTTAAGCGTTTTTTTTTTTTTAATATATTTTTAAACTGTGAAAGGTGGTTCTTAAAGGAACATTTACTTTGTTTACGGATGGCTTTTTTTTTTAGACAGACAGCTAAGAAGGAAATTTGCGGACGGCAATGAGCAAAGAGGCACCAAACACTCATAAGGGGAGGTAGGTGGATGGGGGAAAATGTTGTGCGTGTGTTATTTGTAAGGTAGGGGCAGTGTTTCTCATGCTCCTTCATTACAGCAGTGGTGATGTTTCTTGGGGAGGAGGGATGGCCGTAGCTCTAGTACTTTAGCTAAAAGTATGTACTGTCTACTACGTTGTTAATGGCTGACTACGAATAGGTGTTGGAGCTGTGCAATGGAGATGTTGAAGGTGGAAGTTCCTACATCAGTAAAAAATGTATTTCCACACTGTCCACGAAGCATAGATCTTATTGTTAAGTGTGTACCGATTCTCGGACATGTCACATGCTGTGCACCAGCATATGATCATGTGGCATTCTCAGAGAGGTGTGCAATGAAGTCAGATGTAAGTTTATATTATGGTTACGTGCCACTACTAGAAACCGATGCACTTCAGTAAAAAGACTTTGTTAAAGGGACATTATGGTTAAGTTGCCCTACTAAAAACCTGTGAAATTCAGTAAAAAAAACGTTGTTAAAGGTACGTCATGGTTAAGTTGCACTACTAAAAACCTATGAAATTCACTAAAAAAAACATTGTTGACGGGACATTACGGTTCGAAGTAAAAACGAAAAACCCTTGAAATTCACCAGTTATGGTAAGCTAAGCAACCATAACTCGCGCCACCACTGTGCACTGCTAACACTAACACCCAGGACATCAAAGATGACATCAGAAATGTCATTGATGACATCACTGATGACATCGCATGAACATTTACTTTGATTGAAAACTCTGTAGAAGGTATTGTTATTATAATGTTGACCAAAAAGTGTCAAGGATCATTGGAATAAATAACAAGTGCTAATTAGTGCATTTAGCAATGCGTTGATATACGTAGCATTCTATTATGCAGTATACTAAGGTACTCATGTAGAAAATAGGCATTGTGTGCAGCATAGATGATGGACGTGAAATATTCAGAAGATTGCCATGTTGAACAGTGAAATGATAACTGTTTTCTCATTAAAATTTTGAATACTGTGAAACATGTGATAAGTAGGTAATAAAAACCACTTACTACATAATTGCATTATTATCGACAAAACACAAAGAGACAACATCACATACAAATATGAGTATATACACGGAAATTGAAGTAAGGAAAAAAACAGCAGTAGTAGCAGAACGTGCTCATAACCTAAGTGATTACCTTTATGCAGAGAAATGATTGCTCTGTTTCAAAGGTGCTACTTACCCTATGCATATGTATCACATGATTTGACTGGACCCTGAGGGTAACACTGTAAGAACATACTTGAAGGATAAGTCTACAAATATAGTACCTTTTCTATTTTTAATTCCTGACTGTTACTGAAGAAAAGCATGTGGCCTAGATATGTGAGTAAAGGAAAAAAGGGGGAGCCAGACATGTGATGTCATCAGTGATGTCATCAATGACATTTCTGATGTCATCTTTGATGTCCTGGGTGTTGTTGTTAGCAGTGCACAGTGGTGGCGCGAGTTATGGTTGCTAAGCTTACCATAACTGGCGAATTTCAAGGATTTTTATTTTTACTTCGAACCATAACGTCCCGTTAACAAAGTTTTTTTAGTGAATAACAGATAATGGCATAATTTGAATTGATAAATGAATAAAACAATACTGAATACATAAAACCATAGTTTTTTTTCTTCTGATATTTCTAGTTTTTAGGCCACACTAGAAGACCAAAACCCCTGTTACAAAGCATTGTAAAACACCTTTCTGCACATAGAAACCCCCAGACATCCCACAACAGAGATTAAAACTTAATATCTGCTGAGACTCAATCTCCTACAGAGCTTGCTCATGATCCAGTGCCAAAGCTGAGTCTTTAAAATTCAATTTTTCATTCCCTTCTGAAATATGTAGTGACTCAGTTAGTCTGTGATTTTATGAATTGTGAAATGTATTATCTTGCAAGTTTATTTATTTATGTATTTATTTATTTATTTATTTCACATTTGTTTTGTGCTTATACAGCAAGTAATTGTGTTTCAAAGCACCCACAGGGCACCAGGGAGGGAACATGGGAATGAAAACCAATTAAAACAATAAAGGAGAGAGGTGGACCTACCAGGCCTTGTGAACTTTCCGAATTTGTAAGGTAGAGGCGAAGAGGGAAGTGGGGGGGTAAGTGCTAGTTATGCCTGGAGGTAAGTGCTCAGGAAAAAGCAGCTGTAAGTGCCAACTGCTAGGTAGTGGTCAGCTGCCAATAAATAAGTGAGTGCAGGCCTTTGGCGGCAAAGGCCAGTGGGAGCCAAGACAAATTCTGTGAACAGGCAGAGGCTGAATGCACTGGGTGTGAGAGGCCAGGGCCCAAAAGGACACACAAGTGCCCTGGTCACCAATCTCAGCAACAGTGGGATTATCAGAAGAGGGAGGAAGTGAAGGAGGAGATGAAAAGGAAAGTCTTGTGGAGCTTTGGGAATTTGAGGAGATCTGGCTCAAGACGAAGAGGAAGGTGGAGTCTGTTCAATAGGAAGGACCAGCTCTCTGTTTAGGGAAGTGCTTGACACACAGAGAGTTGGTGCCGGAGGAACATAGAGATCTGGAGGGGGAGTATTTAGAAAGAGCAAATTGTAGATAGTGTGGTCCACAGCCTCAGTCAGCCTTATGGATGATGCAGAGAGATGTGAATTTGATCCTTGCAGCAACCTGTAGCTAGTGCAGAGTTTTTAGGGCTGTAGAGATGCAGCCACTGGGCTTGAGGTCAAGGATAAGTTTTGCTGCTCTATTCAGGATTAGCTGGAGGGGCCGTGGAGCATAGGAGTGTAAATTAAGGAAAAGGCTATTGCAGTAGTCTAGCCTAGAGAGAACCAGAGCTCTACAGACATTGAGCTTCTGGGGGAAAGTGAGGAAAGGGAGAATTCCTTTGAGGAGGTAGAGTTGGAAGTGGGCCTTCTTGGCAAGGTCCTGAATGTGAGGAAGGAAGGAAGGAAAAGGTAGAGTTGAAGATGATTCCAAGGTACTCAGATTTGTGAGGTACAGAAGTGAGCATCTCGTAAAAACAAACAAAAGAACCCCAAACAGATACATGAACAAGCTGTCATTAAGGTTTTTGAGACAAAGAGGACTCCTCCATTGGTTTTAGAGATAGGGCAGGGGCAAGAAAAACTATAATGTTAGAGATACTGACAGGCAAAGAAGACCCTCTGTTCAAAGCCAACTAACTAGTCCTCTTCCTGGCATGAGAAATACTGATGCAATAAAATCAAAGACTTACATTAGTACCTGGTCTTTGGTTATCAGCCTATTCTTCACAACAGATCTACTCCTCCAACAGAGGGAGATGATCAGGTTCATAAGAGAATCCATGCTAAACAGTAGCCAAACAGATTCCTGCACCAACAATCATTAAGGTAGCAGATGTAAAGAGTAATCTTCTATTGGAATTAGAGGCACAGGGACCAAATATATACTCCTCCACTGGTCAAGATACTAACAAGTAGAGTAGACCCTATTTTCTAAACCAACTAACCTGTCCTCCATCCGACATTCAAATTGCTGATCCAATAAAAATAGAGACTTACATTAGTCCCCGCTATTTCAGTTCTAGGCTGATCCTGGGCAAAAAATAAGTACCCAGTATTGGGTATATAGGTGAATCCAAACATGCATTTTCTCACAGAAAGAAACCAAACAACTCCTCCTACAAACAATCACCAAGGCAACTTTCCTCCTCTTCCTCCTTGGTTCAAGGATAATAGATCCCATCAATGGGCATAGTGGGGACTAATCATTACTTACAACAGTTAACCAAATTACCAGACTTACAACCCTAGAAGAGACATTTACTTTCCGAGCCTGGAACAAAGATATAACCTAAGACCACCCTTCAGTCAAGAGGTTGGAGAAAAGATTTCTTTATCGGTGCAACAATTAGAAAAACATACTCGAGCATTGGTCAAATTATGAAATCATTAATCTAATGCTCCTAGAAAAATAGTGAAACCAAATAAGCAGACTGGAGTGAAAAATGATAAGTGGAAAATATTACAAATAAAAATGTACAAGGAGATGGGAAAAAGGGGGATATGATAGGAAAGATACATCAAGCCTTAAAGGAAGCTATTTTTACTTCTTGTGAAAGTAACCATGAGTTTGCTTGAAACTGGGTAAAAACAAATGGGGACACTGCTTCATTCATTGAGATAAAATCAGATAAAAACACAAAATTGCAGTTCATTGAAGAGGAAAATGTGTCAATCACATTTGAGAAATAGGAGAATTCTGTGTGGCTAGAACCATGTGTTTTGTCTTTCAAAGATGGATTTCCACACACAAAAGAACAGCTAATTAAGCGTTTAAAAGTGTGACAAATAGTTTTAAAGAAAATAATGAGATTAGCCAAGAAACTCTAAAACACAAGACCTAGAAAGAAGAAAATAAACTAAGTCTGATTGAGAGACGGATTTCCTTTATCTCCACATTTTTATACCGATCACATGTCAAGCAGAGGCAATGAACTGAAACACGGGGAGGGGCAAGGGCGCAGTGTTTGGCGCTTTCCTGGTCCCTGGAGGGACTTCCGCTTTGTGGCCATGCCCCCCTGGGCTTACCTCGCGGCCACTAGCCCTGCAGCGGTGAAGCCAGCGGCGGGGCAAGGGCGCAGTGTTTGGCGCTTTCCTGGTCCCTCGAGGGACTTCCTGCTTTTGTGGCCACGCCCCCCTGGGTTTACCTCGTGGCCACTAGCCCCGCATCGGTGAAGCCCGTGGTGGGGCAAGGGCGCAGTGTTTGGCGCCACAGGTGTTCGGCGTCCACAGAGATAGGCATTTTCTGTGTTGCCTGTCGGACGGGGCGCCAAGAGAAGTAAGTGCTGGCGAGTGTTTTACACCTGTGACTGTTCGTGACTGTTTTTACAAGGTGTAGAGCCCGTGAAGTTTGTTGTGGCCCATTCTCAGCAAATCAGCCCAGTCTCCTTGGCAAGCTCGGCCAGCTGCGGGGGGGCTACGTCATGTCCCTATTAAAGTCCTTGAGGTCCTTTAAGGGCCATGCTGTACCAAGGAAACCGGCCAGGAAACCAACCAGTTTTTTGCCATCCACCCCGCCCCTGAACTGTTTGGAGTTCGAGTCCGCCACCAATCCTCCCAAATATACTCCAGCGCGAAAGCTCCTGGCTGTCAAAAGAAGAAGTCAACCAGGAGTAACAGCCAAAGCAAAGACCCACACCTCTCCGTGCCCTGACATCGACCCGGCATACCGAGGGTCCATCCACACCGTGGAGGGTATGAAAGCACCCACCCCAGGATCACAATGTGGGGGGGACAATGCAGTCATCTTGCTAGCCTCCCAGCACTGAGCTGCAATGTCAGCCCCCCACAGCCTGAACCACAAAGTCATTGCCTGCCAGGAAACTTTTCCTGCCGACACTGGGAATCTAGATGCCTTGCCCCTGGCCAATGCTCCTGGGACTTGCATAGAGGGGGCTTGTGATGTGTTAGTTTTTCCACCCGCATCCCTGGCACTTGTTGTACCAGTTACCACCCCACTTAGCCCACCCCTTGCAAGTCCATGCTTGCCCCTTGATCTCCCATTCATCTTGGGACCTACTTTTGACTGTCCTCCCCCAATCACTGTTGCTGCTACTCTGGACCAAATGGACATAGAAACTGTCAGAGCAACCGAAGATAAGCTCCCTCCCAGTCCCATCTGCAGCTCCTGGAGAGAGAACCAACCTGCATCGACCTCAGGGTCCAGTTCCTTTCTTAACCCATCACCATTTAGGGCGCTCAAGTCCATCACCCACGGCAGTCATCCCTCCTCTGCTCCATCACCCAAGGAGGTGCATACTGTCGGAAGTTGCCCCTGCGCACAGGTGCTCTCCGAACTAGCAGTCATTAAAAAACTACTTTTGGTACTGATCGATGCCCAGGGGAGGAGTGGGGAGGGGAACGGTGGAGTGGACTCGCTGGGGGAGTCTTCCAGCATGCCTCTTGCTGGTAAAGGACCCAACCCCCCACAGCAACCTTTGAACACTGTATCCTGCGAAGGGACTGTTCATGCACTAATGAGCCTTATTCTGGATGAGCAGTTGACGAACCCTAACGCTGATAGAGGACACCCTCCTGGGTGTACCAAGCCAACTCTGCTGGTGGAGGGTCCCCCAAGCTCCCTGAGACCAAATCCCCCTAGGGAGGGAGGGACTGGAGCACATGGTTATCGTTCAAGGCTACGCAGCCCCAAGAGTCATGTATATGGGGAGCAAAGAACTGCTACTGTTTTCCTGCATGGGGTACCTAAGCTGCCTTTGGGCAGGAGAGAACCAAGGGATGCCCTTTCTAACAAATGTCTCCACTGCCTTCGTACAGTTGGGAATTGTCCCTTTGTGGCTAGGGAAGCTATGGTGGGGTGTGTTAGATTGGCTGGCGAGGGTATAAACCCTTCAGATTCTGATAAACTGGTTTTTAGGATTGATCAAATGGCCTGGACAGTTCTGAGAAGCTCTGAGGGTTATGTGTGGGCCCCTTATAGTGGGATTGGAATCAGCTTGTGCCCCTATCTGGGAATTGTTGCTCCACCTGGAACTATCTATCACCCATAGTAATGTCCTGTCTGGAGCAAACTGTACACCTCTGGGGAAAAAGGCGGACAGGGACTCTCTGGTCTAGTAAAAGGACAATATGGGATGTAATGGGGGCCTATGGTTGACCCTTTTCTCCCTCCTAGTACCTTTGACTTATTACATTTGGATATGCGCACAGATTGTAATTCTTTTTATGTGTTGTGATTTTGTATTTCTTGTGTTTGATGGATTTTTGAAATCCGAATAAACTTGTTTGACTGACTGAATCTCATTCCATTTGTGATTTTGAAATGTATTTTTATTTCTACAGATTCATGGGCCAACCCACCTAAACTTTGGCTAAGAGAAGATGCTGACACGTTGCTGGCTCGTGTTCAAGTTCATGAATCCTCAAGCATGAAAGATACATTCAGAACTGTACACTAATTAACACTTTCTCTGTTAGTCAAAAATAAATGATGATAGGTTTTTCTCTCCTAGATATGGGCAGGGACAGTATGGCGTATTGCATCTCATAGATGCAGGCTGTCAAGCAAACTTGACCTCTCAAGAAGTACTCACTACTTTGAAGCAAGGAAGAGGTGAACATCATATAATAACCTTCAAACACAGCCTTGGAGAATTACACAGTTTTGATCGAAAAGAGATTCTAGTAGATCAAGTTACCAAAGTAGAAATCAAAATAGGGTGACATTGATTTGCCTAATCAGTATCAGTCATCACTCCTCACACCTTTTTTACTGGGGAAGAACGTACTTATAGATTGCGTGAGCCTGTTCCTATGGCAATAATTAGTATGTTTAGATTTCAAAGGACTGCATTATTTAGTGTAGAATAGTTATTCAGATTTTCTTTCATATGTATATATGGTTGTAAGCCTTTCGAATGTAAACATTAGTGAGATAATAGTAGGCAGGTTCCGTTTCATATCTGAAAACAGGCTGCCTGTGCTTATGTGTAATATTGTTTGTGAATTCCCCATCATTGGCGGTAACAAGACTACCTTTAATTTCTTTATGTATTTTATATCAAAACAGAATCAACATATTAAAAGCAGCAGGTTTCTTGTCCAGATTGTAGCCAGGGATTGTTGTGGTGGGAGTATTAGACCAGCCACATGTCTTGTAAAAGAATCACACCTTAGAAATAAATGTAGATATATTCCACAGACAGAAGTCACTAGGCATATTTGTGCAATCATGCATCGCATTGGGATGTAAATGTGTGACAATCTGCCCCAGAAATTGTAAATCTGAGGGCTGCCATGCCAGATTGGTTCCTTTTCCTTTTGCACAGTACAACTACAAATTATTTTATGAACCATTTTGATTCAAGCCTTTAACAAAATCTCATATTTTGGACTTAAACTATCAAAACAATAACTAGTGCCTATAATTATAATCACAAAGACATTACTAAGCTACTCTGACATGATTCAAAAGCTGTTAAATACAAGTCACATACAAGTCGATGCATTTTTTGCTTTACCCACTTATTTCTTCTGTAGGTTTCCAGTGCTTTTTGAGAATAAACATTCACTGACTGAATCATTGTCCCTTATCTAATGTTGACTAATGCTTCCAGATTATGGAGTACTGGTGTGGTCTGCTGTTTCCACAATACTGTCGCTATTGCTTGAGATTCTGATAATAATGCAAGGAAAAACAATAACATTTGATGAACAATGTTATGCAGAATTTCCTTCTTAAGTGTAATTCTTCCCACTTTTTGAGTCCCCCAGCATTTATGCTCGACTATTGGATTTTTGGACTATTTCTCCTGAGTGAGAACAAATCTTTTCCCACACTCGCTCATTCTTTTGCTCTGTACTTGGGTCTCGTTTTTATCTCTTTCTGATACTTTTTTAATGAAGTTTTGCTTTCCTACATGTTTTCTGTCAACCACATTTTACTATTGCAGCAGGTGGCACTTTCCGTCCAGTGTTGCTGGAAGCTCCATGAGCTTTCTTTTTTATTTTACCTGGGTTAACTACAGTTACCAGGGCATGGGGACAACGTTCTGTCTCCCCTGTATTTTATTTTGTGAGATCAGCACCCCACACCTTATGTGGAGTGGTCAGAGGAAACACTGTCTCCCTTGTTTCACTATTTCACTAGTTGCAAGTTCATCTGGCAGGCTGGTTGCAGTGTACCGTTCTGCATGACTTTTTGTGGACTTCTACCGCAGGCTGCCTTCGCAAGCTGCAGTAGGGACACAGGGATCACCACACCATTTGCCCAAAAGGGTGGCTGTAATATTTTAAGCCTTGTTCGTGATGGCATGTTCTTACTTGAGCCTTCTTCTACCTTCCTGGGTTGGGGAGGTTTGATGGGTCTTTTGTCTTTGGCTGGATTACCTTGGAAAGACCCCAAGGCTCTCTAAGGGCCTGAAAAGACAGGAAGTGGGGAGGTAACCAAAACTCCCCTGGTCTTTGTCCTACAGTGTGCCTGCCCGGAACTTGTTTGGACAGGGAGGCTGGTTGTCCCCCTGGATAGCCACCCCCCAGATTGGCATGAAAGGCTTGAATGGTGATGGGTGGGCTTAGCCAGTGTTGTTGTGTAAAAGTTAAGGTTTCTGGAGTTGAACTTCAGAGTCAACCACTGAACTGAAGATCCAAAGAGGAATTCGATTCAACCTGAATTCAGAGCGATAGGGAAGATCTCTTTAAGATGTGTTCCTCCCATGGACTGGTGGGTCTAACCATTCTGAAGACCACCTGCATTTTTCACCATGCCATGAAGAGCTGCACAGTCCCGGGCTGAAAACTCCCAGTGCGCTGGGACCTGTGTCATTTTGCGGTGCAACCTTCTATGAAGCGCAGATCTGATTGAAAGCTCGTGCCCATCCTTCCGGGTCAGCACTGATACTTTCCCACTCTTTGAAATTTCATCAGCGGAGTCGAGGATTGAGAACTGAGGAAAAGTCTCCCGGATGACAACCGTCACTGAACCGAAGCCTGTGAAGGGCTTCAATGCACCAGTGCCATGAAGATCCGCTGCTGGGCATCCCACTGCTTGAGTGCATCCATCTGTTCCCTCCAAAGTTCCCTCTTCAGGCATCCAGGCCAAGATATCCAAACCAGGGACAACTTTCACCTCACCTTGGGGACTAAGTTTCTGTCCTAAGTTCTTAATTGATAAGACACTGTTCCAAGAAGCTTAGGTACTTACCTTAATCTTGATGCGTTGCTCAGGTGTTCTTGGAGGGATGCAGTTAATTTGTTACTTGCACCCCCCTCCCGGGCACCTTGAGTCCCATTGGGATGAACAACCCATTGGGCTCTAAATTTGTAAAGCAAACTGTTACTTATCTGGAAGCCTGGAGAAATTCTTATAGACTTTGTTCTGATTGCTGCTTACCTACGCCTTTCCTGCTCAGCCCTGGGTCACTGGACGCTCAGTGCTCCCCTTGAGTTTTTTTGACTCATTGAGTATAGGCTTGGACTTTTGAAGAATGGTTAAGAAAGAGTTAACTAAAGTGTAAGATCTAATTTAAGTTTGCTTATTAGTATTAGTAGGTTATATTAACTTTTGTGTTGCTTTACATTTTTGATTTAAAGTGTACTACCGTTTATTCTACTGTTATTTTACTGTGTGGATAGTACTTACATGACATTTTCTAAAGCCTTAATGCATATCAAATAAATACCTATTTATGTACAACTGCTAATGTGTCAGTGTTTCCTTAAACCAATTATATGATCTAAGTGCTGTATGCCTTTCCACAGCCCTTATCCTTCCTACACTAAGAATGGCTGTTCAGTCGTTGCTACCAAACCTTTGGGTAGTTCAGGCTAAACCTAAGGGATTAAAACCCTGTCACCTAAGGTGAGCTTTTCCAAGTTTTGTTACAGACAGTAACTTGTGGAAAAATCCCTAACTGACATGTTTCTGTAATATATTCTCCAATTAGCTTTTTAAGAGCAGAGCAGGCCAGGTGTTTCTAATTTGAGGTTTCTTGCAAGAACTGATTTGTTTTGTTACAATCGTTATTAGAAGATACAGCAATTGCAAAACAGCTGCAACTTCAAATTAAATATCACAAAATGGTGAAGGCCAATTTTAATTGCTGGTCTAAAGAACTCATCTTCTGGCATGCATGGTTTGACAGTGTATCTAAATGGAACAGTTTCCATTTTCAGTTCAATTCAGCTTTATTTGACTTCAGTCTTTAGCAAAGCAATTCATCCAATGTAGTATACAAAATACAATTAATAAAAACAACAAGATAAAGGACAAATGGAATCAAAGTAAAAAAGAAAAATACAACAATAACAATATATACAATAATAACAATATTTAGCCCTCAAGTCTCTATAACCAGCACTGAATAACAAAAAGCGCATAATCGTCGCTTCACCAGTAACACATATGGGACATGTGGCAGAATTAAGCCTACACCAGTTGCTTGTAAACTTTGCCACTCTCAATATACTCATCCTAAATTCGATGAAACGAGAGAGAGCAGAGGCTCATAGGACTATATTGAGATGAACTTCAAACTCAATCATATGCTTGCCCCTCAAATACATTGGGCACATGCTCAATCGAAGGTAGGAAGCCACAACCTTTTCCAGGCTAGCTGTTTCGCTGCTTTTAATACTTCACCCTTACTACACTTAGCCATACAGATCGGATTATGCCATAAAATTCTCAAATTACGGGACCAGTAAACCATTGTTTAGAGTGGATTATACAAGGGAGAGAATGACCCCCCTGCAAAACCAAAACATGGTTAGTGCCTCCCTGTACTCCCTCAGTTCTGGAGTACTCCATATTCTTACCCAGAAGAGCACTGGTCTAAGCATGAATATGTCA
This sequence comes from Ambystoma mexicanum, assembly GCF_040938575.1. Lineage (NCBI taxonomy): Eukaryota > Metazoa > Chordata > Amphibia > Caudata > Ambystomatidae > Ambystoma > Ambystoma mexicanum. Next base: position 615,134,821 of record NC_090932.1, read on the forward strand.
GATATTATTCAAATACCACACTCCAAGTGGAGCGGAGCATTTGGGTAGCTCATTGAAAGCCTCAGCAGTGACTTTAAGAATGTATTCTCAGTCGTTGACAGTGATTGACAACTAACTTTCTATGGTGATGCAGAAATAAAAGTATTTGATTGATTGATTGACAATTAGCATAGACCCAAATGTCATCACCATATAGTGCTGGAGATAAGTATTGCAAATTGTAAATCTCAATGCTCCCCTTCCATGTCTGGCTGCAAATTTACATACACTCCCACTGTTCGTTTCTAAAGATATGCATGCTTTGGTAAGTTGTGCTGACCAGAGGCCATTTTCCTGGAATATATTGCCTAAGTAGTCATAGAAGTGGGCTTGTTGAAGCCTATGGCCTTCTACCTCTACAACCAGACTTCGAAATGTTGAAAATGGTGGCCTAAACACATTACCTTGGTTTTGTCCTTATTTAACCCCAACCTTAATTGGTTGCACTTGCGGATAAAGCAGTGTAGGGTGCACTTAAGTCCCATGTGAGTAGTAGCTAATAAAACAGTGTTGTCAGCAACAAATAGTCCTGGCAACCTACCACTGCCCAACCTAGGTGGGCCAATACAGTTCAAGGTCAGATCCTTGATGACCACATTAATACATATTTTTATTTTATTTAAGCTTTTCATTTATAGTAGCAAGATGAGCCCATGGGCATTCCAGGCGCTGTAACATACAGTGGTCACTCTCAATATACTCATCCTAAATTCAATAAAAAGAGAGAGAGCAAAGGCTGGTAGGACTATATCGAGATAAACTTCAAAGCCAATCATATGCTTGCCTGTCAAATACATTTGGCCCAATGACAGATGTCCGATATAGATTTTAAAGAGGAGCAGGGCAAGGACACTGTCCTGCATCACTCCTCTTTTGACCTCAAACTGTTCCGTTGCCTCAACCCCAGACCCCATCGCACAACCACCTTATTGTGGTGTTATGTACCCGTTCCACGGGCAACACCAGGGGGTAACAGCCTGCGGCCCCAGTAAACAGCCCAAGAGCACGTCCCGTTGTAGGAAGGAAAATCCTTTACCAACATGGCCACCATGGAAAGGAAAGCGGGGCTCCGTATGGAGCCCCTCTTCCCTTTCCATGGTGGCCATGGGAAGCTGCGAGGAAGGGCCGCCACAGCTGAAATAAGGTAAGTGAGGGATGCAAGGGGTTGATAAAGAAAAATAAACAAGACAGAGAGTGGGGAGAAGATGGTGATTGTACCAGCGATTCAAGCCTGCGTTCCTAGCTACCTGATGCGCTGGCTCACCTGCACGGGGGTGCTAATGTCGATGTACAATTGCCGGATGACAGACAATAAATGGCCTGGAATGTCCCTTTTTATAAGGACCTGCCACAAGTCACGAGGAACACTGTCAAAAGTGGTCTTCAGATCAAAGAAGACTGCATAGATGTTAACTATTTTTAAGACAATGTAGTGCTGCAGGATTAGGAAGAGGCAGAAGCTCTGATCGAGAGTGATCATTCCTGGCCGGAACCCTGTTTGAAAATGGCTAATGATGCCATTGGTAAAAACCAATGATTGATGGTGGCTTTGCCCTGCAGCGCCCAGTAATAAAATCGTATGGTAGTTTCTTGGGGACTCCCTGCCCTCTTATTTATAAACTGGGACTATCATTGCCTGTTGCCAGGCGACAGGAATAGCATTAGATGTGATTAGCGCATTAAAAAGCTGCCACAGAACTGGTACCCAAACTACACATTTTTGCCTGCCAAGAGCTTAGGTTATCCATCATTATCTGAGTTAAAAACAGGTTCAGGGTATTGGAATGGGTGACTAAAGTCTTCCAAAATGTTAAAATGTTACCAATGTAGAATTGCAGCTTGCAGTCAATAAATACTAGCACTGAAAAAGCCTTAACTTTTGTCTCGACAGTCAGAATGTTCCCTGAGGGACCACAGCACTCCAGATATGCTTTTAATTAGAAGAATATCAGGGTGCCGGAAATTAGATGTATGTTCACAATGTAACACTGCGATCTCTGTGAGACATTGGTGGTTATATGTTGACTTCACTTGATATGCAAACTTGTGTTGGATACCATGTTATATGAAGTGGTCTTCTTATTGAAATCTGCTATGGTACACAATTATATTTGATCTTTGCCTGTGAACTTGTTAATACCAGAATTGCTAGGTTCAAGGGGTCCGTTTTTGCGTATCCTCCTCAGCCATTTATTAGTTATTGTGTTTTAACCAATCATTGTTTATTTATTTTTTACTCTTGGGATTACAATGTCAAGAAAGGGTCTTCTTTCAAAAGTCATGTTTCCTTTTACACATTAGAATTTGAATACTAATTTACATGATGCTATTTCGCAGACACTTTTTTTCGTGCTTTCGCAAGGCATTGGCAAATTATAAGTACAATAGGTCAATGGAACCAAATTGTAGTCTAGAGGACAAAGGAGGGGAAGCGAAGTGTGTGTACAGTCAAGGTGTGAGTGTAGACTGACAGTCTCATTCTACACTTGCTTGGGGAAGTGCCAGAGGCACAAAACAGGTGTCAGCAAAATGGCCTCAAGTAAACAAATTAGATGTTGTACCCAAGCATCTATGTCTGGACTCACTTTTTTCAACTAATCCAGACAGAATGTGGGTGGAACACTAACACCCACGTTTTGCTTTACAGCAGACATATAAATTCATCCCTTAGGAAATCATCTTTTATAAAAATTATGCACAGTATAAAGGGAGTATCTGTCACTCTCTCTTACTCTCCCAGGGACCAACCATACTCATGTTCTGTGTTTGCTTAGCTATCTCCTTCATCTGATTGCTAGCGACATTCATTCACGTGAACCAATGGCAATGACTTAATTGTTATGCTCCTCCCCACTTCTTTAATCTGGGTGTGTTGCTTGTGTTATTTGAGCTTGGTGAGCAGTGTAGGTGTTCTGATCCCATTAAAGTCATGTCTGTCAATTTCACATCTTGTAACGTCTCAAATAATTATTAAAAAACTGACAAAAAGGTTGAGCATCCAATAAGTACCATATCTGTTTGAAAGAAATCATGTGTCTTAGTGCCAGTTCTTTAGGGACATTTCCCAATCTAGTGGTGTCTATATTGTGTTGAATAAAACCTGGTGTGTAATATTTACATTTTGGCGCAGATACTGATCAATGGGGAGTCAGACACAAATCAAAGGCTTTGAAATGCATTCAAAACCTCTCACACCTTTCTTCATAAAGCCTGTTTATTTTGGCGTTTATTTTGATAAACAGAAAATAAAGACATGTATTAATAGTATTTGGTGTCAATGATAGAAATCAAAGAAACACTCTGTAAAAGCAAAACATAAAAAAATGAATCTGCGTTTGATCTTGATGATGGAAATGAACGAAACCCTTTGTACTGTCATCTATATTTTCTATATTCATTATATCTCTTTTGTCTATGTTCATTATGTGCTGTGAACATGGCTCCTTTTATTTGCATTACAACAAACATTATGTAAACCACAGGTTTCATTTGGAGGGTGGAGCTAATCGAATAAAGGGCTTTTAAATACATTTTAAATCACACAAAACACAGGATTGTATACCTCACTAACTGAAAATGTTACACATAGATGGAATAATGCATTAGCGTTCAAAGTATTTACTGCAGACTAAGGATACAGTGAGAAATATTTAACGATTAAGTAATTTCCTTACAAATCCCATAAGCAATTTCCGATCCATCTTCTCACTCTCAACCGGCTCTTCTCAATCCTCTCTTCTCTCATCCAAGTTCTACCTTCCTAGTTTCACATTCTACTCTCCACATACCTCTCCATGAACTGCTTGCATACAACACATCTCCCTTTTTCAACATAAACATAATCTCTGAGATGCCCAGGGCATCTTACCATACCTTTAGGCCCTTGTACTGTAAGAGTGTACCAATTAAATCTCCTTGTATGCCATCCCTGCAATGACCATTCCATATTCTTGTATCCTCCGTGATGTCATTAGATCTGAGTCATCTTAAAATATGTTTCTCTTTTTAGAGTTTCTGCTGAGTACTGAGGGTTGGGACCAGTCAGGCATGTATAGGTAATTATAATCAAGCAATATTGGTATCAAGTAAAAAATCGTGGCAAAGAATTTCGCCAGTAAAAATAATCGTGGCAAAAATGCCGTGGTTTGACCTGGCAAAGGTGCACCCCATTATACCATTTAAGGAAGTGAGGGTTGCAGGGGTGTCCCCTGCTTCCTTTACATGATTGTGGCGCAAAAAAACACATCATTTTTGCCACAATATTTTGTATTCACTGCCATTTTTGCCACGATTTTAAGTCATGGAACCAGTAATATTCTATTCTAGCAATAATAGGAAGCCAATGTGATTTTTGTCTTGCCTCTGATATATGATCTCTTCTTTTCAGGCCAACTATGCCCTGATTGCGCTATTTTGGACCACTTTTAGTCTGGCACAGTCGTCTTTGGTAACCCCAAGGAGGAGACCTTGTGTTAACTATGGTTCTCACTACTGGCTCACAACGGTTTTCCGTAAAATATGGACCTATTTGAGATTACAGTCTTATATAATATGCTGATGTCAATACTAGACTTTCGACTTGGGCTCACATATTAAGGTTTTGGTCCATGTAAATACCCAGGGTTTTAACTGTTTGTCTTGTTGCGATCTTACAATCTGCTCTCTGAAAATGTGAATATTCTGGGTCCAGACTCTGTACTCTGGCTCCTGTACCCACCACCATCAGCTCTGTTTTGTCATTGTTTAAGGCTAGACCACTTTTTAGCATCCAGTCTCGGATTAGCCCATATCATTTATTGATGGTGTTTGGGTCCTCTTCATGGGTTCCTTATAGGGTAATCACCCATTGTGTGTCATCTGCATAGTTAGCAAAGCATATTCCCCTATCCTCAAGCAGTTGAAAGAGTGGGACCAAGAAAATATTATACCAACACAAAACAGTATTGGGGTATACCCCAAAAATCGATTGGGCCAACTATATCCATACCAAATCAGGGAATGGACATTTGTGTCATGGGAATTTCTCTTGGCTTTAGAGTTTTCTCACTCAAGTCACATTTAATACAATTCCTTATCACACTTTCAATCTCCAGATCACATTCAGGCCACCAATATGCAGACCAAACATGCTGGTTGGATTTAGTGATACCTTGATGACCCTTGTGGGCCACATGTATAATCTTCTCCCGCTCTCTAATTGCAGGTATTACTCTGTGGCATCTCTTGACATCTACAAGTTGCAACTCATCCCTAATATGCCATATACCTTCCAAATGTTTTCTCTCTCCGTTTTCTCTCGATACTGTCCCTATCTCTATCATTCCCTTTACACACTCTTCAGCACTTCATCATCTTCCAGACTGGCATCCCATTCATCTTTTGAAAACTTTGTCTGTTCAACACTCAAAACACAATCATCTTCTTCTTTATTCTTGTCATCTTGGGAATGAACTTCAATATGTGCCACCAAATATGACAAACACTCCGCCAGTATATTCTTTTTTCCTGGGATGTACCCAACATCGAACGCATACTCCCTGAGTGACATCATCTCTCTTCTTGTTTTTGAAGAAACTCTATCCAAACGTTTCGTCTGTACTGCTTCTCTCAGTGGTTTGTGGTCTGTGTGGACTAGGAATTTTGATTCCCGCAAAAATATTAAGAACTTTTCTATTTACCACATTATGACCAGGAGTTCAGACTCAATGGTCAAATAATTTATCTCTGCCTCTTTACGATTGCCTGTCTTCTCGTTTTTACATTTTTAAGTGATGGTGCTTGTTCCAAAACCTCTTTGATCGTGACAAACTCCTTCACGCATCTGTATTCCATTCATATTGGCTCTGTCCTTTAGCAGTAGCATAAGGTTTACAGTTTTATCTGCAAAGTTTGGAATAAACTTGGAATAGTATGACGCCATTCATAGAAATGAAAGCAGATTGTCTTTATCATTGGTTTATGGTATTTTTTTGATGTTGACAAAATACTTTTTCAGTCTAATGCCTCTTGCAGAGATTGTGTGACCCAGGTGATCTATTTTATTTAGATTACATTTACATTTCTCTTCACATAGGGTGAGGCCCCTTTCCATCAATGCTTTCACTACTCTTTCAATCCTGTCATCATGTGTCTATTGGTCATTGCCAAGCACTAATATGTCATCCTGGAAGCATATAACTCCTGTTTCATTCTTGAATATTTCAAACATAATTCTCTCGAAAACTGATGCAGCCAAAACTAGGACAAAAGGTATAATACAAATTGGAACAACCCTTCAGATGTAAAACAGGCTGTAAGTTCCTTAGAATGTGGCTCACGTTTTATCTATGAAATGCAGACAGAGGTGAGATTCAAGGATGAAAACAATTGTGCATCTCCAATGGAGGGTAGGCTTTCTGCGATATTTGGTAAGGGATGTCGATCTGGCACACCACAAGTGTGGAACAGAGATCCAAACAGATCTAACTTTCCATTGGGATTCACTTCAGTAACTAATGGGGAACCCACCCAGCTTCTTCGACTATCTAGATGATTGAGTTGTTTTCAAGTTTGCACAATTCTTTTTTCACTTTTTCCCTAATAGAAATTCAAATGTTCCTGCATTTGTGTACTACAGGCTTGAAACCATGGTGTAGTCTGATTGTGTGTACCTATCCCTTCAAACATCCTGCTTTATTGCTGGACAACCAATATAATTCATTATAATCGCAGTACATCACTGACTCCCATGCATTAGGATTCATTTTAATTTCCAGTCTTTTCTGTTAGAGCCAGCTCAACAAAGGATGACCCTTTACTGTGACATAAACTTTGCTGGTGGCACTACTTCCTTTGTACTCGAAAGTGGCTAGGAGCAGCCCTACTATTCTTATCATCTACGCCCATCACATTTTCTGCTAGAAATAGTCGATCAAATAATAGCTATGTGAGAAGAGTGTACTTTGCACTTGTATCATCACCTCCCAAACGTTACCTTTCTTTTTTACAATGTCTGTAGGGCCATCTAAGTCTTCTTCATCATCCTCTACTGCAAACACAGCATCTTCAGCATACTCGTACATCTCTTCGTCAAGATTGTTTGTGACCTGCAGCATTTAGTCAGATACCCCTTTCTATTGCACCTGGTACACTTCGCTCAAAGAGCTTGACAAGTGGGACATTTTGCAAAGTGACCCACTGAGTCACATCTTAAGCATCACTTTAGTGCCATTCCTCGCACATTAAATGTGCTTACTGCCTGGATTACCAGGTGTCTCTCACATGCCTGCTATAACTGTTTTCTATCAGGTATTGGATATGGCAGCCACAGCTTCTGTGATTTTAACCCCTTTCTCTTCTGATGCCTTGTGTTGCCGGGATTTCTTTTCCAGAGTAAGGACACAAGTATTGGTGTGCGCAACTTTTTTGGCTACTCTCTGGACTTCATCCAGAGGGGGATCTCCCTTTGCCCGTAATTGTTCTCTGATCTTGCGCTTTCTGGACCAGTGCATAAACTGATAACTGAGTCTCTCGTCTGTCTGTCATCCAAAGCTGCATGTTTGTGCAAGCCCCTGAAGTTCAGTGATGAACTGTTCCACTGATTCATCTTCTCTTTTTACCCTCTTCCTGAATGTATATCTCTCCGAAATGACACTGGTTTTGGTGTTGTAGTGTTTATCAATTTTGGCAATGCACTTTTCACATTCATACAAGTCCTAAGACTCATTGGTAGAGAGATCAGGGAGGCTTATCCTGGCCAGCAGGGCCCAAACAAGGAAGGAATTATTATGGACTTCTATCTTTCAACGCCATAATGTGTGGGACACACAGCAGCAGCAGCATAGTGTTACAATTATTTTCCCCCCAGCACTTTCAAGGTACAGGGGGACCTTCAGAGGATGGGAGAAATGTCACTCGAGGGGATATGTTCTGTAATGGTGTGGCGACTGGGCAGAAACGTGCAGTTCTGTCACTAGCACCTTCTAGGCTAACTGCTTTTATTGCTGCCATCTTTTTTCCTTTAAGAAACATATTTTTAATATATTTCAATTATTGTTCCATCTGGTCTTTCAGAGATGTATTATTGGTTGATGGGGTTATTTTGCACTTGGTATTACAAGGTGTCACAAAGCTTCTCTTTCCTTCTTTTTCCTCCTATTTTCTAAATGCAGATGGCAGGGCGGGGAGAGAACACAGCTGTGCTCTAGGTGGATCTATGGGTCGTTATGTCACCCCAGGTGCTGGCCGTGCTGTAGAGCTAAGTTCTTTGTTTATGGATGTGGCTGGGCAACGTCGCCAGCAACGTTAGAGTGTGCTTTCCTCTGAGGGTTGGGCAATAGTGCTTTGCCTATCGCAAGCACACACCTTGCAGGGCTCATGTCGTTTTAGGCTTGAGCATGCCCTTCGTAGCTGAATCCCCCAACTGCTGACAATACAGGGTTACCCCAAAGCTCTGTTTCTTTGCATGCAGACCGGTGCATAGTGGTGTCAATACTAGGACAGGAGGTCAGAGACTAGGTACAGGAGGGCCAGTGGGGCACCTCGTTGCCACAATTCATGTAGTGACTGCAGACTCAGGATACAGTGAGAGGAATTTTTGTAATGATAAATTAATTTCCCTATAAAGCCCACCAGCTGTTCGCGGTCCTTGTCAATCCTCTCTTTTCTCATTTACGTTCAACCTTCATAGATCAACATTCTACTCTCTACATACTTCACGATGAACTGCATGAACTGCTAGCATACTACACGTTGAGGCTCTCAGACTTTTTCATCACATGGTGCAGAGAGAAATGATTGGCAAAGAAGCACATACTGTTCAATGACCTCTTCTATTGATATTGATATGTTATTTCTATCGCGCTTGTATACACTAATTTCACTCTGCAACATCTGATGAATTGATAGCCATCTACATTTATGTTCAGTTAATTCAGATAAAAAGCAATATAACCTGCATTTTGTGTCATTTTAAAATTGTACTAACATGGCGGGAAATCTGATTGATGTCAGAGAGTATTCACACGTGGAAAAGTGATGACATGATACATGTAATTGCTTTATTCTGAACAAATCAGTTGGTGAAAGAATAATGAGGGTACAGACATATAAAAACGTTTACCTGTAATACAAGTACATGTATAAACAAAGACATCCTCAGATTGCAGTCTGTATCCATCCTCTAGTTCATATATATTCAGTATAGCCTGTATGCTAACTGTGGTCTTGGATTCCACATGTATGATGTAGCCAATAATAAGTCAAATGTATAGAGCAAGCACGCGTCCCCGTAAATATTTACATCCCATAGGATATCAGCTCATCATTAAGTGGAGTTTTAAAACTTTTAAATATCATATATTTGTAATTTTGCCAATATCCATGATGAAGTCCAAGAAGGTACTCATCACAAGGAAAATGCAAAAGCGGCCATTTTCTCTGCATCTTAAACCCTTGTTTGACATACATGGACGCCTCATCGCCTCCCAAATGTAAAGCAAACATGGGATGTTGCTATAAGTACTAAGACTATTGCAGCTATGAGCAATTGTGAAATCTAATATCTCTGATGGATAGTGCCCTAGAAAACTTAATAGACAAAGAAAGAAATAAAAATCATATGTTAGCTGTCACCAACATAAATCAGAAGGGAACGCTGTCTGCCTCAAGCACATGGTCTTGAAAGGGTAAGATTATAGGTAGAAGTACATGACAATGTCCTCTGTGAAAACGCTGGCCTTCACTTTCATTTCAGAATCGCCAAGGACAACGTGTTCTTTGTCACAGGGTCAAACTGACATGATCAAAGCATTCTCATTGAATTGTAGTAGAACTCATTGTGTACTCTGTGCACGCTGCTGAATGCAGCATGCCAAATGAGATATTCCAAATTTAACGAAAACAATCTGATTCTTATTAGTTGCAATTAGAATGCTTTATGTGTGTCATTTAGGCACAGAATGCCGCTCCAAGATTTAATCTTAGGGATGGTGCGTGCTGAGCTGTTTCTGTCCCAATAGCCTGTGTACATACATTTTAAATAAATTCAAAATAAAACACGACCAGGAAATTTGTTTTAATTCATTTGAAATGCTCAAATACAGAATTGAAATATACATATATGTGAGTCTGTGACTGGAGTTTTTCGTCTTGAAGTTCAATCCAGCAAGAAAGAATGACAAGAGATTTTTTATTGTAATCCTTGTAACGACAAAAAGTTAACAATACGTGGAAGATGTACTGATGTTAGCTATAACCCCAGTTAAGCATGTTACACGTAAACACTGAGCTTTTCGTACGATGTATGTCGATTTTGTTCTGAGATTTACTGTATGCTGTAATTGCTATTAGATCATGCCTTCATTCGGTACATGCAGTACTTCAGAAAACATGCATGCTTTTTCAGGGTTTTATTTAATTTCCACTCTCATTCTATTGGACATGGATTGTATACAGTAGACGTTAGGCAGTTATTCTACACCTTTTTTGTAAATGCACACGTGCTCATTCTGACTGTTTAGGGCAGTGCATGGCAAAGTGGTGAAAAAGTGGGCATCAGAGAGGCCACTATGTTTACCCTCTTTGGACTCCCCTTTAGAGTATGCGTTTTACTGTTGTGTGAAAGATGCACTCATTCTGTTAATCACTTCGCTACAGTTATGATATGTGTTCAATATTATAAGGACGCTTGGGATTGCTACCTTCACCTAGGTGGAGGCAACAGCATGCAGATATTTAATGCACTATTGGTCCGCATAACTAAGCAATGTTTGCTGCATGCTGCCTTTCCTATGAATAATGTATAACGTAAATGCAGCCCATCTCATAATCAGGAGGTTGGCAGAAACAGGCATTATTTGCAGAAGCTGCAATATTCTCACTCAACTGTGAACTGACACGTATACCTATCAACAAAGTTTACCAGGAGTGTTTTGCAGAGAACGTTACATTCCGCTTGGCGACCATGTGAGTGCAGATGAACCAAGTGTTGGTGCTCTCTAATGCCTATCAAGATCCAGGTGAGAGCTGGCCATCCTAGCCCTCATTATTAAAAAAAAGACTACATTTGGTGGCAAAAAGCATGCCAAAAATGGTATAATAAAGAGCAGGCTGGCCTGAAGAGGATAAGGCAAAACCTTCACATTTATGGCAAAACTAACGTGTTGAGAGAAACATACTGCTTTTTTTTATTGTGTTATAGCCGAATTAATTCGACTTTTCACAAAAAAGCACATAAAAATAGAAGTTTACATCATTACTTCCTGTTAAAATACAGAGAAAAAAGAAAATAATGAACAATGAAAATTTGCAGATAAGAACATTCAATACAAACACAATATTATAAAATAAGCATTATACCCGTCTGAAGATAAAGTGGAAGAAAGAAAAATTACATAAAACGTATTTGAATTTAATAAATCCCAAGGTACGTAAAACCTTTAAAACTTCAACAGTCAGGCGTCTTTCATGACCCGCAATAAGCCGTTCCCAAAAGGAGTCACTACAAAGCCAATCCAAAGCGGATACAAACATACCCAAAAATGTGATTCTCACAGTTAATATACCCCTACAATCAATTAAAAGGTGTTGCAAAGTTTGTGTAACTTGCTCCCCACCTAAGTTGCATTTAGGGGTTCCCCCTATAGTCTTGTTTCGTATCAATCGGCGTTTTAATCAAGTTGAGTCTCATCCTCAAGTATTCCGATCTCATCACTTGGTTGGGAAATCAGGCTAAATAATTTGCCAGAAAACCACTAGATATATAAAAAATTGATAAATAGGCTCCCATTTACGCAATGTTTAAAAACCAGTCCGTGCGGGCCAAGGACTGCTTGACTTCAGTTGGATTATCCATCAATTCCTGAAGTGACCGATCACAGTTTCCCAAAAGAGAGACTCCATTAATCTGCAATTTCGAGAGGAACAGACTGGTGTCACATTTTAGGTCAGTCAGGAGGTCCTCATACATAGAATTCTTACATGGCTTCAATATTGCTTTGAGAAGTGTTCGGGTCTTACAATCAAAACAACTCTTTAGCGATTGTAGCACCAACTCATATCTCAAGCTTGAAATAGGACAGCTCATGGGTAAATGCAAAACTTGTTCCCATATCTTGACTTCCATGTGTGCACAATGCAATGTTTGGCAATGATGTAATACTTCAAGTCCATAGAGTAAGCCTTGGATAACTTTAGCTTTATAGAACTTATCAGTGGGCAGATTGCAAACTTAAAATAAGTATTGTACATTTTTTTCATTTGGGCAGTGGTAACAATTTTGTATTCAGATCCAGTTCCAGAGCTTTGTTTGTTTGGAATGCTCTCATCCATAACCCTAAATAGGTCAATTCAGTGACCACCAGAATATCCTTGCCATATAGACCATTTATAGCACGGCCTGTTTTTTTAAATACTAGAATTTTTGATTTTACTGGGTTGACCAGCAGCTCATTCTGGTCAGCATAGTGTCCGAAAGCTGTTAATAGTTTTTGCAGTCCTCTAGGATTATAGTCCAGCAGGACAATGAGGTCCACATAGGCTATCCAAGAAATGGCTTTCTTTCCAATTTTCAGGCTTGTCAATGAGTGACCTTCTAAGGCCTGGCCCAAGTCTGGCAAGTATGGGTTGAAGAGGCGGGGGACTAACCTGCATCCTTGCCTCACACCTCTTTTTGTTGGAACTTCACGTGACAGAACTCACTCTGCATTCAACTAAGCACGGAGACATGAGCCTTGATGGAACAACACTATTATGGTGAGTAGAACCTTTGAGATTCCCCAGAGAAGATGCATGGCCCAAAGGCATTCTCTGCAGATTGTATCAAAGCCCTTGATAAGTCGTGCCAAGCACCATAGAAAATGTGTCTATCCTTGCCCACAGTCGTTTCAGCACTCATCACCATTATTACTCAGTTAAGGGTGGTTGAATGATCTTTACGAAAGCCTGTTTTTTCCTTGCATAAAATCTTCTCCTCCACCAATGTTTCCAAATTATTTAGCACTGCAGCTGCAAAGACTTTTCCATCTGCTTCCAGGATCTCACCGATCGTCCTTCTTGTAGATGGGGATAATAGTTGCTGTCCTTCATGAGGAGGACTTTATGATTACTTAAAAAATATTCAGGAGGACAGAAGCCAATAGGTAAATATTAGACTTTAAGATAGCATTTGTAAGGCCATTCGGACCTGGCGTTCTCGAGGCCAAAGAATTAGTTATTAGTTCGTCAAGCAATTCTCTTTGGGGGGACATTTGTCAAGGGACCATTAATTCATCCTTCAACTCACTTAAATACTCAGATAATCACGAAGTAGTTACACCAGGTATCTTCTAGGATGATATCATTTTGGAAATCACTTTGAAATTTCCCAGAACTGTTGATCCGGCTAAAAAAGTTACGAGAATTTTGAGTTAATAGTGTGGCCAACATAGCCTCTCCATCTAGCTAATGGCGGTGGAACCTATGAGCATGTAGTCAATTCCTATAATTGTTACACAATGTGTTAACCTCCGTCCTATACTCATCTTTATTACACTTCCTTAACATTTGTTTTTTAGCCCATGTTTCCTCATCACAAATGCATGTGCATAGTTCTTACTCGATATGGTAATCTGGGGTTTTGGAGGCTTCATGTCCCACAGAAAATTAACTACGCCCAAAGGGTTACAACAGTTGAAAAACTCCTCATGCGAGACCTTGTCATTTACTCATCTTAAATTAAGATTCAGGGTCTTACCATTATATTTAAATGTATCAATTTGGTGTTTGCATGAGTTGAATATCTAGCCACATAGTTAGTTTATTATGGTCACTAAGACCTCTGTCCATGACCTGGAATATGGAGCATATCTTAAAAAGTTCTTCAGATAGTAAGATATAATCCAGAGTTAAAGTGAAGACACCCCTTGACATGTGCGAGTGGGGGGATATCCCCCTTCACGCTACCATTAACCAATTTTAAATTCCAACTTTGAAAAAAGATTGTCATTTCTTCCCATTTGTTGCCAATTCCCCCCTTAATTTCTTAGAAAGTTCAGAATTCTGAGGGATACAGTAAGAATGTAGATCCCCTGTTAAAATTATTTCTGCCTAAACCAAAATTGTGCTTTGCATTTGGTACCAGAAAATATTAACAAAGATTACGTGGAGCAGATAGTCAATGTTTTTAACAGTGAGCAAGGCAGCCAGGAGACCTTGACTATTGGTTGTTAAGAGTTGGTGGGATGTACATACAGGTGTGTGCACCAAGATAGCAAGGCCCCCAGCTAGCCTACCACACCCTTCCCGAATTGCCAGGTGATTCACCGCCACAAATCCATCTAGCTTAATGGGAATCCAGCATCCAAGTCTCTTGGAAAAAAATCAGATCAAACCAATAAATATCTCACTTTTACTAGATCTTAACTTGAACGAGCTGGAACCCTGTGTATTCAAACCCAATATTCTTAGGTCAGTAGTGACTAAAGTGACTCTTCATTGCCCCTTAGCTTTTAACAGACTTGCGCCATTATAGTTGACAGCATTTCCCACATGCTTGGTTTAGAAACATTGCACAAATTAGTTGATTCAGGTGCACGATTCTTTGAAACCAAGCCAGCGGTTATGGTAGAATTTTTATCCCTCCCTGATGTTTTAGAGTACAAAATTTCACCCCTGTTCGTTGTTAATAAGGATCTCAGAGGAAATCACCAGACCTCTATTATGCAGTTCAGTCATTTCAGCCAAAAGCGCATCAGCAGCCATTTTTGCTTTCAAACCCAGTTCCCCAATATACGTGCAATTAGGATATGGGAATATGGGATATGGGATATAGGAAACTGACAAATTATTGCTGGAGGAAAACAGATATAAGTTTGGGATCTTTCTCAGAAGTAGCAATATTGACCACTTATCTTGTTTTCAGAGGCCTCCGTGGCCACACAGTTGCTATCCAGCTACCAAGGACTATAGATCTACAGTACCCAATCCGCCATGATAAAGACCTGTTGGTCGAAGCATGCTTTGGCTTTCTGCATCGGAATGGTACTACATGTGTTCTAAAGACTGTGGCAACATTAACATTTGACTGGGCTAGACGCACCCCCGTATGTATTATAAACTATTGGAATCCATAGCCAAAACAGTCAGGGCCCCTCCCTCTTCTATATCTCACCACACGGCACATTGGAAGCATTGTCCCGCAGGAACCCTGGACTTGGCAGCAGAAGGCACTATAGAACTCAGATCAGCACAGGGATCCGCTTTTCCTTAAATGCTCTCACCCTCACCTTCCACACGTTAAACAATATCTTCAGAGAGTAGTTCATGCTCTGCCCATGGATATGTGCAGTTGGAGGTACCAATTTCAGTCTCTAAAGGAGGTACATTTATTTGGACGTCCTCCTCATGTCGAGGAGTATTGCTAAAAAGCATTGATCCATCCTTTACCCTTGCTTCTGTAACATCTACCATGAGATATTCATAGTCCTCACATGTGTTCACATCTCCGGTGCTCCATCTTTTTTTCGGGAAGCATTCATTAATTTTCTTTTTTATGTTTTTGGTTGTAATCGTATATTCAAATCCCTCCGACCATAGGTTACGCACTTGTTGCATCCTGAATGGTGAGCCTTTGTCTTCCATCCTAATTTCTTGATGGGCAAACGCTGCTGTTATCGCTCCACTCATTAAGACTGCTGGCCTAACATTGGATCCCTCCTGACCCGGAGCCTAGTTACTGAGAGTTACTGAGAGCCTGATCGGCATTAACGAGACCACTCTCACTCAATGATCCCCCATACTCAAACTCTGGGGCCCGTAGATCGTCTGGCAGTAGACCACTGCATAAATAGTATTTTGTATGGTTAGGAGTTTTTTCAAATATGGCATTTTGGTTAGTGATTCGAAGAAAAGTGTAGGAGACAAAGTCGGTAGTCCCTAATTCAATAGAAGAAGGTGAACCTCTCTCTAGACAGCTTTTGAGGTTACTGTTTGTCAGAGTACACTTCCAAGAATTACAAAAAGGCTCCAAACAGAATTTCCATTCCCCTCTCACCTTGCAGCCTCACAGCCTAACAGCCCAAAAGTCGTCACTTGAGCAGTCACTTGAGAACAGGAACATGCGCACAAGGTGCGAGACCCACAGTTTATATAGTGAGTCAGGTGTGGGGGCGTGTCCCACAGTATCAGTGCAAAGGTCGGCTGTACGTTTTCTCCAACAATGCAGAATTTCACAAAGTGTCAGTCTAGAAATACGGGTACCTCTACTTTGAGACCGCAAACGCATTTTGGTGGCCGTGGGCCAACCGTCTCATGCACGATATGACAAAATTTAGGTTTTCGAGTTTGCCAATGAACGGCCATTTTGATGTAACAAGAATCGCCATTTTGTTTTCTAACCATTGCTTATTGCTTTCTGTTCCTATTGCTTCGCAGTATATTTTCCGCTTACACTGCTCTACTGTGGAACATTGTTGTCTGTATGTGAAAAGGACAAGGCCGCAGGGCCGTGAGGATAACAAGAGTTCGCTGAAACACAAACGTAGGCAGCGCCAGGAAGAATGCCCGGCTCCCTCAAGAATGTAGCCTTGAAGCAGAGCTGCAGGGCATTTAATCATTTCACAGCTGCCAGCCAGTCTTGTTATATGGTAGAATATGTTAGAATAATACCGCTAAAGGCTTGAATTATGCTTTTCTTACGGCCCCCCTTTTGCTGAGTCCGCTAGAGCATGTCGGCTCCCAGGACGCGAATAGCACCTGATAGATAGCAAGATCCGGAATGCAACTCCCCCCGTATGTAGTTCGCTTCCAAGAACAGAAGCGCCGTGTTCTATTCAATAACCGAAAGATGCCTTCACACTCACAAATTGCAAATTGTTACTAGAATAGATGTTTGAAGGTGTCATAGTGGTCAGAGATGTCCATCATCACACCAAGTTCAAAGAAACCCAATAAAGGGGGGGTGTTAAACATGTCATAGCTGATTGTTTGATATGCATTTTGTATATATGTAACTGATGTATGTAATTCACTCTCTTGCGTTCCTCGAGGTCTAGAGATACACTTCGTGGGGCATGAGACCGAGTTGGCCAACTGAGACTTTTGCTTTGCAATAAAACCTTAGCTTTGGGAATACAACCTTGTGTCTGGCGTCTCTATCGTGTGTGGTGACTCGCCTTGTTTCCATAGACGTCAGGGTCCCCTAGGGGCCCCTTTCAAGATGGCGCCTGAATAGGGACCCTCCCCCACTTCTTCCATCGCGTAACGTCATAATTGAGAAAGGCAGAGAACGGCGAGGACGGGACGATCGAGCCGAGATCAAGAGGTGTTCGAGGCGCCGTGTAAAAGTGATGAGAGACTCCTTTGCAGATCTGCACACATCTGATTCCTGATCGACGTGCCTGGCTAGAGAACAAGGAGGCGAGGGTCCCGAAACGAGGCGGAAGCCAAGAAACGCAGACAAGACGTCCTTTGGTGTGTCAGTATACAGACGACTTGATTTATCAGGTGAGTCATTCCCCGATTCAAGGCATCCTGATATTGGTTGAGAGTTGACTTTGCAAAATGAAATGCCCTAGGTAAGATTGATTAACCAGGGGGAAGGTTGAAACATGCCTGGGGTATTGTCCACCCTAGCAGGGTTTTTCCACTGTGGTAGACAATCTTTGGAAGATGGCCAAATTGTACCACCTGGGGGAACGCCGGCGTATGAGATGTATGTGAAGTATGGAATGGGTGCGATAATATTCTGTGAGACTTGGCATAGGCAAACCAGAAAGCAACAAGACCATCAGTGGCCGATTAATGGTAGTTTTGAGATAGTGAGGATAGACAACCTGGAAAGGGTTTTGATAAGAAAGAAAGCGCATCCTGCAGCATTTGAGACTATTAAAGACTGGAGAAAGGAAGCAATGCTCCGATTTAAAAGCAGAGCAAAGCATGCGCGCAGGCATAAATCAAAAGGTCAGGTAGCGGAAGAAAAAGAAGAGGAGGAGTGGACTGAGAGTCTAAGAAGGGCAGGCAGGCGTGACCAGTTGAATATAGAAAAGATATACCCACAACTAGAATTACACATAGCAGATGAATTGATAGAAAATATATTGACCCATACAAAACAAGGCCCAGGATCAGAAGTAAGACCAGACACGTCAGTAGCTATTGCCCAGACCCCGCCCGTAGCTCAAGCTCCCCCTCCGGTAGCTCAAGCCCTCCCACAGCCACAGACCACGCACGTAACACTTCCTATTAGCCAACCAGGCCCACAACAGACACTCCCTGTTCCCATTGTCCCATCCGCACCTCCCGCCTTAGACACAGACTCAGTACTTTCTGTTCCTCCCGGGGTTGAAGTTGAAACCACGGGGGCAAGAGGCGGGACTGACCAACGGGGGTGCACAAGGGTAACCTGCAGCACAATCAGCAAAGAAAGGAAGGTGGAATTTCAGCAACAGGCAGAGATGTATATAGACGGGAATGATGGGACGGCAACATTGGCTTCGATATATGACTTCCGTAGAAGCAACGAAAGAAAGGTAGTGTTGGAATGCACGGGTGAATATTTGGTGGAAAAATGGAAACAGGTAATTGGGAAATTACCACCGCAGCGATTGTTAGATTTGAATGCATTAGCATGCTGTAGGGAGAGGGATGAAGAAGTGGGAGAACATGTGTATAGACTTTTTGAGCTTAGAGATGAATTAGATAATGATTATGTCGAAACGTTTACTGCACCTGTCAAAGTGTTTACTACACCTGAATACTGGAGTAGGGAAGTCGGGAGACCTTGGAAGGGGAAAAAGGGGTCGCATAATAAACGGCAGCAGTTACCATCGCCGGGGCAGAAGGAGATGGTGAACGAATTATTGTTGCTAAAACAGGTGGGGGCAGACTCGAAGGAATGTCTAAGTAGAACACAGGTACTATTGCAGCAAGTAACAGGACATAATATAGGGCGAGGGAACGCACACAGAAGGAGTAGTTCGAATATGCATGGGGGAACAGTGGGACCGAATCAGTGTGCATATTGTAAAGAGGAAGGACATTGGCGAGCGCAATGCCCGCATCTACAGAATAGAAATGGGTCTGGTCAGAGGAGACAGCATAGAGGAAACCCAGGAGCGAATGGACCAAATAGGAATAGTATGCAGCAGCATCATAATAACAGAGGTAATCAAAACCAAAGCCAAAACCAAAATGCCCCGAACCAGAGTCAGGGACAGTAAAATCAACAATATGGAAATCAGAGTGGGGGAAATAGAGGGAAGAGTGGAAATGTTTTCGATACACAGCCAAACACGTATTACAGTAATAGTAACGATTGCACATCGGACGATGTGTTATTTCCCCAATAGGACAGCCCAGGACAGGGGTCAGAACCAGTGTCTATTCCCGTAAATCAGAGAGGACCCTACGTAGAAATGAGAGTCGGGAATGAGGAGCACCGCTTTCTTGTAGATACAGGAGCACAGAAGTGTTCAATAGACCATCACTTGGTTCCGGATATACCACTGTCAGGGCAAAAGAATATTTCCGTAGGGTTCGCAGGTACACCAGTCATAAACCCAGTGTCCAAACCAGTCCCAGTTACCCCAGGACCATTTACTGAACATTGTCCTTTCATTCTGACAGAAAATTGTGGAGAACATTTTTTGGATTAAATTTGTTGAAAAAACTAGGTTCTGTTATACATTGCACGGCAGACGGAGTGTTTCTAGCGATATGGCCACACGATGACCCTGGGTCAGAATTCATGTCTGAAGCGTTACCAGGGGAGCTGAGTAAAGTACCAACCTGTATATGGGCAATGCATGACAACGATGTGGGATGTTTAAAGATAGAGCGAGGGTCCCGAAACGAGGCGGAAGCCAAGAAACGCAGACAAGACGTCCTTTGGTGTGTCAGTATACAGACGACTTGATTTATCAGGTGAGTCATTCCCCGATTCAAGGCATCCTGATATTGGTTGAGAGTTGACTTTGCAAAATGAAACGCCCTAGGTAAGGTTGATTAACCAGGGGGAAGGTTGAAACATGCCTGGGGTATTGTCCACCCTAGCGGGGTTTTTCCACTGTGGTAGACAATCTTTGGAAGATGGCCAAATTGTACCACCTGGGGGAACGCCGGCGTATGAGATGTATGTGAAGTATGGAATGGGTGCGATAATATTCTGTGAGACTTGGCATAGGCAAACCAGAAAGCAACAAGACCATCAGTGGCCGATTAATGGTAGTTTTGAGATAGTGAGGATAGACAACCTGGAAAGGGTTTTGATAAGAAAGAAAGCGCATCCTGCAGCATTTGAGACTATTAAAGACTGGAGAAAGGAAGCAATGCTCCGATTTAAAAGCAGAGCAAAGCATGCGCGCAGGCATAAATCAAAAGGTGAGGTAGCGGAAGAAAAAGAAGAGGAGGAGTGGACTGAGAGTCTAAGAAGGGCAGGCAGGCGTGACCAGTTGAATATAGAAAAGATATACCCACAACGAGAATTACACATAGCAGATGAATTGATAGAAAATATATTGACCCATACAAAACAAAAAAGGGGCAATGCATGACAACGATGTGGGATGTTTAAAGATAGAGCCAGTAAAGATAATTTTGAAAGAAGGTGTTACCCTACCGCGAATACCCCAATACAAAATTTCGGTTGAAGGTGAGAAAGGATTGAAGAGTATTGTTACTGATTTGGTGAAATTAGGTGTAATCGAGGAAATCACAGGCAGTACATGCAACAGGCTGATTCTTCCGGTTTATAAAAAAGGAGGTAATGAGGTACCATACCGTTTCATAATTGATCTACGCGCATTGAATAAGGTAGTAGATCCGCAATTTCCTCTAGTGCCAGTCATCACTACAATATTGACAATGATACCTGTTTCAGCAGAATATTTTAGTGTAATAGATTTGAAAAACGCATTCTTTTGCATTCCAGTGGACAAGGACAGTAGATATTTGTTCACGTTCACATTAGGAGGACGATCATTTACATTCACGCGGATTCCGCAAGGTTACACGACAAGTCCAAGTATTCACAGTAGAGCATTAAAAGAACAGCTAGATATGCTGGAATTACCCATGGGTTGTGTACTTTTGCAATACATAGATGTTCTATTGCTAGCTGCAGACACAGAGGAGATTTGTAAAGAAAGCACTGTATTACTACTGTCACACCTAGCGGCACATGGCCATAAAGCTAGATTGAGGACATTTCAGTATAATCGAAAGGAGGTGGCTTATTTGGGCTACCTACTTTCGAAAGGAGGGAGAAGACTAACGCCAGAACGCATAGAAAGTATTTCTTGTGATTGGTAATTTTGCGTTAATTGTGAAACCATTAGTGAATTTAACTAGAAAGGATGCGGTTATGCCTTTGCAGTCGGATGAGGAATGTCAGAGAGCATTTGATGGATTGAAAACTGCATTATGCTCGGCTCCAGTTTTGGGGACGCCGAACTATGAGAACATTTTTAGACTATTTGTGTGTGAAAGTGAAGGATGTGCATTGGCGGTTTTGACACAGGAACAAGGTGGAAGAAATATGCCGTGCGGCTATTTTTCTTCTGCACTGGACCCTGCAGCGCGCGCCCTACCACAATGTTTGCGATCTGTCGCGGCGGCTGCTGCGTCAGTGAAACAAACGGAAGGGATGGTATTGGGGCACACTTTAATTCTGATGGTGCCACATGCTATAGACGTTCTATTAAATAGGACACAGACGCAACACCTCACCACTGCTAGATTGACAAGATATGAGATTATCTTGTTCGCGCCCCATATCCAAATTATGAGGTGTAGCGCTTTGAATCCTGCAGAATTAATGCCACTGACCTTAAAAGAAATTGAGAAGAATGAATCACCCCCCCACGATTGCTTAATGGTCACTGAGGAAGAAACCAAGGGAAGAATTGATTTGAGTGATATTCCACAGAAAGGGCCGGATTGATAGTTATTTTGTGACGGCTCATGTTTTAAATTACCAGATGGCACGACAACTGCCAGATAGGCTACCACTACCCTAGCGAGTGTTGTAGAAAGTAAAAGAATCCCCTATAATTCAGCACAAGCCGCGGAAATAATAGCATTGACCAGAGCCTGCGAGATTTCTGAAAATTTGAATGTGAATATATATACTGATAGTCAGTATGCTTTTGGAGTGGTTCATAATTTTGGTCGACTCTGGGCGGAGAGAGGGTTTCTGACATCACATGGTGCCAGAATTCAACATGGCCCTTTGATTGTACGATTGCTGTCTGCACTCACGTTTCCAAAGCGCCTAGCAAAAGTGAAATGCGAGGCAGATAAAAAAGTAACATGCAAAATAGGAGTGGGAAACGCGTTTGCAGACAGAATTGCGAAACAAACTGCCACTGACTTGAATACTAAGATGATGATGGTTCAGACAGAGGAAGTACCCTGTATGATAGAAGATGGAGTTGCGACTGTCAAAGAAATGCAGGCCGAGTCTACGGCCGATGAAATACAGGGATGGGCAGAGAGATCTGCTGAGTTGGATCTGGAGGGTTGTTGGGTGGACAAGGGAACTCGAAACTGGATGTTGCCAAATTTGTATGTGTCTGCAATGGTCACAATGGCCCACAGCCCAACGCACATCTGTGCCAAGAAAATGATACAGCACCTTTCTACAGTATGGCAGAATGTAAACATAAAAAAGAATGCAGAGAGGTTAGTGCAGAACTGTATCACGTGTTTACAACACAATGTAGGAAAGGGAACAGTGACTCCAACAGGCAGTTTTGGCCCACCCTCCATGCCGTTTGAGGTAGTTCATTTTGATTTCATAGAGATGGAGAGGTGCCAAAACTTAAAATACGTCTTGGTGGTGATCTGTGCATTCAGTAAGTGGGTGGAGGCATATCCTTTGAAAGATTGCACAGCAATGAGTACGGCAAAAGTAATGTTGAAGGAGTACTTTTCCAGATTTGGCTTGCCCCGGGTCCTATGGTCTGATGATGGACCGCATTTTGTGGGTGCAGTGGTATTACAGATATGTGCTGGTCTCCAGATTGATAAGAGATTCCATAGTTCAAGGCATCCGAGTTCTGCCAGTCTTGTGGAGAGGCACAACGGGATTCTTAAATCAAAGATTAGTAAGATTTGTGCGGGAAGCAAGTTGAGTTGGGTGGATGCATTACCAATAGCACTATTATGCATGCGTACGTCTGTACAGGCTAAAATTGCATTTGATTCATCAGCAGGTGCAGGAGGCATTACCAGTGAGATACACCGGTCCGGGGCACGTGCTGGAGCCAGGAGACTGGGTGCTTCTAAAAAACTTTGAAAGAAAGTCATCATTAGCACCCAGGTGGCGCGGGCCCCATCAAGTACTTTTGGCAACGCAGATGGCAATACGGGTGGATGGAAGGAAGTTGTGGATCCATGCCACCCATGCCAAGAAGATTCCAACTGCACTGAAAGACTTGCCTGACACTGATGACCGGAAAGAGACAGCGGCCCCAGAAACGAAAGAAACTGTTGCCAGTAAGCAGCCACCAAATCTGCCAAAACGAGAAGTGAAACTCGAAACAAAGCCTGAGATGATTGCCAAAGAGGGGGAAGGGCAAAGAGTGCCCCAACATTGCCGAGCAGAATCGACATCACTGCTGACCGACGCGAAATCTGCCTTGCAGATACCAGCAAAACCAAATCGTGTACCCCTTTGGCACCCACCAGCACTTGCCAGCATGCCAAAAAACAGATCTGCATCATTGGCGTGGAGCACACCAGCACCTGCAGTAGCGCCACAGGCTGACTTCGAGCCTGAATCTGGAAGTGCACCGGCACTGTTCACGGATCATACGATACCAGGAGCAAGGTGATACAACCTGCGGCCTCGGAAGACAAAGTGATCCGCAGTTCTTTTTGGTATTTATGTCAACCTCTGGTTCAGCTCATGGACGGAGAAGGAACCAGAGGTGTAGAGGAGAGAAGCGTGAGAATTGTGCAAGTCGGACAATTCAAGACTTGCGGCTCCTCGGTGCGATCATAAAAAGTACATGTGTCCAGAACCAGAGTGGACAAGCTGGGCGCACATGGTACTATGGCAAGTGAGATAACTGATTAACACTACATGTGTCCGGAACTAGAGCGGACAAGCTGGGCGCACATGATACTGAGGGGATAAGATAACTGATCAAAGGTCCTATGAGCAGTATAAGAAGGGACAAGTGATCTCGCCTAAAAACGAATAATCGAATCCAGGCTAAAAAGGACAGGCAGAACTGAACTGTGAGAAAGAATTCCATTGAACTTATAAACATCAGAGCAAGCGCGACGAAGAGGGATATCCACAACAAACTGTGATAAGGAAGAAAAGGACGACGAGAAACATGCTGTGACCGGTTCAAGCCTCCTCATGCACCACCACCGCTGAGAATGAGTCCGTTATAAAGACTATAAGCTTAAGAAAAACGCATGGTAAAAAAAATTGTATGCTGGTACTAAGATAATAATGTGCTTTATGAGCGTGGTAGCACCAATATCGACAGCCCTAATATTATGGTGGGTAGAAACAATACACCCACTAGAAATGTTTTTACCAATAATTAATATATCCACTACTGAAAGCCCGGTTCAGGTGATCACTTATACCCTACCCCCAATGAAAGAAAAACACAGGGAAGATTTTGGAAATAACACCTTACTGCTGATAATGAACATGACACATGCAATCCTGAAGAAAACAAACTGCTGGGTATGTGCCCATTTACCACAGCATGCCCGGAAAGGAATAGGGTGGTATGTGCAGCCATTACCATTAAGTTCTGCATGTGGTGCATCTTTAGGTGCAATCTTCTATGGGAAATGGGATGAGAGTAATACGGGTCAATTAGACAGAACCACAATGATTGAGTTTGAGGAGATAATAATTAAGCCTGTGGGTTGTTCCATTTTCCATAAAGCACAAGTAATAGCCCCAGTGCCCACGAGGAAAAGTACACAAAAGATAACACGACAAAATAGACAAGATAGATTGTCCCCTCCTGAAAAAACATCTGTAATGACATTTTGTGTAAGAACAGAAGGGGACAAAGATGCAATTCCCCCATTTTACACGGTTAATTATAGCCCAAGAACTGTCCCTTTTTGTCTAAAAAAGAAAGGCTCTTTTTCAGTCAGAACATATACTAGTTGTATGAATACAGTGGTACTAAAATGGGAAATAGAACCAGTATACGTAGGTGATCCAGTTTACTTAATATGTGGAGAGAAAGCATACCCTTGGTTGCCCAGAAACTGGGGAGGTACATTTTACCTGAGGCTACTGTTCCCAGGAGTATTCCTCTTAGAAACAGCAGCCATGGCCAGATTATCCAAAACTAGAGTCAAAAGGACTGACAAAGGTGTTTTAATAGCAACTGATGTAGCAAAATCATTCATTCCATTCTTAGGACAGATAGTGAACTCCTATAATATAAGGCAACTGTCCGGAATCCTAAAGAATACAATAAACACAACAACAGATATATTATTTAATATGACGTTGGAAGAAAGAGGAATCAGGTTAATGACGCTGCAAAATAGAATGGCTCTCGATGTGATCCTGGTTGATCGTGGGGGAATTTGCTAAATAGTGGGATCAGCATGTTGCGTTTATGTCGATGACTGTTCCCGCACGATCTTTGAAGCAGTAAAGAAAATGCACGTTCTAAGTTCTGAACTCCCCACTGGAGAAGGGAGCTGGGGAATAGGATCTTGTTTTTGGGGAATACTATGATCTTGGGGATGGAAGTTGATCTCAATATTAGTAGTGGTGTTCGGAATATTCCTAACGTGCTGTTGTTGTATACATTGTTTACCCATAGTTTGCGCAGAGGTAACTGAGGGATGTACGGAAGGATGCATGCACATGATAACAAAGAAAAAACAACCTCATGATTGAACTAGCCCAGACCCAAATGAGATGAGAGCAGTAAAAGAGTTGATGGCAATAGATATTGATGAAGACAATGATGTCCACGATAGCATGCAAGACTCAGACATAAGTACTTCAGATTCATCACCACTAGAGGAGGTTTCAATAAATAGATGAGACGTTTGTCAGTCTAGAAATACAGATACCTCTACTTTCAGACCGCAAACGCATTTTGGTGGCCGTGGGCCAAACGTCTCATGCACGATATGACAAAATATAGGTTTTCCAGTTTGCCAATGAACGGCCATTTTGATGTAACAAGAATCGCCATTTTGTTTTCTAACCATTGCTCATTGCTTTCTGTTCCTATTGCTTTGCAGTATATTTTCCGCTTACACTGCTCGACTGTGGAACATTGTTGTCTGTATGTGAAAAGGACAAGGCCGCAGGGCCGTGAGGATAACAAGAGTTTGCTGAAACACAAACGTAGGCAGCGCCAGGAAGAATGCCCGGCTCCCTCCCGAATGTAGCCTTGAAGCAGGGCTGCAAAGCATTTAATCATTTCACTGCTGCCAGCCAGTCTCGTTATATGGTAGAATATGTTAGAATAATACCGCTAAAGGCTTGAATTATACAACCTTGTGTCTGGCGTCTCTATCGTGTGTGGTGACTCGCCTTGTTTCCATAGACGTCAGGGTCCCCTAGGGGCCCCTTTCAAGATGGCGCCCGAATAGGGACCCTCCCCCACTTCTTCCATCGCGTAACGTCGTAATTGAGAAAGGCAGAGAACGGCGAGGACGGGACGATCGAGCCGAGATCAAGAGGTGTTCGAGGCGCCCTGTAAAAGTGATGAGAGACTCCTTTGCAGATCTGCACACATCTGATTCCTGATCGACGTGCCTGGCTAGAGAACATGGAGGCGAGGGTCCCGAAACGAGGCGGAAGCCAAGAAACGCAGACAAGACGTCCTTTGGTGTGTCAGTATACAGACAACTTGATTTATCAGGTGAGTCATTCCCCGATTCAAGGCATCCTGATATTGGTTGAGAGTTGACTTTGCAAAATGAAACGCCCTAGGTAAGGTTGATTAACCAGGGGGAAGGTTGAAACATGCCTGGGGTATTGTCCACCCTAGCAGGGTTTTTCCACTGTGGTAGACAATCTTTGGAAGATGGCCAAATTGTACCACCTGGGGGAACGCCGGCGTATGAGATGTATGTGAAGTATGGAATGGGTGCGATAATATTCTGTGAGACTTGGCATAGGCAAACCAGAAAGCAACAAGACCATCAGTGGCCGATTAATGGTAGTTTTGAGATAGTGAGGATAGACAACCTGGAAAGGGTTTTGATAAGAAAGAAAGCGCATCCTGCAGCATTTGAGACTATTAAAGACTGGAGAAAGGAAGCAATGCTCCGATTTAAAAGCAGAGCAAAGCATGCGCGCAGGCATAAATCAAAAGGTGAGGTAGCGGAAGAAAAAGAAGAGGAGGAGTGGACTGAGAGTCTAAGAAGGGCAGGCAGGCGTGACCAGTTGAATATAGAAAAGATATACCCACAACGAGAATTACACATAGCAGATGAATTGATAGAAAATATATTGACCCATACAAAACAAGGCCCAGGATCAGAAGTAAGACCAGGCATGTCAGTAGCTATTGCCCAGACCCCGCCCGTAGCTCAAGCTCCCCCTCCGGTAGCTCAAGCCCTCCCACAGCCACAGACCACGCACGTAACACTTCCTATTAGCCAACCAGGCCCACAACAGACACTCCCTGTTCCCATTGTCCCATCCGCACCTCCCGCCTTAGACACAGACTCAGTACTTTCTGTTCCTCCCGGGGTTGAAGTTGAAACCACGGGGGCAAGAGGCGGGACTGACCAACAGGGGTGCACAAGGGTAACCTGCAGCACAATCAGCAAAGAAAGGAAGGTGGAATTGCAGCAAAAGGCAGAAATGTATATAGACGGGAATGATTGGACGGCAACATTGGCTTCGATATATGACTTCCGTAGAAGCAACGAAAGAAAGGTAGTGTTGGAATGCACGGGTGAATATTTGGTGGAAAAATGGAAACAGGTAATGGGGAAATTACCACCGCAGCGATTGTTAGATTTGAATGCATTAGCATGCTGTAGGGAGAGGGATTAAGAAGTGGGAGAACATGTGTATAGACTTTTTGAGCTTAGAGATGAATTAGATAATGATTATGTCGAAACGTTTACTGCACCTGTCAAAGTGTTTACTACACCTGCATACTGGAGTAGGGAAGTCGGGAGACCTAGGAAGGGGAAAAAGGGGTCGCATAATAAACGGCAGCAGTTACCATCGCCGGGGCAGAAGGAGATGGTGACCGAATTATCGTTTCTAAAACAGGTGGGGGCAAACTCGAAGGAATGTCTAAGTAGAACACAGGTACTATTGCAGCAAGTAACAGGACATAATATAGGGCGAGGGAACGCACACGGAAGGAGTAGTTCGAATATGCATGGGGGAACAGTGGGACCGAATCAGGGTGCATATTGTAAAGAGGAAGGACATTGGCGAGCGCAATGCCCGCATCTACAGAATAGAAATGGGTCTGGTCAGAGGAGACAGCATAGAGAAAACCCAGGAGCGAATGGACCAAATAGGAATAGTATGCAGCAGCATCATAATAACAGAGGTAATCAAAACCAAAGCCAAAACCAAAATGCCCCGAACCAGAGTCAGGGACAGTAAAATCAACAATATGGAAATCAGAGTGGGGGAAATAGAGGGAAGAGTGGAAATGTTTTCGATACACAGCCAAACACGTATTACAGTAATAGTAACGATTACACATCGGACGATGTGTTATTTCCCCAATAGGACAGCCCAGGACAGGGGTCGGAACCAGTGTCTATTCCCGTAAATCAGAGAGGACCCTACGTAGAAATGAGAGTCGGGAATGAGGAGCACCGCTTTCTTGTAGATACAGGTGCACAGAAGTGTTCAATAGACCATCACTTGGTTCCGGATATACCACTGTCAGGGCAAAAGAATATTTCCGTAGGGTTCGCAGGTACACCAGTCATAAACCCAGTTTCCAAACCAATCCCAGTTACCCCAGGACCATTTACTGAACATTGTCCTTTCATTCTGACAGAAAATTGTGGAGAACATTTTTTGGATTAAATTTGTTGAAAAAACTAGGTTCTGTTATACATTGCACGGCAGACGGAGTGTTTCTAGCGATATGGCCACACGATGACCCTGGGTCAGAATTCATGTCTGAAGCGTTACCAGAGGAGCTATGTAAAGTACCAACCTGTATATGGGCAATGCATGACAACGATGTGGGATGTTTAAAGATAGAGCGAGGGTCCCGAAATGAGGCGGAAGCCAAGAAACGCAGACAAGACGTCCTTTGGTGTGTCAGTATACAGACGACTTGATTTATCAGGTGAGTCATTCCCCGATTCAAGGCATCCTGATATTGGTTGAGAGTTGACTTTGCAAAATGAAACGCCCTAGGTAAGGTTGATTAACCAGGGGGAAGGTTGAAACATGCCTGGGGTATTGTCCACCCTAGCGGGGTTTTTCCACTGTGGTAGACAATCTTTGGAAGATGGCCAAATTGTACCACCTGGGGGAACGCCGGCGTATGAGATGTATGTGAAGTATGGAATGGGTGCGATAATATTCTGTGAGACTTGGCATAGGCAAACCAGAAAGCAACAAGACCATCAGTGGCCGATTAATGGTAGTTTTGAGATAGTGAGGATAGACAACCTGGAAAGGGTTTTGATAAGAAAGAAAGCGCATCCTGCAGCATGTGAGACTATTAAAGACTGGAGAAAGGAAGCAATGCTCCGATTTAAAAGCAGAGCAAAGCATGGGCGCAGGCATAAATCAAAAGGTGAGGTAGCGGAAGAAAAAGAAGAGGAGGAGTGGACTGAGAGTCTAAGAAGGGCAGGCAGGCGTGACCAGTTGAATATAGAAAAGATATACCCACAACGAGAATTACACATAGCAGATGAATTGATAGAAAATATATTGACCCATACAAAACAAAAAAGGGGCAATGCATGACAACGATGTGGGATGTTTAAAGATAGAGCCAGTAAAGATAATTTTGAAAGAAGGTGTTACCCTACCGCGAATACCCCAATACAAAATTTCGGTTGAAGGTGAGAAAGGATTGAAGAGTATTGTTACTGATTTGGTGAAATTAGGTGTAATCGAGGAAATCACAGGCAGTACATGCAACAGGCTGATTCTTCCGGTTTATAAAAAAGGAGGTAATGAGGTACCATACCGTTTCATAATTGATTTACGCGCATTGAATAAGGTAGTAGATCCGCAATTTCCTCTAGTGCCAGTCGTCACTACAATATTGACAATGATACCTGTTTCAGCAGCATATTTTAGTGTAATAGATTTGAAAAACACATTCTTTTGTATTCCAGTGGACAAGGACAGTAGATATTTGTTCGCGTTCACATTAGGAGGACGATCATTTACATTCACGCGGATTCCGCAAGGTTACACGACAAGTCCAAGTATTCACAGTAGAGCATTAAAAG
Source organism: Ambystoma mexicanum (assembly GCF_040938575.1). Lineage (NCBI taxonomy): Eukaryota > Metazoa > Chordata > Amphibia > Caudata > Ambystomatidae > Ambystoma > Ambystoma mexicanum. Next base: position 615,165,232 of record NC_090932.1, read on the forward strand.
AACAGCTAGATATGCTGGAATTACCCATGGGTTGTGTACTTTTGCAATACATAGATGTTCTATTGCTAGCTGCAGACACAGAGGAGATTTGTAAAGAAAGCACTGTATTACTACTGTCACACCTAGCGGCACATGGCCATAAAGCTAGATTGAGGACATTTCAGTATAATCGAAAGGAGGTGGCTTATTTGGGCTACCTACTTTCGAAAGGAGGGAGAAGACTAACGCCAGAACGCATAGAAAGTATTTCTTGTATGCCTGTTCCAAAGACACAAAAAGAAGTCAGAGCCATAATAGGCATGGCTTCATATTGCCGACAATGGATTGGTAATTTTGCGTTAATTGTGAAACCATTAGTGAATTTAACTAGAAAGGATGCGGTTATGCCTTTGCAGTCGGATGAGGAATGTCAGAGAGCATTTGATGGGTTGAAAACTGCATTATGCTCGGCTCCAGTTTTGGGGACGCCGAACTATGAGAACATTTTTAGACTATTTGTGTGTGAAAGTGAAGGATGTGCATTGGCGGTTTTGACACAGGAACAAGGTGGAAGAAATATGCCGTGCGGCTATTTTTCTTCTGCACTGGACCCTGCAGCGCGCGCACTACCACAATGGTTGCGATCTGTCGCGGCGGCTGCTGTGTCAGTGAAACAAACGGAAGGGATGGTATTGGGGCACACTTTAATTCTGATGGTGCCACATGCTATAGACGTTCTATTAAATAGGACACAGACGCAACACCTCACCTCTGCTAGATTGACAAGATATGAGATTATCTTGTTCGCGCCCCATATCCAAATTATGAGGTGTAGCGCTTTGAATCCTGCAGAATTAATGCCACTGACCTTAAAAGAAATTGAGAAGAATGAATCACCCCCCCACGATTGCTTAATGGTCACTGAGGAAGAAACCAAGGGAAGAATTGATTTGAGTGATATTCCACAGAAAGGGCCGGATTGATAGTTATTTTGTGACGGCTCATGTTTTAAATTACCAGATGGCACGACAACTGCCGGATAGGCTATCACTACCCTAGAGAGTGTTGTAGAAAGTAAAAGAATCCCCTATAATTCAGCACAAGCCGCGGAAATAATAGCATTGACCAGAGCCTGCGAGATTTCTGAAAATTTGAATGTGAATATATATACTGATAGTCAGTATGCTTTTGGAGTGGTTCATAATTTTGGTCGACTCTGGGCGGAGAGAGGGTTTCTGACATCACATGGTGCCAGAATTCAACATGGCCCTTTGATTGTACGATTGCTGTCTGCACTCACGTTTCCAAAGCGCCTAGCAAAAGTGAAATGCGAGGCAGATAAAAAAGTAACATGCAAAATAGGAGTGGGAAACGCGTTTGCAGACAGAATTGCGAAACAAACTGCCACTGACTTGAATACTAAGATGATGATGGTTCAGACAGAGGAAGTACCCTGTATGATAGAAGATGGAGTTGCGACTGTCAAAGAAATGCAGGCCGAGTCTACGGCCGATGAAATACAGGGATGGGCAGAGAGATCTGCTGAGTTGGATCTGGAGTGTTGTTGGGTGGACAAGGGAACTCGAAACTGGATGTTGCCAAATTTGTATGTGTCTGCAATGGTCACAATGGCCCACAGCCCAACGCACATCTGTGCCAAGAAAATGATACAGCACCTTTCTACAGTATGGCAGAATGTAAACATAAAAAAGAATGCAGAGAGGTTAGTGCAGAACTGTATCACGTGTTTACAACACAATGTAGGAAAGGGAACAGTGATTCCAACAGGCAGTTTTGGCCCACCCTCCATGCCGTTTGAGGTAGTTCATTTTGATTTCATAGAGATGGAGAGGTGCCAAAACTTAAAATACGTCTTGGTGGTGATCTGTGCATTCAGTAAGTGGGTGGAGGCATATCCTTTGAAAGATTGCACAGCAATGAGTACGGCAAAAGTAATGTTGAAGGAGTACTTTTACAGATTTGGCTTGCCCCGGGTCCTATGGTCTGATGATGGACCACATTTTGTGGGTGCAGTGGTATTACAGATATGTGCTGGTCTCCAGATTGATAAGAGATTCCATAGTTCAAGGCATCCGAGTTCTGCCAGTCTTGTGGAGAGGCACAACGGGATTCTTAAATCAAAGATTAGTAAGATTTGTGCGGGAAGCAAGTTGAGTTGGGTGGATGCATTACCAATAGCACTATTATGCATGCGTACGTCTGTACAGGCTAAAATTGCATTTGATTCATCAGCAGGTGCAGGAGGCATTACCAGTGAGATCCACCGGTCCGGGGCACGCGCTGGAGCCAGGAGAATGGGTGCTTCTAAAAAACTTTGAAAGAAAGTCATCATTAGCACCCAGGTGGCGCGGGCCCCATCAAGTACTTTTGGCAACGCAGATGGCAATACGGGTGGATGGAAGGAAGTCGTGGATCCATGCCACCCATGCCAAGAAGATTCCAACTGCATCTGAAAGACTTGCCTGACACTGATGACCGGAAAGAGACAGCGGTCCCAGAAACGAAAGAAACGGTTGCCAGTAAGCAGCCACCAAATCTGCCAAAACGAGAAGTGAAACTCGAAACAAAGCCTGAGACGATTGCCAAAGAGGGGGAAGGGCAAAGAGTGCCCCAACATTGCCGAGCAGAATCGACATCACTGCTGACCGACGCGAAATCTGCCTTGCAGATACCAGCAAAACCAAATCGTGTACCCCTTTGGCACCCACCAGCACTTGCCAGCATGCCAAAAAACGGATCTGCATCATTGGCGTGGCGCACACCAGCACCTGCAGTAGCGCCACAGGCTGACTTCGAGCCTGAATCTGGAATGCACCGGCACTGTTCACGGATCGGCACTGTTCACGGATCATACGATACCAGGAGCAAGGCGATACAACCTGCGGCCTCGGAAGACAAAGTGATCCGCAGTTCTTTTTGGTGTTTATGTCAACCTCTGGTTCAGCTCATGGACGGAGAAGGAACCAGAGGTGTAGAGGAGAGAAGCGTGAGAATTGTGCAAGTCGGACAATTCAAGACTTGCGGCTCCTCGGTGCGATCATAAAAAGTACATGTGTCCAGAACCAGAGTGGACAAGCTGGGCGCACATGGTACTATGGCAAGTGAGATAACTGATTAACACTACATGTGTCCGGAACTAGAGCGGACAAGCTGGGCGCACATGATACTGAGGGGATAAGATAACTGATCAAAGGTCCTATGAGCAGTATAAGAAGGGACAAGTGATCTCGCCTAAAAACGAATAATCGAATCCAGGCTAAAAAGGACAGGCAGAACTGAACTGTGAGAAAGAATTCCATTGAACTTATAAACATCAGAGCAAGCGCGACGAAGAGGGATATCCACAACAAACTGTGATAAGGAAGAAAAGGACGACGAGAAACATGCTGTGACCGGTTCCAGCCTCCTCATGCACCACCACCGCTGAGAATGAGTCCGTTATAAAGACTATAAGCTTAAGAAAAACTCATGGTAAAAAAAATTGTATGCTGGTACTAACGATAATAATGTGCTTTATGAGCGTGGTAGCACCAATATCGACAGCCCTAATATTATGGTGGGTAGAAACAATACACCCACTAGAAATGTTTTTACCAATAATTAATATATCCACTACTGAAAGCCCGGTTCAGGTGATCACTTATACCCTACCCCCAATGGAAGAAAAACACAGGGAAGATTTTGGAAATAACACCTTACTGCTGATAATGAACATGACACATGCAATCCTGAAGAAAACAAACTGCTGGGTATGTGCCCATTTACCACAGCATGCCGGGAAAGGAATAGGGTGGTATGTGCAGCCATTACCATTAAGTTCTGCATGTGGTGCATCTTTAGGTGCAATCTTCTATGGGAAATGGAATTAGAGTAATACGGGTCAATTAGACAGAACCACAATGATTGAGTTTGAGGAGATAATAATGAAGCCTGTGGGTTGTTCCATTTTCCATAAAGCACAAGTAATAGCCCCAGTGCCCACGAGGAAAAGTACACAAAAGATAACACGACAAAATAGACAAGATAGATTGTCCCCTCCTGAAAAAACATCTGTAATGACATTTTGTGTAAGAACAGAAGGGGACAAAGATGCAATTCCCCCATTTTACACGGTTAATTATAGCCCAAAAACTGTCCCTTTTTGTCTAAAAAAGAAAGGCTCTTTTTCAGTCAGAACATATACTAGTTGTATGAATACAGTGGTACTAAAATGGGAAATAGAACCAGTATACGTAGGTGATCCAGTTTACTTAATATGTGGAGAGAAAGCATACCCTTGGTTGCCCAGAAACTGGGGAGGTACATGTTACCTGAGTCTACTGTTCCCAGGAGTATTCCTCTTAGAAACAGCAGCCATGGCCAGATTATCCAAAACTAGAGTCAAAAGGACTGACAAAGGTGTTTTAATAGCAACTGATGTAGTAAAATCATTCATTCCATTCTTAGGACAGATAGTGAACTCCTATAATATAAGGCAACTGTCCGGAATCCTAAAGAATACAATAAACACAACAACAGATATATTATTTAACATGACATTGGAAGAAAGAGGAATCAGGTTAATGACGCTGCAAAATAGAATGGCTCTCGATGTGATCCTGGTTGATCGTGGGGGAATTTGCTAAATAGTGGGATCAGCATGTTGCGTTTATGTCGATGACTGTTCCCGCACGATCTTTGAAGCAGTAAAGAAAATGCACGTTCTAAGTTCTGAACTCCCCACTGGAGGAGGGAGCTGGGGAATAGGATCTTGTTTTTGGGGAATACTATGATCTTGGGGATGGAAGTTGATCTCAATATTAGTAGTGGTGTTCGGAATATTCCTAACGTGCTGTTGTTGTATACATTGTTTACCCATAGTTTGCGCAGAGGTAACTGAGGGATGTACGGAAGGATGCATGCACATGATAACAAAGAAAAAACAACCTCATGATTGAACTAGCCCAGACCCAAATGAGATGAGAGCAGTAAAAGAGTTGATGGCAATAGATATTGATGAAGACAATGATGTCCACGATAGCATGCAAGACTCAGACATAAGTACTTCAGATTCATCATCACTAGAGGAGGTTTCAATAAATAGATGAGACGTTTGTCAGTCTAGAAATACAGATACCTCTACTTTGAGACCGCAAACGCATTTTGGTGGCCGTGGGCCAACCGTCTCATGCACGATATGACAAAATATAGGTTTTCCAGTTTGCCAATGAACGGCCATTTTGATGTAACAAGAATCGCCATTTTGTTTTCTAACCATTGCTCATTGCTTTCTGTTCCTATTGCTTTGCAGTATATTTTCCGCTTACACTGCTCGACTGTGGAACATTGTTGTCTGTATGTGAAAAGGACAAGGCCGCAGGGCCGTGAGGATAACAAGAGTTTGCTGAAAGACAAACGTAGGCAGCGCCAGGAAGAATGCCCGGCTCCCTCCCGAATGTAGCTTTGAAGCAGGGCTGCAAAGCATTTAATCATTTCACTGCTGCCAGCCAGTCTCGTTATATGGTAGAATATGTTAGAATAATACCGCTAAAGGCTTGAATTATACTTTTCGTACGGCCCCCCTCTTTTGCTGAGTCCGCTAGAGCATGTCGGCTCCCAGGACGCGAATAGCACCTGATAGATCGCAAGGTCCGGGATGCAACTCCCCCCCGTATGTAGTTCGCTTCCAAGAACAGAAGCGCCGTGTTCTATTCAATAACCGAAAGATGCCTTCGCACTCACAAATTGCAAATTGTTACTAGAATAGATGTTTGAAGGTGTCATAGTGGTCGGAGATGTCCATCATCACACCAAGTTCAAAGAAACCCAATAAAGGGGGGGTGTTAAACATGTCATAGCTGATTGTTTGATATGCATTTTGTATATTTGTAACTGATGTACGTAATTCACTCTCTTGCGTCCCTCGAGGTCTAGAGATAGACGTCGCGGGGCGTGAGACCGAGTTGGCCAACTGAGACTGCTTTGCAATAAAACCCTAGCTTTGGGAATACAACCTCGTGTATGGCGTCTCTATCGTGTGTGGTGACTCGCCTTGTTTCCATAGACGTCAGGGTCTCCTAGGGGCCCCTTTCAAAAGCAGCAGCCCAACAGCCATCACTTGAGCAGTCACTTGCGAACAGGCATGCGAGCGCGCGAGGCATGATACCCACAGTTTGTATAGCGAGTCAGGTGGTGGGGGCGTGTCTTCCTATCCTCGACACAGTATCAGTGCAAAGTCGGTTGTATGTTTTCTCCAACAAAGCAGAATTTCACTGAGCAACAGCCCAACAGCAGTCACTTGAGTAGTCACTTGCGAACAGGTGTAAAACACACTACTTGATTTAGCATAGGAAGGAAGAGTTTCTCCAGATTCGTGTTACTCAAATAAGCAATATGACAGTGGAGCTCTTCACAACCGCCAAAGCTACTAAAAATGACAACACATTGATTTGTCTAAAAAATGACAGGGTGACAATGCATTTTTTTACCCAACAGCAAGTCACTTGAGCAGTCACTTGAGAACAGGTGCATGAGCACGAGGTGTGACGCCCACAGTTTTTACAGTGAGTCAGATGGTGGGGGCGTGTCTCCTAATCCTTCCACAGTATCAGTGCAAAGTCCAGCCGTGGTTTTCGCCAACAAAGCAGAATTTCACCGAGCAACAGTCCAAAAGCAGTCACTTGCGAACAGGCACGTGCACATACATGAGGTGCAAGACCCACAGTTTTTATAGCGAGTCAGGTGGTGGGGGCACTTGTTCTGATCCTCTCCACAGTATCATTGCAAAGTCGGCTGTATGCTTTCTCCAACTAAGCAGAATTTCACTGATCAACAGCCCAACAGCAGTTACTTGAGAACAGGCGCGCACGCACGAGGCACGGTACCCACATTTTTTATAGAGAGTCAGGTGGTGGGGGCATTTCTTCCAATCCTCTCCACAGTATCAGTGCAAAGTCGGCCGTATGTTTTCTCCAACAAAGCAGAATTTCACTGAGCAACAGTCCAACAGCAGTCACTTAAGCAGTCACTTGCAAACAGGCGTGAAACACACCACATGATTTGGCATAGGAAGGAAGAGTTTCTCTAGAATTGTGTTACTGAAATAAGCAATATGACAGTGGAGCTCTTCAATATCGCCAAAGCTACTAAACATAACAACACAATGATTTGTCTAAAAAATGACAGGATGACAATGCATTTTTTTACCCTACAAATGCAATGGCATCAAACAGAGTGGCCACAACTACTGTATACTTTACTTAAGATTACCTCGCCAATGCTATCTTACCATGTTCCCCACATATCACAGAAGATGCATATCAAGATGATGAAGGTAATGAAGGCAAAGCCTGCCTGCCCTCACAGATCCTGTCTCTGCAGACTTGCTCAAATCTTCCTTACCTCCTTCATGAACTCCTCACTCATCACCGGGTTACTGCCCACACCACTTAAAAACGTCATGATCACACCACTCCTCAAAATTCAAATGCAAGTTCCAATTTGCCTTTTGAAGCCAAAATCCTGGCGTGTGTAGTCACGCCTCAACTACAGGAATACAGCGAAATCAATGTTTCGTTCCACAATCCCAGTGTGTCTTTAAATTAGAGAAACACGAATGTTCATATTGGAAGTAAACTGATGTTTCTCTTCAACTACAAGCTCTGCAATACCCTACCAGAGAACCTAAAACTGGACAAACAAATCCTAATTTCAGGAAAGCTCTTGATACATCCTCCTGTCATTATGGTTCCCCCTATTGAATGGTCATCTAATAATGTTGACTCGGTTTGACTCCCCTTTGCAATTTGGGAAACCCACGCTCACCCATGAAACTAGACTGACAATATTTGGAGATACAATTTTAAAGCACAATCACCCACCGCAACAATGTATTGTTGATAATGTATTCGCATCTGACTGTGTAGCTATACTAGCTTTTATGTGTAATGGTTTAGATTATTGGCAGCAGGTGTCATGCTGTCAATGTAACAACGTATTTCTGTCCCATTTAACTCTTCTAACGGTATTCCTCCTCACCATTTAACTCCCTGGCTGGCTTTTCTGTGTCTGTACCATAGTAAAAACACCACAATAAAATAACATTGAAATGTTTGAGTGAAATAAACAGCATTTAAATCATAAAAATGTATGAAGCCCTTTAGCAAAAGACAACACACTCATTCAGTTTACAAATATGAAATAGAAAAGTGACTTTTGTACACTTGTTGGAAACATACCTCAGATCGAAAGCTTTTGTTTTTGCTTGACAACTCCTCTACTGCTGTATGATGTTAATGCAACACTTTACTGCAATGTTGTGTTACGCTCTAAGAAGGGTTCCATGTGTTTGTACTGAATAATTTTTTACCTACCAATTTTCTACTGCACTTTTTTCCACCATTTGATGCAACAAAATGCAGTCAGGAGACCCTCTACACCCCTTTTGTAACTATCCACTGCCCAAACCTCCCCCCATGTACAATTCTGCCTCACCCAAACCTACAATCAACTTTTTGCGGCCATACAATAGGGAAATAGTGTGGAACAGATGCTTGTAAAAATTGCTTGGTTAAAAGACGACGTATCGGTAAAAGGCTGTTGTCTTATATCACCTGTAACTTAGTTTTACTATGGTATATCAGCTTGTGGATCAGTCTTTTGTCACAGATGTATGCTACAACAACGGACTGTATTTCATGAAATGTTTCCAGTTCGCCTAATTATTAAGGCTGTTCTTCTATCTTAAAAAACAAAACTGCAATATAAATGAATACATTCACTAAAAGCACCGGTTTGGTGTGTAACTTAAAAAGGTGAATTAATTAATTTTTAAATCGTCCAAATATCTATTAAACTCTTTATATCGTTATGAACTTTTTACAATGACCACTGACATTTAAATATCTAAATAGTAATACGTACAGAATGACAAATAGCCTAAAGAAATGCGAAGCTCTATATTCTGGACAAAAGTAGCAGTTATATCCCAGATATGTGGTAGGAACTCCTTTCAAGGTCTTCCCTATTATTGATTATGGATATTAAATATACCCCCATCACTATGAAAAGTGGATGATGGTCACCCACCAAGCTCTCAAAGATAACAAAAAGCTTTTTCATAGGGAGAAGAACCAATTGGTAATCAGTTCGTAATCAGTTCCTGTGCTCCAACGCTCGAAAGGTACAGAATGTTTACACTATACTGAACGTGGGCTGGCACCTATTAACTCATTGGCCACTCTAAAGAGGTTGACATTTTTTCCTACCCATAAGCCCAATCAAGTATGGATGTTCAAGGTACAAACAACTTTGCAGCATCTTGGAGGTAATGCTAGCTTACTGCCAAGGAATCAGGAACGATTGTGTTCTCTATTTGCTAGCATGATAGACTGTCTACAGCAAATAGATAACCACCAGAATACATTCCCGGAATAGGTTATACAACTACTGTGTCATTGTTGTGACCTGCTTACCTTCTGAATGTGACCCACATACTTAGAAGTGCACGACCAATCTTTGAAAGGCCTAATTTGAAAAGAACCAAGATGTTTTTCGTGTTGCAAGACAAGTGGCATAGCCCTGCAAATTGCAGGGTGGGATTATTTCCAGAGAAGGTATTACAAAAGGGGACACTAGAAGAAGAGGTTGTAGAAGAGAGATGGGTTGATATGGAGGATGTAGTGCTTTAGATGGGTTCCTTAGATTGAGTCGTGGGAGCACACTGTTTTAGTTCTTCATGATGGAGGATTGAAGAACAGTCATTGTGTTCAGATGTTTGAGGTTGCCAATAACTAGCGATAGAGGATGCAATGCAGTGACTAGTAACAGTCAATATCTGGTTGGTTCCCAGTCCAACATTCGAAAGAAGTTAAGTTGCAGTTAGTGTAGATAGTTCCTAGGTGTGCACGTTGGCTGATTTTTGCCATGAAAGTGCCAAGAGTATTTTTTCCTAGGGGTCGATTTTGGTACCATATTTCCTTACCTGAACAGTCATCTTATTTAGCTTAAGATGTGCTACAAAGAAGCAGGGTGCATCGTGTAGGAGCTTTGAAATATATATATATCAGAGAAGGGAGTGGTCAGGACAATCAGCATCATTGGAGACAGCATACATTCTGCCACGCAGGTCACTGCAGTGTCTTTCATGTAAGGAGTGGTGATTTTTGTTTCGTTCACTGAGTGTTAGGCTGGCATACTGTTTCCCACTTTCATCTGAAATGACTTGAAATGCATGAAATGCATTAGCAGGTAATAATCGAAGTTCTTCACAACCACTGCAGCAAAATGGATTTGAATGTCAAATCACACTTTCAATTGAAGCATTTCAGGAAAGTTAAGGTTGTAAATTCCAATAGGTGTGCACTGTGGGTTGCCTCGGAATGCACCAGCAAAAAAATTAAAATGACAAAAGTAGTATAAAAAAAGAAGTGTACGCCAGGCAAGAAGTAACACAATTTATTCTGGGCTCAGTTACATCTGGGAAAGTGAAATTCAAACAGAATGCGAAACACATTGCAACATAGTTAATAGCAGAGCTATGTTATTCCTCTATAGTGGGACACGCATTATCCAGAGATGATTGGGTCCCATAAATCTTACCACACCACCCTCGACCCCCACTGTCACAGTCCAACCCATGGTTTTCACATCATGGTGCCAAAACATTGAGATATTTGAGATGACCAGCATTTGCCGTCGGACATCTCCACATGTTTACAATGAGAGCAGAATCGATCATGACACTTCAAGAGCCTTGAACTGTTAACAAGTTACGTACTTAATGTTGCAGCTTGGGAGCTCCTTGAGCCGTGTCCCAGGCTGAGATGCGCTGAGGGGCGATTTGAAACTGCCATAAGGCATTTTGAAACTGTCAGTAGACCAGTTTCCAGAACTCATATGCTGAATTATAAAATTGTTGTACATTTGCTGCCTTTCCCCGGGACCCAGGGGCTTTGTTTTCTGACCTCGAATGTATCGAGAACTGTTTATTTATTTCTACAAGATCCTGGGAACGTGTAGTTTGCAATGTGCTGCCAGCTTCTACCACTACTAGGCAAATTAATAAACTGCAAATTTATTTTCTAGTGAGAGTGAGCACCCAGGCCTGTTTGCAATGCTCAAATCTAATGTTATGTTCACATACTCACCTGAAATTCCCGCTTTATTACCTGTAGGTTATTTATTTAGATCACCATTAGTAGGGGCATTTTCCAGCCTAATCCATAACACATGCGTCCATCACTAAAGCCCCCCTTCCCTTTTAGTGGGCTATTCCCTCAGCTGATATGTTTGCACCTTTTTACTACGCTGAACTTGCATTTCCACTACAGGTGCACAGCTTTGGGAAGTCACTGTGTGAAATAGGAGCCTTGTATGCAGCAAGGTATTTTCCGGGACATCAGAGAAGTTTAATTATGCTGACAAAAACATTGTTGGCACTTAGGAATTGCGTGTTGTGCACGATGTTAAGATTGCACCTATAAAGAGGATTATTTATGTGATGGAGCAAAGAGAAATTAAACTTTGAGGCGGTACCAAACATTGGGTACCTCAGCATAGAATTGGAGCAAAAGGGAGGCGAAAACATGAGGAGGGTCAAAGGAAGGTGAAAGACATTTTTGAAAATGCCAACATTGGAAGGTATCCACAGCCAATTTGGTGGCACATTGAGTGTTTTGTTCCGATGTGTTTAATTCAATGGTGTCTAAATCACTCTGGCACACAGTATTTCCGTGGCTAGTGTTACAATGATTATCAGCATTTGAGGCAAGACTGCATTGAAGTCTGTCTTCACTTTCAATGGTGCTCTCTTCCAGCCATTTATCAAAGGACAACTGACCCATTAGGCTGAAGGGATTATTAGAGGTAGCAGTGAGAGAATATCAATGTCTGGAATATGAGGACTTGTGGGTCAGCGTGGATCTGACACTACATAAACAGAGAGATGAGGTAAAAGAGGAAAGTGTTGTTAGAAGGCGCAAGGAAGTATTGTGAAAATGGAATTGTGGAGCAAAAATGGCAATGGCAGAGGCGGAGGGCTAGACGTGGAAAAACAGAATAGGAAGGAACATTAAGAGGGACGAGGCACTCAGAGAAGGTGAGGGATTCTAGGGTGTAAAGTGAGTGATAGAAATGGCGCTGTGGTACTAACTAACAGACTCCTGTACTGTAACTTCCTCCTCCAATCCTCCAAACAACAGTCTCCAGTGAGGCAGAGGAGACGTTGATCAGGTTCCAACCATGGTCCTAAACCCTTCCACTAGAGTGAAACACAACTCTGATGTGTGTTGGGGCTAAGGTGGGTGGTATAAATGCAACTCTCTATCATTTTTTCTTATTGCTGGGGAGAAGAAGGGTGGTAGAAATGGTACAGGAGATTCACTTTGCAGATTGTTAGGGGGAAACAGTGTTGCACGTACATATTTTTTCTATAATTATATTCTCATTCACAAATGGTTATTTTGTCTCTGGTCATGGAACAACATGTATTGTCACCCACCCAATATCACCCACCATTAACCTCCTCACCAACTCATGAAGTGGCATATGTATGGTGCACAACATTTTAATATTGAGCAACACCGGTAATGACTCTCCTTTCCATGATCAGGGCGCAGATGGCAGTTTTATGTAGGTAGTGTGACAAATATTTCAGAACCACAAAGGGCCACGTAATAGTATTGTAAATCTATGTGTGCATGGTGTTATATTTCTGTGGAAGAAAAGAGTTGGATTTACACTCTGTGATCCTCAGCCTGTATAGGCATGGCCGGGGTCCTCTAGCAGTCACCCCAATTATCAGCATTCAAGACCCCCCGTGACAAGAACGGAAGACTCAGCCATGCGGCAGAGTTACTATCTTGTATTAACAAACAAAATGACAGGGATCACACAATAAAAAAAAAGTATCCTACTGAGCTCTTGTCTTCCAAACTTGTGTCACCCAGTTTTATCCCGCGATGATGTCACAAATCCAGGTACCATCCCAGAAACCTATCACACATTTGCATTGGTCAGTTTGGGAAGGATACATATAATAGATATACATGTTAGTTCTACAATTGGATAGCCATATTTAGTGGCTGATCCTAGGACCACCTCTACTAGTATCCATCTACAATGTTGCAGTGTCGCAGACAGACCATTGGCCTTTGCAACAAATTATATCCCCACGTGAAAGGTGAATCTGGATTGTTCAGAATGTGTCCTCCCATCCCTGTCACCCTGGATAATTACCAGACTGAGTGTACCTTTTCAAGGTAATGGAAATGAATATGGGGGAGCAAAGTGTTCGCTAATGTTGCCATTTCTGATCCTGGGAGAGTGCATTCAGTTAGCCGCTCGTAAGCAACACTTGTAGCTTTTTTCCCCTGGTTCTACGGGAACAGTCAGTTCGGCTGGGTCACGTGCGTGAGCACCACAAAATTCAGCTGTCCTGCTTTTAATTATGAGGATTTTAACCTGATTTTCTGCAGGTGGCTCATTGTCTTAATAACTAGAACTTTCCCATCTCCACTTGTCCTAGGCTGAGTGTCCTGTTTCTGCTCACCTCTCGCGGCGGCAATCATTTCAGCTTTTCCATGTATTCGAAGCCTGTCTCTCCTTTGCCATACATTTCAGAGACCTGTAGCATCTAGAATCATTCCTTATGGCTTCTCGATGCTAGTAGCAATCAAGCATTTGCAAGTTAAATATACAAATATTTTGCATCCTGCAGTTTCAGCTTTGGTGAAAGATATGAGTATAAAGACATGTATGTGTATCCATCCTCTACCTACATGGGTCATAAGCATGTGCTTTGTGACTATATTCAATAAACTAGGGCATGTTCGTGTAACTTTATGAATGGATAAATATGTACTCATGTATAATGCAGCTATGTCATGATGTCGGTGATAACGTCATTGATTTCTGGTTTTGCATCAAGTCGAATTGCTCGATCGATGTCATTTCCATGTCATCCAAGACATCGATTAGGTATGGTCTAAATGGCTGTTTGAGCGAATAGCGCTTGTCACACCTGATGTACATTGAAGTTTGTGGTGATGGGCCTAAAAGTGAGGCACATCTGCCATTTCTCTGCCTTCATGTTGAGAGTCATATGGGGCACATGAGGGTAAGATTTGGCCCCCCATCCACAAGCCACAGGAGCTATGGGCATCCCAAGTCACATATGACAATTCATCAATTCTCACCTGAGCGCTGAACCCCATCTGCACATGCAGTGCATGTATTATCATTGTGGGTGAATTGATGTTGCTCCTATCTTATGGGATTGCACTTATTAGCAATCTCTTGTGTCAAAGTCCCATATTCGGGGTTAGGAGATTGGACTTGGGAAGATATTGGAGGTAGGTGTCAAAAACATCTTCATGATGAAGGGCCCAGAGGAGGAAAACAGAGGATTCCCTACTCTTCGCAGGCTACCTCTAACCTATGGTGTTCTTTGGCTTTGGGGGGTGGCACGGTGTTAGATAAATTCAATCTATCTCACCCAACAATGCTTCCATTGTGTCTAAAGGATCAATATCCCACCTGCCTTCATTACAGTGAACCCGGACAACGGGTCCTTTAAGATGAGGTAACAGTATCTGAGATGGATGGGGTTAAAGATCGTATTCAAACATCAATAATCAGAACGACTGAAGAAGTTGGCAAAAGCAAAGCTGTTTTAATAACAAGTCCTTAAAACAGGGAGTACAAAGGACAGCAACGGACGCCACGCAGACTTATCTCAACATAATTTATTTAAAAAAACATTGCCGTTATACTAAATATTCGTCATGAGTGACGTCAGGATATGTGGCAAAATAAGAAAACCTACTAGGGGTTGTGGTTGGTCAACGGGGAACATCTACATATATTTTCTATGGGATACAAGGATGTGATTGGATCTCTAAGGCCAGGTGGGCAACTAAGCCAATCCCAAATGCAAGTCATCTTCCGTGTCATGAATATATACGAGATACTATTGGCTTATCAAACTATAAGGCTCTTTGCTACGTGGCCCTCTATAATTGGTCGGCACACTAGTACCCTTCTGGAAGTTTCCACAAGTGCTGGGGGGTTTGGCCTGGTTATGCCTCCCCACCCAATTAGCCCAACATACATCATCACTCATTCAATTAATAACTTTGAACTTGGCCTTGCAGAGGCTCACTGCACCTGGGAATAAAAGTGTGTGAAGCATGGTCTTATCTTCTGGTTTCGGTGTAGCTCGACCCGAAGTCTATTCTCATCTGATCATGTGACTGGATACCACATTTTTGAGCTCTTTGTTGTAGTTTAATAACATTAAATGAAGAAATCTTGGCACCCTCGACGGTTTTCATTATACCTCAAACAGGAGCTGAGCTCGATTCTCACAGTTTTGTATCTTCTCGAGTACATGACAAGGCTCTCAGCGGCCCTGACTCTTGACTCTGGGCCAGCCTAGCCTTTCTCTAATCTTCCTTCGCCATTAGCTATTATTCTGTTGCGCCACATTTCCAATTCTTCCATTCACAAGGTCTAAGTTTGCTAAAGTGCGTTTGTGGAACATCCAGATTCTATATATTCCTATGTATATACATTGGCGCATCACCGCAATCTGTTCACTATGTAGCCAGCCTCATGATGGTTTAGTCTATTTGTGTTACTGCATCTGTACATTTGTAAAATGGTTTTGCATTTCCTTTGGTGCTTCTTCGCACATGCAATCTTCATTTCAGGGGTGAAATGTAACATTTTTCCTAACTTTGCCATCAGGTTTTAAAGGTTTATGTTCTTACTTCATTTATATCTCTTCTGTCTGCATCACCTCAACTTCATGTGATGTCACCAGTTCTTTCTTCATTCATTTTCACACTTCTTCCGGAACTTTCTTCAGAAGATCACAATTTCTTTGTGGATACATATATGGTTATCTAAATGAATACCTCTTTTCAAAGACTTTGCATGGTATTGGCATTCTCACTGGTATTGCATATGTTGCAATTTCCGGTTGCCATCATATAGGAAGACTAGGCGCAGAACTACCGGTAGAGGTACTTGGCTTCTTCCCTACAACAGAATTGATGTAATCAGAAGAAAGTGTGTCTTTTAGTAAATAAGTTTGTCTTGCAGCTTTGATTCTAAATTGTGCATTTCACAAATTCCCCATCATGAAAGGGTTACAGGCAGCAGGACCTGACAGTGAGCGTGAGAACATAGGGTCCCATAGAACAGAAAAGCCAAGCATGAAGCCATAGTTCAATGCAAAGGGAACTCAGAGGACATGAATTGACCACACTGCATGGGCCTGCAAGAGTGGGTGAGAAATGCTTACATGAGCACAGAAGGCATTGGGCAGTGGACTTGCAATTTAGGAAACGAGGATTGAGAGTGCCAACTCTGGCAAGGACCTGACAAATAAAATGACAGACAGCCATAGTAAAGGTCTGGTCCATGGTTATGTGGGGACCAACCAGAAGCAGCTGTGGAACATCATTTCAAATAACAAAAGCAATCTCCATGCTCAGCTTGTAACTTCCAAGTGATTCTAGCTGTGCAGGAATTTGTGAAAATGGAGCTTCTGGTAGTTAATTGGAAAGGCAGATTTTGTTACAATCCTGTGTTTGATACTAAAGATGGTTTCATGAGGGCTAATTTCAATTATGAAGTCTTCCTCTTCTAATAGTTGGATGGTCAGCTGCATTTAGTATATAAGCATGTGAAGTTTTTTTTAGGTGGGATCCCAGTTTGTGTCAGCTGGCTTAGCATCCCATGTCTGACACCATATGTAAGGGGTCAGAAATGAAATCCAGACACAAAGTTGTCATGTTTCTGGTTAGAGACCTTTATTCAACTTAAATGGGTTGGTAAAATGCCCCTCTGATCATGTTCTAAAGACAAGTATCTGTACCTAAAACCAAAAAATAAGCATCTGCCTTTGTCAGGATGTCAGAAATCAAAAGACATCCTTGTGTCCAAATGTTCTGTCATGATCCTCATACTATAAACACAATAATAAAGCGAAAAGGGAAATGTCTTTAACTTGGTACTTGCAAAAAGGATTCTTCAACAAAAATAGAGCAGTTCCAATGTAAAGTTCTCCAAAATGGAAAAACAGACCTTAATTCCAGAGGGTGATTCCCTTCCCCTGGATTCTTCACTGGTGTCACAAATGTATTTGGGTTTAACTGTTCCTTTGTGTCTTTCTCTGACACCACACTCCTGTTAGACAAACACGGTTCAGTCTTGTAAGTTCTTCTTCAACAAAAGTTCCTTCTTTTAGCACGATTTCCTTCCTTGTTTAACAAACACTGTTTCTGCTTGACACTCTTTGTAGAGTTGCAGTTTGCCTGCTATACTCCACTGCCAAGACTCTTTATGCACTCTTAACTACATGGTGTACTCTTTTGCCAACACTTATCTTGTATTAACAACTGCCTGGTATATGCTTGCCAGGATGTCTCATATATTATAGCCCTTTTTACATCCAAGTAGCATATAACTGTCTTAGCTCGGTATATCTGCTTGTTCTCACAGTTCTCTTAAGCTTTCACCACATTTTTCATTGACTTGTTATTGGGTTTAGGTTGGCACTCTGCCCTTTCAATGTACAAACAATTTTGTTATTACACTTTCTGTAACTTCACAATGTTCAAATTCCCTCTGGCGCAGTCATGAAACGCCCCAGTATCACCATGATGCTCAGATTGACTCACTAGCTCTCTGTAGTATTTCTGGTATTCCTCTTGCTTATGCAGCATAGCATAGTTTAGCTGCTTGCTTCCCACTCTGGGCATCTCCGATGTCTCTCTAGCTCTTCTCGCAGCTCTGCTCCTGCATGCTGGCTTCTCCTCCGCTCCCGGTAGGGAAAAAGCTGCTTCTCCTGGCTGCCGGACGCCCACAAATCCTCTTGCGGTTCCTGGTGTCTAAACGGCATGCTGTGCTCACTCAATGTTACTTCTTCTTGGCTGCCAATCTCCTTTGCTCCGCTACACCAGCTTGTGCCTCCAGCTTGCGCTCACCAGTTCATGCCTCCAGCTTCTGACTGCCTTCAATGGAGATGCCACGTCTTCTGCTGAGCTCCCTCTCAAAGTCTGGTTACCATTTTTAAAGATCCCAAGCACAGGTGTTTTCACCCAACAACCAGCACTTTCACCAAGCTTGATGCTCCTGTTGATCCACATCAATTCCTTCATCTCAGCACTTAGGTGGTTGTGGGATTTGAAGTCCACTGATAATAACTGATGATGTAGGTGGTTACAGTCAACAGGTATTAACTGATTCACAGTACTTGGAGATCCTCTATCAATGATGCCGTATGAAGGATCAGTTCTATATGAAGGATTAGTTATATATACAGGATCATGAAGGGGAATTACAACTAAAAAAAGGGTTTCTGAGAGTTTTCAGAAAAGGCATTCTTGGGGCTTTCAGACAAGGCATTCTTGGGGCTGTCCGTTTTTAGACCAGGAATGGGAGGTTGATTTGAAGGGTGTTGGGAAACAGTTCTTCTGCTTTCCCTAAAGGGGGGAACAGACACATGGAAATAGGTCATTAGGGTATTCAGTAACAGGGGGTCTTCCTCATGGGAAAATGAGGGATACCATGGGGGGTCATTACTGACTTTACGGTAACCTGTCTGTAATACTGGTGGGTTATCGGCAAGCCCACCTTACTGTTACTGGGATATTGCGGGTACCAGCAATGGCGGTAACTTCCCTTTCCATAGAGTCCATGAGGACTCCATGGAATGGGTTTGTCACAATCACCGGCACCGGTAGTACCGGTTCTGGTGATTGCAGCAATTAATAGCTGGTAGGGGCCTGAACTCCTGGCAGGTCATGCCTGCCAGTAAATCACTGGTCCTACAGGCAAACGCAGAGTGTGCCAGTCTGGTAAAAATGCCAGAGCCGATATTACCAGAATTTTATCGAGCATTTTTACTGGAGCAGGACACCCGTAAAGACCCCCAATATCTCATTCAATGAAGTCATGACATCCCCCCGGTTGTTGTCTCCTCCCATTGATCCTCCCTCCCTCATATAGCCGCCCCACGGTCAGGATCAGGTAGGAGCTGCCATTCCCTGACCACATGGGAGGAGGTCGCTGCTAGGGAATTTGGGATGACTCCATTGGATTCATCACAGAATCCTTTGCCCAATATTTGAGTCTCAAAGAGACCCCTAAGAGTTTGGGTAAACTTTGGCATGGGAACCCCTTCATACCCACTCATGTTTTTTTTTACCAATTCACAAGAACATTACGCACATTTTTAATAATGTTTACAGTGCTGTTTGATATTTTGTCCAGACTTAAGTTATCTTCCCACAATAAAGAAACTTAATTTTGTTTGTACGTATGTATTGGTTTGGTTATTAGCCCATTGCACCCTCGTGACATATGTCATAACCTGAAGCAAAAATGCTCTGGCTGGAGTCATCCGAGTGGACATGTGCTATCCTAAATTCTCTGTCAGAAATTGAGTGGAATGGTAGGTACTGGGCCTCATTACAAGTATGGCGGTAAGTATTCCTAGTTACCGTCGTGCCGGTGCCACCGTTTCTGGCAACCCGTGGTGTGGGGGGCTGAATCAAGTGTACAGTTACAGGCAGGTGAAACTCAACATTAGCATGGGTGCACAATTTGGAATGCCTTTCCTCAAGGTGCGGGGGCTACATCAAGTTTACAATTACTGGCAGGTAAAAATCAACATTAGTATGGGTGCAAAATTTGGAATGCCTTACCTCATGCTGCGGTGGCTACAGAAAGTGTGCAGCGTAAGGAACTCATTGTGACAACAGTAAAGACAGATACAAGTGATCACAGTTCAAGAGTGTTTATTAAGTGCAGGGTGGAAAAACGCCTAACCTAAACCTAAATCTAAGATGGAAGCAAGTGGCGATCATCAAATGAATAATAAAGCAGTCCTTGTGGCATCTTGTCAAAATAAAAGCCTATACTAAGAAAACCTATCGCCAATTCCTTACAACTAATTACAGAAAGAGTGTGGGATGGGGAATTTGAATAAAGGGCAAGGTGTTCAAATAATAAATCAGGATGTAATTGCCTTGAGGTCTCCCTTCCCCAAGTTTTTAGCATTGGTCAAGGTGGGACTCTGGAGTATTGCACACTCTCTGGCCTTCCCAACATGAGTTAACAGTTCTGTATCAGCTATCAGGTTCTTTGATGGTTAAGTCTATTTTCAATAACAGTCTCTCGCCTTCGAAGCCTGATGCTCTCAACAAACAAACACAAAAGTTCTGTTCCACTGACACTTTGGGGGATGGCTTCCCCTCTGTGTCCCCCTCTTCTGGGTGCAGACCCTCAGAAGTTGTGTTGAACACATTTTCAAGACAGTTCCTTTCTCAGTAAACTTTGGGTGATAACTTTCCAGCCCTGGATCTCCTTCAGCCGGGCTCAGACCCTAGTTGACAAAGGGGACACTTCCCTTCCCCTTGTCTTGCCATACTTTTCGCTTTCACAAATCTCAATGTCTTTTTAAACAGGTTTTTGGGCTTAGCCCCTGGTTGTCGGCTTCCCTCTGCCAGGTTCACTCTCATCAACCTTTTTGATATACAGTTCATATACTTAATTTCACCATGCAGGATTCACTTCCCTTAGCTTTCGCAATCATCTGCTGGTCAAATTCTTTTGACGGTAGAGAGGATTTTACAAGACCCCTGTAGAACCACTTTGACCTTTCTTCGTCTCTTACGAAGGCCTTCTAGTTACAGTAGTCTTTACCATTGTGTAATCTCCCAAAGTTTCCTGCCGGAGCACCGACCTGGTGCGAAGCCCCTCTGTAGCTGGTTTTCCTCCTCCTAGCATTGCTTACTTATAAAAGTTCAATTTAGCCTTAGGCTACATTTTGTTCAACACAGGTCAGTTTTTTATCGACACTCCCCTCGACTCACTGGCTGTGATGAACCGCTTGGCTTTTTTCCTCCTTGGAGTCAAGGCCGGTACCACAGTGACACGCGTCTCTCCCCGGCTTGGTAACCAGTGGAGGAGAGTCTTGTGTACTGTTGAAATCTGCTGCAACACACGTTGGCTATTGTTCACAGACTTATCAGTCCCTCTGCAGAGGTTCCACAGGCCTTGGTCGGAAAGGGCAAGGTCCACTGTAGCCTTGTCACCCTCTCGGTCTGCGCCGTCTTTCTGCTCCTCTTGAACTGCCGTGCTGAGTTAGCTCTTACATTGTGCGGTCAGCCTTGCTAGTCCAGTGCTCGTGTGCTCCACCTTTTATCCCTGTGGGGAACGGAAAGGGTCGTCAGGTGTGTGTGATTCTGGTCTATTGCCTGACTTTGTCAGGTAAACAGCTCAGGCGTTAGTCCGTTGTCTTTTGTGTTGTGCGAAAGTGTTTGTGTCGAAAAATGCTAGATTAGTTGCAATGGAAATAATGTTACAAGATGCTGTCCGGTGATACAGGAAAGTAGCAATTAGCAGCACAGAGCTGTACAGGTTATAGTCAGTGGTTACAGTTCGATTGCAATTATAGCGCTGGGCTGAGCAAGTCAAATCAGGTAAACCAAAGTGAAAACTCATATGCGTGGGAAATCTCACGATGAAACATCAGTAAATGGAAGTTGCAGCTTACATAGAACATCCAGATAGTGAATTTAAGGAGCAGTAAAGTTTGTAACGTGGTTTGGTAGGTGCGGTTTACAGGATGGCATAACTCTGGCTTGGGACTAGGGATTAAACAGTGCAGATATAGTCTAGTAAAATCTGATGCACAGCGGATAGTGCAAAAGTTGGGAGGGTGAACAAATGGAAAAACTGAAATGTTGGGGAAATGGTGTGTGAGCAGTGGCAGTGCGCCATGCAGCCCCTCATACAGCAGGGTTATGTTGCACAAGCCGAGCGGCATAGGGTGCCTTACCTTAGGATCCACAGGCAGGGCTTGGATCCATGGAGCAGTGTGGACAAAGTTGTTGCAATGGGCCATATTTGCCAAACAGATTTGGAAATTGATTAAATAGGATCCAGGGGCAGGGGGGCAAACCAGTGGCCATGGCTGCACAGGTCTTGGAGATGGCCTTAGAGTGAGGCCTTGGCGATATCTCAGATGGATTTGGCATCAGCCAATCAGAGTGTCAGTGGGTGTACGCCTGGGAGGGGAAAACAAAGTAGCTCATAGAAGCCTGATGAAACGAGATGGCGGTGGCAATCATTGAATGGATTCAGATAGAATGAGGGTCCTGGTGCTTCCAAGCATCTTGAGGGAGCCGTGAGTCTCTCTCCACTGTGGCGGTCCCAGCGGGAGCTGCGACGGTCTTGGGGTATTAGTAGCATCTCCTGGTTCTGCCTAATGTACTTATGTATTTTAAACTACTTAAGCCAATTTGTATAATTCAGCTTATTCCTAATGGATCTCAGATGTTCTCTCAACTGATCCAACTACCATATTCTTTGTGAGTCAAAAACGTGTCTGTGGTCCGGCCTTTCCGGCCCCTGAATCCAAGTAGTGGTTACTTTATGTGTTCTATGAGACAGGTATGGTATCAAGAGAGACATAGACTCAAATGGGTTTGTTTGGAAACCTTTATTTTCTAATGTTACTGGGTTGGTGTAATGCCTGATTGGCCCTAACTCTAAAGAGGAACTTTTTGCCAATCTGAACCCTCTTCCACCTCTCTTTGCTCTTACATTCTTATGTTACCCTTTTGTTTCCTTCAGATGCTTTCTGCATCCCTTTTCTTTCTGCTTTCCTTTCTGTGCACACCTGCACTCTCTGATTTCCTTACAACCTCTTTACTTTTTGCAACACTTGCAACCCCCTTCATCATGCCACAACACCTTTTTTTGCCTTTTCTTGTGCCCCTCTCTTACTGTGAGTCGCTCGCTGCTTCTTTTCCACTTTCTCTCGCTTTCAGCTTCCTTCAGACTTTTACTTGCTTTGTGCCCCAATCTGCTTTTCTCACTGCTTTTCTTTTTGTTTGTCTCCTCGCTGCGCTTTCAGCCTTTTTGCTTCACTTTCACTTTTAGCTTTCACACTTTTCTTTCTTTACGATTCTGTGACGCTTTTCCCTGTCAGTGCCTCTCTTCCTGCTCAGCTCTCAATCAAACGCACGCTCCTGAGTTTCTCTTATACTCTTCATGAAACTCACCGGGCAGTGTCGCATTGATAGGTGGTTCCTCCAGGCAATGCAGGTTGAGGTCAGGGTCTCACCAACTGCCCCTGTGGTACCCTTGGGGTCGGCAGTGGCCCCAAGGGAACAAGCCCTTTGCTGGACCTAGCCTGTGGAATGCAGGCAGAGCTTTTCCGGCTCCCTCGCCACACTGCAGCCCACACACACCCGGCCCGCATCTCGGCACGCCATCTTGCTACTGCTTCTCTCTGGTTCTGGACTTCACCGGTCCTCTCTGCATCCCCAGCTTGCTCATGTCTCTGTGACAGACCACACCTTTTATAGCTGAGCACACAGTCAAGTGCAGTCAGATGTCAATGGTTCCCTACCAATGCCTAACTCTGCCTGACTCTATTAGTGGGACAGTAGTTTTTGCTGAAGTAGGTCTCCCTTACTTTCCCAATGTTATTCCTATAGGTAATCATTATTGCTCCTAGTCACCTCTTCTTCGTATCAGTGTTTATTGGAAATGGAGATGGGGTGATGAGGTGAGATTGTAAACAACCAACAAAGACTGAGTGAGAGTAGAGTAAGGTATTTTCAGGATTGGGAAAATACCACTTCTTGCCCTCAGGTATCCTTCTCCCAATTCCCCTTGATCCTCCACTCAAGGGATCCTCCCTCACTTGTCCACTCTCAGGATCGGGATCCAAAAGCGATGGCCCTTCCCAGGCTACCTGAATGGAAGATCCCGAGGGAGTGGGTGGGAGAATACCATCAGGTTTCTCACAGTTCCTACTAAACTATTCATGGAGGTCGAGAATTTCTCGAGCAAAGTACCATCCCTCTTTGGGGTGCTACCCATGTCCCCCCACCATTCTCGTACCAATTGATTACATTTTCAAAATTCTTCACCACATTTTTTACTTTAATGTCACGCTCATTTTTTATTAGCCTATACAGCAAGTCATCTTTAGATGATCGGAATCAGGTGGAATATTTATACCCAAAACCAACTTTGCATGGTCACTCACAGGGTTACGCAATATATTAAGTAAATCGACAAATTGGGAATCTAAGGGGGTCATTACGAGTTGGGCGGTAAGGGTTAACAGTCACCGGTAATGATGCCGGTGCCGGTAAACCCTTACCGCCCTATTCCGAGGTCCCTTAGCAGGTCCCAGCAGGAACGGCTGGTCTGACCAGCCGTTCTCTGCAGGTCCCGTTAAGGGACCTTGGAGCTCATAACAGGCCCGCAATTTGCGGGCCCGTTATTAGTGCCTTCCCCATTCTTACTGGGTCCGCATAGGTCAGAATGCCCGGTAAGTCCCCATTCAGCCAGACTGGACCTAGACTGGACCTAGACCCGGGTTTGGAGGCAGCCATGGTGCTAATAGCGCCATGGCTACCTCCAAACTCGTAATGACCCCCTATGTCTGATAAATGGATGAAATCAATTATTGATGTGGAGAAGGGACCAAACCAAGTAGCACCACACTCCCCGTCTCCCTCTACATTCGGATTTATACAGGTCAAGTTCCACTTTTTCATAGAGGCCGATCATTTCAATCATCTGGTATTTCTCATGGTACTGCCTAAGTTCGACAAGGAGTGGTACAACTCTTGCACGTCTGAGCTGTTACAGAAGCAGTTCGAGTCTCCTGCATAAAGTACCCGTCTGGAAGGGGTTACCTCAAACCACTTCAATAGAATCTTATCTATTATTCTCATTACATCCAAATCCTTTATCAAGGATGGATTTGGGTACAGGTTAAACAAAAAACATTCAAGTTGCTTTAATGATTGCTATTAGTAACCCATCAGAAACTGACTTAATAGGATCACACTTCCACCTTAACAAACACTTAAGAGTTGTTTGCCTTTTTAATTATTACTGATAACTCATCTAGAACAGGTTGGGCGAGTAGACAGGTCAATTGTAAAGCAATCAGCTCATACCTTTACAATCCTTACCATTCCTCCACCCTCAAAAAAGATGATATCCTATAGTATTCCAGCCAAGAAATGTGCTCTGATGTACTCAGGGTTCCCAGGGTTTCACGATGACCCCTCTTTCACCTCCCCTGAGATCTAAACCCATTTACCATGCCTATCTGTGCGATATGGGTGTTCATTGTTCTGTCTTCTTTCCCAGACATGGTTCCTCTCTCTCGAATTCTCATTTGAGTAACATCTTGCAGATTATTTGGTTCCTTTATACTGGTCTGTCTTGTTTATAGACTGAACATCGATTCCCTGGCTTTTACATTCTTGACTTCATTGGATTTCTCTGGAATTTACACTAATCTTACATCATACCC